>NW_006399836.1:2029689-2043622 GCF_000299155.1 Elephantulus edwardii | reverse complement strand
TTCATATACATTGTTTTTCACACCAGATCTTTCCCATTTCCTTCACCCACTCCTCCCTCCGCACATCAAATTATGCCACCCTATAATCATCCCCCACTCCCCCACCATCCTCGCTCCTCTGCCCTCCCCACCTTGGTTCCTCATACTCGTTACAATAATGGTCTTATACAGTATTTGTCCTTATAGGACTGAGGTAGTTAGTTCACTTAGCACAATGCTCTCCAGTTCATCCCAAGTTAGGTTGTAATTTATAAAATCATTGTTCCTGCGTGCTACACAGTATCTCACCATGTGAATGTACCATAATTTCTCAATCCATTCAATTGTAGTTGAACATTTGGGCTGTTCCCATGTTCTTGTAATGGTCTACAATCTTAAATTCTTAACACCCAAAGTCCACAGCTCTCAAATTGATTCTGACTCATTTTGATCCCAAGACAAGACAAAACTCCTCACCAGGTTTCTGAGGACGTAAATATTAACTGAAGCACACAACCTCGTCTTTCTCCCTCCAAGCAGCTAGTGAGTTTGAACCACTGACCTTTAAGTTAGCAGTGAAGTGCTTTTAACTGCCGAGCCACCAGGGCTCCTTAATTCTCAGCACATTTGGCTTTGTTATTTCAAGAAACAAAACAGGAAAGTCTCACTAGAGGAAATTCTCCAACTCCCATTCTCACTGTGCTTGGCTGTCTGAGCTGGAGGGGCAGCCTGGTGGTTGTCCACCAATGCTGGTAGCCTTCCCCCTGTCCCCAGTCCCTGTCTGAGTGTGGAGAGGGGTCTGAGAGGTGAGCTGGAACCAAGACTCACACACCGTCCTTTCTCCTAATAGAACCTGCTGTTCTCCGTCTTTGCTCTCCAGCAAGTCCCTCAGTGGGAGGGAGGTGCATGAGGTTCAGAAAAGCGTTGCACAATGTGTCCTTTTGTGATTGTTATGAACTGAATTATAACCCTCCGAAATACATATTTGCTGGTAATTATCGTATGTGCTGTAAATCTTAACTTGTATGATGTTAATGAGGCGGAGTACAATCTGCAAGAATAGGTTGTATTTTAAGTCAGTCCTTCTTTTTGTGATACCAACGTTATAAACAAATAAGTGCAGGGAGGAACCTCGGGAGGATCAAGAAAGAGGAGCTGGGGGTGGAGTTTGCCCTTTAGGCCCTGGGACCCGGGAGATGGATGCCAGGGGCCTCCCCCCAGAGCCTCAGAGGAAAGCTTTCACCTGGAGCCAGTACTCAGACTTGCGGTCTCCTGAACTTGTAGGAGCAGAAATCCTCTCCATTTTTCTTTCTGTCGGTGAGAACAAATCCTAGTGTCAGTCTTTCATGGAAGCCAAGTGGTGTAAAGCGAGCTTTTGAAAAGCAGAGGCGACCCGTATCATAAGAACATGGCTTTAAGAGACAGCTTTTTTTTTTCCCCCTCACAGTTTTAGAGACTGAAGTCTGAATTCAAGATGCCAGTTCTAGGGGAAGACTCACTCTCTCTGTCAGCTCTGCAGGAAAGTCTTTATTTCTTTCAGTGTCTAGGTCTGAAGTTCAAGTCCCCAAGTGTCTTGGCCTTCCCCAGAATGAAGGAGCCTTCCCCAGAATGAAGGAGCTTCCTCAAGCAGGGCCCCTTCCATAAAGCCACACTCCACTCCTGATGAGTATTCTTGTTGGTTCTTCACTCCTTTGCTTTAAAAGGTGTTACAGGCCACGCCCAGGGAAACACCCCTTCCATAGACTCAGGGGAGGGGGTTAAGGGAGGTTGTATTCCCCTTTAATCCTCCTATAAGTACGTGCTTTATCAGATCAAGGGGATGATTACACAGCCTCTATATTTTACAGATGTATTTGGGGGAGGTTGGGCACCATTCAGTCCATGACGGTCTCCTGAACATCACGTTTAATTGCATTATGGAAGGGAATTCTATGATGTTATGTTACACTCACATGCATAGCAACACTATTGGAATTGTTGTTTGGAACTCTTGAGCTAAGTACAACACACAGCACCCTATGAACAACAGATCTGAGCTCTGTCCTATCCCGTGCTGTTTCAATATCTCTGACACACTTGGACCTATTGGTGAAGTCACTGTGTCAATCCCCGTGGTCGAGGACCTTCCTGTCTTTCACTGACCCTCCACATTTCCAAGGATGCTGTCCCTCTCCAAGGAGCAGTCTCTCCTAACATCATGCCCAGAGGATGTTAGAGGAAGCTTTACTTTTGCCTCCAAGGAGCACCCTGGCTTCTCCAGTATCTGTCCTTTTGGCCACCCGTTGGATATGCACTCTTCTCCAACACCACAGCTCAAAGGCTTCTTCTGTCATCCTTACAATTCAATCCCTAACACGTACGCCTGGGATTTCCACCCAAGCGCTGACCCAGGGTCCACTCCAGCCCCACAGCCCTGCCTGACACCCCTTTGCCCCAAAGCCTGCAGGTTGCCACACGGAGTCCTTAAGTAACTCCCTTGTTCACAGTGACTCAGGGATTGTGTCCTGGGCTCTTATCAATCTAGGGACTGAAATGTCAGAACCTTGCTCAGTGACAGTGCGCTCTGTCACCAGGGAGACAGCTTATTCCTGGGGAGTGTTGTAAAGTGGATTTCAGTTGATGTAGGAAGCGGAGGGAGCTGAGAAGAGAGCCCCTTGATGCATGTGACAGGTCAGAACCCCTCCCCCATCCCCGTCCTTTCCACCGCCTCTGGGGCGCCAGCTTCCCACGGAGAGCCAGTTGCCCTGCAGACTCCCACCGTCTCCACAGGCCATTGTGCAGGAGCTGCCGAGGGCACGGTGCCCACCGGAGGCCACGTGTGAGGTCCCACTGATAGGCTTCTGGGGTGCAGCTACACCATTTTGCAAATCCAGAACATCCTAAATCACCACGTTTTAGGAAAATGGATGAAAAGCTGATCAAACAGACATTTGATGAAGAGTCTTCAGAGCCTCGTGATGGAGTTGGAGGCAAAGCGTGGACTGGAGTTCTCATCAGCTGGAGGCGGAGTCTCCTGTCAGCCATCAAGGGCGAAATGGACACTAAAGAGGCCTCCTGGGTTCTCCTCAGAGCCTAGCAGCGGAGGTGGCACCAGCGGCCTGGCAGAGCATCTGGGGGGGGGGGGCGGGGAGGATCCAGGCTTACTGGGGTTACAGCTTGCAGTCTTGACTCAGAAACACCATCACTTTCCTGGACCCCGACAGAAAGGAGAGCCCCAAACCAGTCTCTTGGGGTCACCCTGGCATCCCCAAGAAAAGAACCAGTATGATCAGCTACCAATCCAGTAGGTTCAGGTGACTCTGCGGGTGTCAGTGGAGCAGGACTTAGGGGCACATTAGCCTCAGAAACCAGCAGGCTGCAAGCAGGGTCCAAAGCTGGCTGCTGCAGCCTGCCCCCAACCCCCCCAACCCTCACCGCCCCACCCGCCCCAGGCAGGCCAGCCTCTGAGCAGGGCAGCCCCCAAGCTGGTGGCCTGACATCTGCCTACTGGTACTCTCTCTGCCTCTCTAGCTCTGTCTGTCTGTCTCTCAGTGTTTCTGTCTCTCTCCCTTTGTCTTCCTCTGTCTCTGTCTATCTCTCTCCCTGTCTCTGTCTGTCTGTGTCTCTCTTTCTCGCTCTTTATATGTTGTTATCTTGGATGTGCACCATTGACGTGGAACTGACTCAGGGGGTTTTCAGACGCCGTTAGCCACATGGGAGGAGGTTGCCTGTCTTTCTCCCACAGAGCAGCTGGTGGGTTCGAACTGTGTGCCTTTGGGTTGGCAGTGCAGCTCCTTCCCCCTGAGCCACCAGAGCTCTCTTTTCTTTTTATTAAAGGGAATTTTTCTTCAATAGGAGTTTACGTCTAAAGTTCATATGCGTTGTTTTTTAAACTGGATCTTTCCCATGTCCTTTACCCACCCCTCCCTCCACCCATCAAATTGTGTAACCCTATGATGAACCACCCCCTTACTGCACCCCCGCCCCCACCCATCCTCACCCCTCCGCTCCCCTACCCCACCTTGAATCCTCATACACCTTCTCCAATCATGGTCTTATGCTGTATTTGTCCTTATGGGACTGAGTTAGTTCACTTAGCTTAATGCTCTCCAGTGCATCCCAAGTTAGGTGGTAATTTACAAAATCATTGCTCCTGGGTAGTATCCCAGCATGTGAATGTGCTATATGTAATTCTCAGGCCATTCAATTGTGGTTGGACATCTGGACTGTTTCTGTGTTCTTGTGATGGGGAATAACACTGTTATGTGCACTGGTGTACACAGAGCTCCGTTTATATATGTAAGTAGACATACATATAGATATATATAATCTCCATTGCTTTCGCTTCTCCAGAGAAGCTGGCCTAAGACAGAGAGGTCCCCAAGCCCTCTACTACATTTGTGTGATTCAGACACTGAGTCATAATATTCCTCTACAATCTGCTCACGTGGGTGGTGAGTTACTTAATAGTGTTCCTCCAAATTCACGTCTACTCAGAGCACCTACTCGTACACCTGCGGTATGAGAAGTCAGGAAATTAGGAGACGTATTGCACCGGGAAAGTCTGCAGTCAGTGACCTCTCCAAATTATTGAGACATAATGATGCCAATTTGAGGACTAAGGTACATCTGATTCAGGCCATAGTCTTTCTGATCATATGCTGTGCATCTGAGAGCTGTTCAGTGAATAAGGCTGACAGAAGAAGAACTGATGCCTTTGAGCTGTGCTGTTGGAGAAGAACACTGAGCATCCCATGGACGGCCAGAAGAATAACTATGTCTTGGAGAGGGTGCAGCCAGAGTGCTCTTTGAAGGCAAGAATGATGAGGCTTCTTTGCCTCACATACTTTGGCCATGTTGCTAGGAGGAGAGGCTATTCCGTGGAGAGGGACATGATACTGGGAAGGGTGGAGGGTCAGTGAAGGAGAGAAGACCCTCAACCAGGTGGACTGACACAGTGGCTGTTGCAATGGGCTCTTGTGTACCGGGAAGTGTGAGGATGGTGCAGGATAGAACAGGGTTTAGATCTTTTGTTCATAGGATTGCTGAGATATATACTCGACTCAACAGCACCTAACAACAACAACAACAACGTGTACCTTATTCATTGTCCCACTTCCATATGCTTAGAAAGCAACTAAAAATATCGTGGCTTGGATCATTTGTACCTCAGTCTTCACACTGACATTTTTGCTATGTAGTACTTTAAAAAGACCCTGAGAGTGAGCCTGGAGGACATTATGCTGAGTGAAATATCTCAGATGCAAAAGAACAAATATCGCATGGTGCCACTGCTGTAAAATGGGACTGATATCAGGGTTGGGGTAAAACTGAGAAAAACTGGATAAATTGTATATGCTGCACTGAAACAGATGAGGGACTGAATAATTTAAAAGCGATGTATGATAGGGTATTATGGTTATCACGGGAGTCCACAATTAAGGTTGCGTAGTGGAATGTACTTGGGGTGGTGGGAGGGGTGCGGGGGGATTGTGTACCAGGGAGGGAGTGTTTCTTTTACTTTTGAAAGAGAGGAGTGAACTGGGGGGCGGGGGAGGGCTGGGCAGGGAGAGAAGTGCAGCAATGAATGAATGGAAATCCAAAATCTCTGTAAATGCCCATTAAAATTATTTTTTAAAAAATAATTTAAAAAAGGGAGTTCCCTTGGAGAGTGGGTGGAGAGGGGAGCCCCTCAGTGCCATCATGGAATAATCTCCAAGAATGATGTGCCCAGGCCCCATTGACACGAAACTCTACATCGTGGGGAAGGCCCAGACAGACAGAAGCTCCAGGGGAGTCAGGCCCACAGACACTGAAGGAAACCAGGACTTTCCTCCACAGCTGACGGAGAACACAGGCCTTGCCCTTGAGCTTGGGTCTTGAACGTGGACCTCCTCAACTGTGAAAGACAATGGCAAAGGGGCAGAGATGACAAAGCCTCATCCCACATGCTTTGGACCTGTTATTAGGGGAGGTTCTTCCTTGGAAGTTTGGTTGTTCATAGTATTTTCAAAGTCCTGCTAGTTCAGAAGTGGATGGCCAGTCCTACTTCTTGTTAGACATTGTTGTTAGGTGCTGTCAAGTCAAGGATGGCCCATAGTGACCCTGTGGACAATGGATCTGAACCCTGTCCTCTCCTGCACCATCGCACCATCTTCATACTTCCCGACGCACTGGGGCCCATTGCTGCAGTCACCGTGCAGTCCACCAGGACGAGAGTCTTCCTCTCATTCCCTCACTCCTCTGCCTTTCCCAGCATCATATCCTTCTCCAAGGAATAGCACTTTCTAGCAACATGTCCAAAGTATATGAGTTGAAGTCTCATCATCCTGGCCTCCAAAGAGCACTCTGGTTGCACACTCTCCAAGATACATTTGTTTGTTCTTTTGGCCATCCATGGAATGTTCAGTGCTCTTTTCCAAAACCGCAGCTCTAAAGTATCAGTTCTTCTTTTGCCAACTGTATTCACTGTCTAGCTCTCAGATGCATAACAAGTGAACAAAAAGACCATGGCCTGAGTCGGGTACATCTAAGTCCTCAAACCGACATCATTACTTCTCACTAATTTGGAGAGTTCCCCAACTGCAAACTTCATGTGCAATATTTCTCCTAATTTCCTTATTGTTGGTACAAAAGGTGTAAAATTGTGGATCTAAGTAAGATGAAGTTATTGACAGTTTCAATCTTTATCATGATGTTGCTTATAGGTCCAATGGTAAGAATCTTTATTTTCTTGATGTTGAGATACATTCTATATTTTGAAGGTGTATCTTTTTATCTTTTGCATCAAGTGCTTCAAGTTCTCTTCACTTTCTGCAAGCAGGATTGTATCATCTTCACGATACAGGCTATTGATGAGTCTCCCTCTGATCCTGAGGCCACGTCCTCTTCACAGAGTTCAGATTCTCAAGTAATTTGCTCAGCCAACAGATTGAATAGGTGTGGAGAGAGAATACAACCCTGACACATTCTCTTCTTAACTTTATACCATGTAGTGTTCCCTTTGCTCTGTTCACACAACAGTCTCTTAGTTTATGTATAGATTTCACATGAGCACAATTAAGTGCTCTGGGATTCCCATTCTTCTCAGTATTAGCCATAGCTTGTTATGATCCACACAGTCAAATGCCTTTGTATAGTCAATATAAGCACAAATAGACATTCTTCTGGTATTCCTTACTTTCAGCCAGGATTCATCTGACATCAGCAATGATATCCCTGATGCCTCGGCCTCTTCTAAATTCTGCTTGAACTTCTGGCAGGTCTCTATCTGTGTACTGTTCTAGCCATTTTGGAATGCTCTTTAGCAGTATTTTATTTGCATGGTGTATTAATGATATTGTTTGATAGTTCCCACATTCTGTTGGGTCACTTTCTTGGAATGGGAACAAATATGGACCCCTTCCAATTCATTGGCCAGAAAACCGCCCACCAAATTTCCTGGCATAGACTGGTGAGCACATCCAGGGCTGCACCAGTTAATTGAAACAAGTCAATTGGTACCCCATCGGTTCCTGGGGCCTTATTTTTATTTTTGTCAATGCCTTCAATGAAGCCTCCACTTCAGCTTCTTAGCTTGTCTTAATCTAGGAGTTCTGCTGTGACCTGTCCACCATGGGTGACCTTTCTGACATTTGCCATACCAGCGGCATACCTTCCAGCATCACAGCAAGCCACACGTTACACCCGCACAGCAGACCGACAGACAAATGTACCAATAAGAGCAAACGATAAACAAGCAAGCACATAAATAACCATCTACAAAATAACTGTTGTCATCATGTGCCATTGAGTCAGAACCGATGCATAGCTGCCCCTCCAGTGGGTTTTCAGAGGTGGAAAGTCACATGAGGAGAGACTGTTTATCTTTCTCCGGCAGAGCAGTGGGTGGATTCCATTACCTACCTGCCACCAGGGCCAGCAGAGCTCCCTGTAATTAGCAGTGTGCAGATCAATTCCCAATATAATGAACTGACAGATTAGTGTTGTATCTCTTAACAGAAAACTGTAAAGACAATCAGGGGTAAAAACATCAGGATACTGAAGAGCAATGATGTCAGTTTGAAGATGAAAGTGCACCTGGTTTTTCCCATGACTTGCTATACACCTGAAAGCTGGACAATGAATAAGGATGACAGAAGACTTGATGTGTTTGAGCTGTTGTGTTGGGGAAGAATACTGAATACCCTATAGACTGCAAAAAGAACGAACAGATACGTCTTTAAAAAGGTGCAGACAGAGTAGTTTTTTGTAGACAGAGAAGGGAAAGCTTTGTGTCGTACTTTAAGCATGTTACTAGGAGAGTTATTATTCCATGGAAAAGGATATCATATTTGGACAGGTGGAGAGTCAATGAAAGAGAGGAAGACTCCAACAATACAGACTGACACTGTGCCCACAGCAATGGGCTTGTGTGTGTCAGAGAAGGTGTGGATGACATAGGACAGGAAAGGATGCAGCTCTGGTGTTCACAGGGTCGCTATGAGTCCTACTGGCTGTTACAGTGAGCTTGAGTATCTCAGAAATGGTGAGTCTATCAGTGTGTCAGAGATACCAGAGTGTACCATCCTGACACTGAGAACATCAGGGTGGAGCGGGATAGGACGTTCAGATCCATTCATTGTTCACAGGGTCAAAATGACTCCACTGCAACCAACAACAACAACAATTGATTAATGACACTGATAATGTTGCAACTCAGTTAAAAGAAGATTCTGCAAAACAATGTTGCTGTTAATATTTCTGCTATCTAAGGAAAGTTACAGTCAATGTACATTTGAATGTTACAATTCAAAGGAACAACTGTATGCTTTTTAGTCCTTGTTGGATATGTGAATATTCTCTTCAGGGAAATATCTGTTCAAATCATTTGCTCATTTAGCACTTAGGTTATTTGTCTTTTTGTTGTTAAATTGTAGATGTTTTTATGTTGCCCTCTTTGCTTCGAAGGAACAAATCTCGTTATATTTCTTCTGAGACTGACTTGTTCTCTCTGCTGGCAGCCTACTGCACTCTGATCTTTGCCTCTCTGATGTCAGTGGCTATCAGTGGTGGAAGGAGGGGGATGGGGTGATGGCAGGGAGGGTGAATTTATGGTAATGGTGGTGGGAAAGTTGGGAGGAGGATATTAAGAATGGCTGCCCAGCTGCATCCAAGTCTTGATTCATTCTTAGCATCAGAATTAAACTGCATCCTTTTGTCTGTCTCCCTTTCACTGTCCGATTTCACGTGTACATGAGCTGTCTGGGAAGACAGTGACTTGGGTCAGGTGCGCTTAGTCACCAGTGACATCGTTGTCTTTTTAAGATTTTTGAAAATTCCTTTGTAGCAGATTTGCCAAACCCATCAGTGTATAAACCTGCAGATACAGCCTTCTTAAAATAAAATCCAAGTGCGTAAACAAACCTCTCAATACAGTGTCACTTTCTTGCCATTTCTCTTTGCAAAAACTCCTAGAAAGAACGTCTGTAATCATCGCTACTGATAGAGCTGAAAGGGCTCACAGTAGAAGGTGCCTGAGTGGAAGCAAAATGTAGAACAGAACCAAATCTATATCTCTCCCCACCAAGTTTATCTGCTCCCATAAAGATTGCTCAGCTTCAGCCCAACAGTGTTGTTGTCAGGTACCGTCATACTGGAACTGATTCATAGCTGACCCTCCAGTTGGTTTTCAGAGGCTGTAAATTGGACATCTGGAGACTAGAGTGCACCTGATCCAGGCCATGGTCTTTGCAATCACTTGTTATGCATCAGAGAGTTGGACAATGACTAGGGAGGATAGAAGGAGAATTGACGCCTTTGAGCTGCGGTGCTGGAGAAGAGTATTGAATAGACAGACCATGGACTGCTAAGAGAACAAACAGGTTCATCCTAGAGAGGGTGAGATCAGACTGCTCCTTGGAGGCAAAGATTCTGAAGCTTCATCTGACATATTTTGGACAAGTTGTGAGGAAGGACCAGTCCCTTGGAGAGGGACGTCATGCTTGGGAGGGTAGGTGGCAGCACAAGAGAGGAAGACCCTTCATGAGATGGATTGAGTCAGTGACTGGGGAGATGGGGGTAGGTGTGTCAGAGACAATAAGGTTGGCACAGGATAAAGCAGGGTTTAGGGCTGTTGTACACAGGGTCACTATGAGTCACAGGCAACTCAACGACACATAGCAACAATAACAACAAATTGGATGGGAGGGATTGCCTATATTTCTCCCACAGAGCAGCTGGTAGATTCTAACTGAGTGCCTTCGGATTGACAGCGCAGCTTCTTACCACTAGGCCACCAGAGCTCCCTCAGTCCAACTATGGTAAAGCCTGTGAGGAAATGAATAACCAGAAAGGAACACACTCTTTACAACAATCGACCTACCCAGATCAAAGGGGCAGCACTGTCCAGGGATAAAGATCAGAAAGCAGGAAGGGGGGGGGGAAGAGGGACAAGTGGAAATGGGAAAGAGGGATGAAATGCTAAGAGAGTGGATATATCAAGGGGATTGCAATCAATATTAGTAATCAAAATGTCTGTGAATTGCCGAATGGAAAACCATAAAAGACAGAAGCAGACACACCCCTAAGCAGCAAATGAACCCACAGATTTCTGGCAGTCCCCAGAAACGAGAAGAGAGGCTCCAGCAGGAGATGTATGACTGAGCCTCTAATTTGCACTTCCGGCTCCTACAACTGTAAGAAAATAAATTGCTGTTCTTTAAAGCCACCCCCTGTGGGTTTGTTAAAGTTATAACTGTAGCACCAGAAACTACGATGGTATGTCGAGATGCATGGCTGTCCTCTTCCCTCACCACAGCCCTCCCCAGCTGAGTAAAAGACGAGGCTGTCTTTTCTGTTGTTCAGTCCAGAGCCTGTGGAGTTGTTTTTGTCCCTCGATTTCGCTCATATTCCCATCTAAACCATCAGCACCTTAGTTCTACCTTAAAATGTATTTTCAGAGGCCAACAAACCCTTTACATGTGTTCCACTATCAGCTTGACCTTAACAGGTTAAAAAACCCTCAACATGTCTCTGCTTCTATCCCACACAGCCCATCCACCCCAACCTCTAGCCAGGCTCCAGCCAAGTCTTCACACAACAGCCCGACTGACTCCTTAACATGTAAATCACAGAGGTTGGAGGTCACTGCTCTGCCTAGAACCTGCAGTGACCCTGTCATGTGGAGGTGAAGTGAAAATCCTTTCTAAGGCCACAGCTTCCACACGCTGTGGTCCGCTGCTCCTCCCACCCCTCCCTGCCTGGTCCGCTGCCCTGCCCACCTGTTCACTCTGTTTGGACGCAGCATTCTGTTTAAATCGCATTGCAGACTTGACTTCAGGATTTTGCACTGCACATTCCTCACGCCTGGAATGCTGTCTCTCTGGTACCTGAGCAGCCTGCTTCTCACCCCCTGGAGGTCTGTGCTGAGCTTCACTTTCTCAGCAACACCTGCCTTCATCATTGCCATCAAGTCAAAACCAGCTCACAGCTGACCCTCCAGTGGGTTTTCAAAGGTCTTCAATCACACAGGAGGAGATTGCCTGTTTTTCCTCCCTTGGAGCAGCTGGGGGATTTGAACCACATGCCTTAAGGTTTACATGCAATTTCTTACTACTAGGCCACCAGAAGATCCTTGACCTTCACCAATCACCCTATCAAAAAGAATTGGTTGGCACAGAAGAATATCATGAAACAACGAATGAGCAAGAGCCTGTAGTGATGAAGGAAGAGGTTCAAGCTGCTCTGAAAGAACTGGCAAAAATCAAGGCCCCAGCAATTGACGGCATACTTATTGACATATTTCAACAAACAGACACTGCACTGGATGTGCTCACCTGGTGGTGCCAGGAAATCTGGAGGACAGCCACCTGGCCAACTGACTGCAAGAGATCTATATCCGTTCCCATTCCAAAGAAAGGGGGCCCGACAGAAGGCAGAAATTAACGAACAATATCATTAATATCACATGCAAGCAAGATTCTACTGACAATTATCCAAAAACAGAGAACTGCCAGATGGACAGGCTGGATTTAGACAAGGCCGTGGTACTAGGAATATTGAAGCTAATGTTAGGTGGATCTTGGCAGAAAGCAGAGATACCAGAGGAATGTCTATCTGTGTTTCATTGACTATGCAAAAGCATTTGACTGTGTGGATCACAACAAGCTATGGCTGACCCTAAGAGGAATGGAAATCCTAGAACACTTGATCATGTTAATGCGAAACCTATGCTTTGATCAGGAGGCAGTTCTCAGCACAGAGCAAGGAAACACTACATGGTTCAAAATTGGGAAGGGTGTGTGCAAGGGATGTGTCCTTTTTGCCATACCTTTTCAATCTATGTGCTGAACAGATCATCCTGGAAGCTGGGCTGTATGAGAAGGAATGTGGCATCAGGATTGGAAGAAGACTCATCAACAACCTGTGTTAAGCAGATGACACAACCCTGCTTGCTGAAACTGAAAAGGACATGAAACACTTGCTGCAGAAGGTCAAGGACTGCAGCCTCCAATATGGATTAAAGCTCAACATCAAGAAGACAAAGATTCTCACCACTGGGCCAATTGACAGCATCATGATAGACGGTGAAGAGATTGATAATGTTAACAGCTTCAGTTTCGGTTTACTTGGCTTCAAAATCAACACTCTTGGTACCAGCAGCCAGGGAATCAAAAGACAATTGCACTGGGAAAGTCTGCTGTCAGGTATCTCTTGAGGGTACGGAAGAGCAACGATGTCAGTCTGGAGAGTAAGGTGTACCTAATACAGACCATAATCTTTGCAATTACTTGCTATGCATCAGAAAGCTGGACAATGACTAGGGATGATAGAAAGAGAATCAATGCCTTGAGTTGTGGTGCTGGAGAAGCGTATTGAATACAACATGGACTGCTAGCGGAACAAACAGGTTTGTCCTGAAGAAGGCGAAAACAGGCTGCTCCTTGGAGGCGAGGATTCTGAGGCTTCATCTGACATACTTTGGGCATGTGGCAAGGAAAGACTCGTCCTTGGAGAGGGACATCATGCTTGGATGGGTGGAGGGACAGCGCAGGAGAGGAAGACCCTCAATGAGATGGATTGATTCAGTGACTGGGGTAATGAAGGCAGATGTGTCAGAGACAATAACATTGGCACAGGACAGAACAGGCTTCAGAGCTATTGTACATAGGGTCATTATGAATTGCAAGCAACTCGATGGCACATAACAACAACAACAACAACAATTTCTTCCTACCCCCTTCATCTTGATCACTCTTTCCCATCTTTTCTGTATTACCTCCAGAGCAGGCTCCACCATTGATCAAACTATACATCTGGTTGATTGATTGGTTGTCTATCTGTCTGTCTCTCCTGACTAGAATATGGAGAGGTTATTGTCTCTTTTGTCGACATCCCAGGACTTAGAATTTAATAGGTTCTTGGTGTGGACTCACTTGGGTCCCATAGAATATGCTCTGGGTCCCAACCCTTTTGCCAGTGGCTGTAAACCTATTTGGGAATAAGATTTTTTTTGTTATGTTAATAAGGCTTTTAAAATCAGTTGTAGGGTGTGTCTTAAATCCTTTACTTTTGGGATATAGAAAAGGTCAGATTCGTTACAGAAGCAAAGAAAGAAGAGAGATGCTGTGCAGTGTGATGACCGAGAGACCAGGGACGAGAAGCTGAAAAGAGACAAGGACCTTCCCCCTCAGAGTCAATAGAGAGCCTTCTCTGAGAGCCGCTGCCCTGAGTTTAGACTTCGAGCCTCCTAAAGTGTGAAAAAATAATTATCTGTTTGTTAAATCCACCCCCTTGCGGTAGTTCTGTTACAGCAGCGTTAGGAGACTAAGGTAAACTTCAGGAAATCTTACTGGATGGATCAATGACCACTGCGGTGACAAATTTAGTGAGAACCCCTAATAGGAAATTAAAAGGGGCATTGCCATGGGAAAGTCTGCTGTTAGGGACCTCTCCAAAGTACTGAAGAGCAATGGTGTCTCTCTGGAGACTAAGG
>NW_006399836.1:2018246-2028617 GCF_000299155.1 Elephantulus edwardii | reverse complement strand
ATATATATGTATATGATTAGACATTATATGTATAGACAGCAGTCTGGAACAAGGGGTACACTGTGGGGTGAGGGGGAGAAAATGTACAACAATGAATTAAAAGAAAAATTGCCTCAGACCTCAGAGCTCCAGGAAACATCTTTGCTGCCAGCGCTCTGTATGTTTGGCTCTGAAATGGGGACGGATTCGCCTTTGTGGAAAATTAGCACTAAGCTCAAGTCCCAGGAACTGCAGGCTTGAGTCCGCGCCAAGGAGAGTCAGGTAGATAGCTGTGTCGTCTTAGAGGAACCAGGCGGCCCCTGAGTTTGTATTTATTTACCCCCCTCCCCCAAGGCCTGCACACAGCAGTGCCTGCCGTGAGCATGAGAAGATCATTACAAACACATTCGCTTCTCTGGGTTCCAGGCACTTCACCCCACAGCTGATTTCCATGTCTACAAAAATCCGGATTGCTCAGACACCGACTCGGGAGCCCCCCTTAAGGCTTGCCATCATGGGCCTTCAATCTAGCGCCTCTCTCAGCTAGACCCACTCCTCTCCTTATCCAGGAACATACGGTAACCCCCACATCCCAGAAGCAGATCCCTCCTTTCTTTACCCTGCCTTCCACCTAGTGCTTGGGGAGCTCAGATTCCACACTCAGCGTCCCCAGGCTCAGAGACAACGGGCGGGTGGGGCAGTAAGACGGGTGAATTGTTCAAAAGCCCAGAACGCAGGGAGAGGGGCTGGTGGGCGGTGAGGTGGGCCAGCAGGCAGAGTTCAGATTTGATTATAAGCAAAGAGGAGTTGCTTGACTCCCACACACAGCGATAACAGAGCCCAGCCATACCTGATTCTTTGCAGCAAGGTGTGGCATCTTCAGACCTGTGACTTAGGTTGCTCTGGGACCCCCAGGGGTGAGGTTGGGGACTGGTCTTGACCAGCTGGACGCTCTGTGGTTACTAAGTATTTACTGCCAGCCTTCTGGGGCCACGCCCTGCCTGGACTCAGGGTGCACGAGGTGAAGAAGGGTGACCAGGCCTCTCCTCTGGAACAACCTCGTTCATTCAGTTGCGGTCGGGTTAGAACTGACTGAGAGCTCATGGGGCAGTGGGGTTTTCAGAGGCTGTAAGTCACAGGTGAGCAGATTGTCTGTCTTTCTCTCCCTGGTAGATTCCACTTGCCAGGGGGAGGTGTCAACTGTGGGCTAGTGGTACAACTCCCCCCTACGGCCTCGGTCCCGGAGCTCCTTCAGATACCCTGTTTCTTAGGTGCCGTCAAAGTGAGTGATCCTATGAATAAAAGATCAGAACCTCGTCCGATCATGACCCCTCCTCACGACCTCCCCACGCTCCGGCCCGCTGTACAGTGGCTGTGTCCGTCCATCTCCAGCTCTCTTTTACTGACGTTTCCCCGTGGGAAGTCTTCTTCCAAGGACTGGCCCCTCCTAACACACCCCTAAACCATGAGGGATGAAGTTTCACCGTCCTTGTCTCTCACGAGCACTCTGGTTGCACTTCCTCTAACAAATGTCCTTTTTGTCATCCATGGTATGTATGTGCAGTACTCTTCACCAACATCACAACCCAAAGACACTGATTCTTCTCTGTCACCCTTACCCATTGTCTAGCGTTCAGATGCACAGGAAGTAATTGAAAGGCTGATGGCTTGGGTCTGGCATATTTTCTTTTTAAAGCAACATCATTAAGCTTCTTAGCGCTTTGGAGAGCTCCTTGACAGCAGATTTTCCCAATTCGACACACCTTTTGATTTCTTTTTTTTTTTTTTACCTTTTGATTTCTTGACTGCTGCTCCCAAAGGTGTTGGTTGATTGTGGATCCAAGTAAAATGGAATCCGTGACACCTTCTGTCTTTTCTACATCTATCGTGACGTCTATCGATCCAACGGTGAGAATTTTTGTTTTCTTAGTAGTGAAGTATGTTCTAGAGTGGAGCCCGTAATCTTTCACCTTCTGCGTCAAGTGCTTCAAGTCATCCTCCATACACAAGGCTGTGTCGTCTGCATAATACAGGTTGTTGATGAATCTTCCTGCAGACCCGATGACATTCTTCTTCACACAGTGCAGTTTCTCGAATCATTTTCCCAGCATACAGACTGAATAGACATAGAAAGGATGCAACCCTGACACAAACCCTTCCTGATTGTACGGCATATGGCGTCTCCTTATTCTGTTTTGACAATTGCATCTTTTTTTAATTATTATTAAATTTTATTAGTGTTAATGAACATTTACAGAGATTTTGGGTTTTCATTCATTCATTGTTGCTCTGTTTTCTCCACCCTCATCCCCAGTTTGTTCTTCTTCCCCCCCCCATGTCTGTTTTAATTGTCCAAGACAATTGCATCTTCATCTACAAAGAGGGCGTATTCCCTAGTTCCGTAAAAACAGAGCTGGCAGAGTTACAGGTGGGAGAACCTTCCCCACCACCAGCAAAGAAGCAGCAGCAAGAGAATGTAACATTCTTTGGGCCCAGAAAGCCTAGCCCCAACTACACCTACAGCAGCTGTGGGCATAGCCGAAGCAGAGAACCAGAGAGACCGGACATGAGACAGCGCTGACTGCCTCCCCCACGGACAGAACAAGAGCTTAGCTAAGAACTTTTGGTCAAGTTTGTTGGATGGGGAGGCGGGGGGAGAGCCAATATTGGCAGGACGGAGAACTGTATCACACTGCCCTAAAGCTGTGAAGTTCAAGATCGAGGTGCCTACAAGTACCTTTTGGAAGCTGTCCTAACTATTCTAACGCAGATTGTTGCTATTGTTGTGTACTGTAGTGTCAGAACTGACCCATAGCTGACCCTCCAGTGGGTTTTCAGAGGCAGTCACACGGGAGAAAATGGCCCTCTCCTTCTCCTGGGGAGCAGCTGATGGCCTTGAACTGTGTGCCTTCAGGACTACAGTGCAGCTTCTTACCACTAGGCCATCAGAGCTCCCTTTTTAGTCCCCCTTCCCCCAAAAAAGAGTTACCAGGTGAATCTTCAGGTATAGATAGATATTGACAGCTTAGTGGTAAGGTGTGTAGTTCAAATCCACCAGTCACCCCGTGAAAGAATGATGGGCAGTGTCCTGTGCGATTTACTGCCTCTGAACACCTGCTGGGGGGTTAGCGATGAGTTGACCCCAACTCAACAGGACTCAACAATGACAAGTAGGCAATGGGCCCCCAACAAGAAAGTGTGTTCGTTGATGCATTAATGTCGGAGAGTGAGACTCTGACAAGTGTAAAACCAAGAGGCATTTTATTGGCTCCTTGTGGCTGGATTCATTGTCCATCATTCTTTCAGGTCAGCCCCTCAGAAACTGATTGCCCACTGTGGCTTTTTAATAAACCTCTGTGATCATGATCACATTTGACTTTTCATTAAAGTCAAGTTCAGACCTCAAATGGTCACCTTTGACTTAGCTGATGCACACAACCTGCTTAGTGAGGTGCCCGAGCGAGCTCTGCTGGACTGGCTGCATCCCCTGCGTGACTCATGGCTCCTGGTCTCTCAGAGGCTGCATCACTGGCTTGGAGAGCATGGGTTGCAGGACCAAAGGACCAAACTGCTGGGCTGAAGCCCAGCTCTCTTGAGTAATGGAATGAGAAGAGCAAGTTCTTCCTTCCTTACAGGAGAAAGCCAGGATGTGGAAGGAAGGATGAATTTAGAATGTCATGATTTGGCAACCGTCATAATAATAATGAATTCAGGTAAAAAAGCATCAATGGATACAAAACTAATAGATGAGAATTGGAATGAGTTATGTAAAACTCATTCAAATTATGTGATATTTAAAATGATCTCCCTACAAAATACTCATTAATTATAAATGGAAAAATAAAAATAGCTTCATGGTAAAGAAATGTGTTAAATATCATCTTAATCAAGGGAACTGTGTTAACCCACCCATTATTGGACAAATAGATACCATTTGTCATCCTTTCAGATGCAGCAAAATAAACAAAGCTTCTGGAATATTCCAGCAAAAATATAGAACCTGGTGTTGTTATATGTTGTGACTCATAGCAGTCCTATGTCCAAGAGCCTAAACCCTGCTCTGTCCTGGGCAGACCTCATTGTCTCCGACACACTTACTTCCATTACCCCAATCACTGAATCAATCCATCACTCTCCCAAACATGATGTCCTTCTCCAAGGGCTAGTCCCTCCTTACAACATGCCCAAAATATGTCAAGATGAAGCTTCAGAATCCTTGCCTCCAAGGAGCAGCCTGGTTTAACCCTCTCCAGGACAAAGCTGTTCTCCTAGCTGTCCATGGTATATTCAACACTCTTCTCCAGCACCACAGCTCAAAGGCATCAATTCTCTTTCTATCATTCCTAGTCACTGTCCAGCTCTCCAATGCTTAGCATGCAACTGCAAAGACGGTGGTCCGGATCAGGCGCACCTTAGTCTCCAGCCTGACGTCATCATTCTTCAGTACTCTCAAGAAGTCCCTGACAGCTGACTTTCCCAATGCAATTAGTCTCTTGATTTCCTGGCTGCTAGTACCAAGTACTAAGTCAAATTGTGAGGGAACTCTGATAATCCCAAATTGAGATATATTTCTCCCAGTTACTGGTATATACTCTTTAAAAAACGCCAGAATTAAAGAGCTAAACCTAACCAGATCCACCCTCATTGCGGTTGAGGAAGGTCTGACCCATTAGGATCCGCTTGATTTTGAACCATAATTCACAGCAGGAGGAGACCGCCCATCTTTCTCAATCAGAGCGAGGGAGTGAGCGGACTTGAACCAGCAGAGGTTAGCCTTTGGGCTAGCCACAAAACTTGGTGCGGACCACACTGCCAGAGCTCTGAGGCATATCAAGAGTCAGAGTAAATGCCAATGGCCAAGTAACCCAGATTAAACAGCAGAGATTGCTAGATCGGATGAAAAAAAGCAAGATTCAGTTCTGTGCTCTCTACAAGAAATGTACTTAAAATATCAATGTATAAATTGGTAAAAGGTGAAAACAGAAAACGTTCTACCACACTATCATTTATGAAATGCAAACTGGAACATCTGTGTTGATTTCAGACACAACAGATTGTAAAGCAAATTATATTAATGGGGTGGGGCGGTGGAGAAAGGGAATTTAATAACAATAAAGAAGTCAATCCATTGAAAAAGATTAACATTGCTCTTTGGCACTCTAAAGAGATTCCTGACAGTAGATTTTCCCAATGCAATTTGTTTTTGGATTTCCTGGCTGCTGGTGCCAAGAGTGTTGATAGTGGATCTGAGCAAGCTGAAATGATTAACATCTCAATCTCTTTCCTGTCTATCATGGTGCTGCCCATTGACCTAATGGTTAGAATCTTTGTTTTCTTGATGTTGAGCCTGAAGCTTCAGGTTCTTTTGAATTTCAGCAAGCAAGGTTGTGCCATCTGAAAAATGTAGGTTGTTGATGAGTCTTCCTTTAATCCTGAGACCACACTCCTCTTCATAAAATCCAGCCTTCCAAATGATCTGTTCCGCATACAGATTGAAAAGGAGGCAGGACACATCCTTGACACCATCCCTTCCTGATTTTGAACCATGTGGTGTTTCCTTGCTCTGTTCTAATGACTGCTTCCTGGTCCAAATACAGATTTCACATGAGCACAATCAAGTTTCTCAAGGTTAGCCACAATTTGTTGTGATCCAGGCAGTCAAATACTTTTGCACAGTCCATGAAGCACGGATAGACATTCCTTTGGTACTCTGCTTTCAGCCAAGATCCATCTGACATTGGCTATAGTGTTCCTAGTGTCCCAGCTTCTTTTAAACTGAGGTTATATTTCTGGTAGTTCCCTGTCAATGTGCTGTTCCGGTCATTTTTGGATGATCTTCAGCAGTATCTTGTTTGCATGTGCTATTTTTCAATAATTTTCACACTCTCTTGGATCACCTCTTTTTGGAATGGGAGTAAATATTTTTTTCACCTGATCTCTTTCAGTCAGTTGGCCAGGTGATTTTTCTCCAGATTTCTTGGCACAACGTGGTGAGCACATTCTGGGCTGCATTTGTTTGGTGAAATCTCTCAGATAGTATTCCATCAATTTCTGGGGGCTTGGTTTTTGCCAATTCCTTCAGAGCAGCTTGAACTTCGTCCTTCATCATCATTGCCTCTTGATCATATGTTGTTTCACAAAGTTCTTCTGTGTCAGCCAATTCTTTTTGGTACAATGGCTCTGTGGACTCCTTCCATCTTCTTTTAATGCATCCTGGATCATTCAATATTCTGCCCACAGCATCTTTAAGTCTTGCTACTTGAGGCTTGAATTTGTTCTTCAAATCATTCACCCTAAGAAATGGTGAGCAAGTTCATTACTTTTGATTTTCTAACTCCAGCTCTTTGTACATTTCATTATAAGACTTTGCTTTGTCTTCCCAAGCTGCACTTTGAAATCTTCTGCTCAACCGCTTGATTTCTTGATTCCTTTGCTTGGCTTCTTAGCACTCTAGTGCAATATTCAGAATCTCTTCTGACATCCATCTTGGCCTTTTCTTCCTTCTCTGTCTTCATAATGACCTTTTGTATTATTCCTGGACAATATTCCTGATATCCTCCCACAGCTCATCAGATCTTCACTCATTATGTTCAAAGCCTCAAACCTGTTCCTGAGTTGGTTTTTAAATTCAGGTGGGATAGACTCAAGGTCAAATTTTTGTTTCATTCTCTTTAGCTTCAATTTGAATTTGCATATGAGTAGTTGGTGGTCTGTTCCACAATCTGTACCTGGACTTCCTTTTCACAGCTGATATTGAGCTTCTGCAATGATTCATCCCACAGATGTAATCAATCTGATTCCTGGACAGACCATCAGGTGAGGTCCATGTGCATAGTTACCATTTGACTTTCTTATAAAATGTATTTGTGATGAATAAATCATTGATAATACAAAATTCTATCATTTTCTCTATGCCACCAGTATTTCAAATACCAGCAGGGTTGCCCATGATGGGCAGGTTTCAGTGGGACTTCCAGACAGATTAAGATGCAGGACTGGTCATCCACTTCTGAAATAATAGGCCTTTACAAACTCTAGACAACACAAGAACATTGTTGGATATAGTGCTGGAAGAAGATCTGGTCAAAGGGGGCTCTGGTGGCCTAGTGGCAAGAAGCTGCACTACAATCCCAGAAGTACCTGGTTTGAATCCACCAGATGATCTGCTGAAGATGGAGGAGCGATTTCCTCCTGTACCAGTCAGATCCAATTTGATGGTACATGCACACAAAATAATAAAATTAAATTAAAAACAAAACAATTATGAGATATCATCTCACCCCAGTCAGAATGGCAAACTTTAACAGAACAGCAAGCAACAAATGCTAACGAGGCTGTGGAGAAATTGAACCCTTATTCACTGTTGTTGGAAGTGTAAAATGGTGCAACCACTGTGGAAAGTGGTGTGGCGCTTTCTAAAAAAGTTGCAAACAGAGATATTATTTGACCCAGGAATTCCAATACCATGGGTAACCATTATCGCATTTATTATGCTAACGTTGTTGTTGTTGTTAAGTGCCGTTGAGTCGCAGGGGACTCATAGTGACTCTATGAAGGAGAGTCCTCAACGCTTGGGTGTCTTTCATCCTCTCTCCAGGTTCATAGGGTTTCCGTAGGCACGCTATTACGGAAGTGGATACCACTCCTCCTTCCAAGCTTGTTTTAATCGGGGAGCTCCACCCCACTCTCTTTCTGCATTGGGTAACCAGCCATTAACACATTTGACACATCAGGGTCACAGTATTCAGCCTCACAGCAACCACAAGTGACCTCTGTACGGCAACTTGTACACCAGGGCTATACGACCTAGAGGAATGTCTGAACAAAAACAATGAAAGGCAGGCCCGAGGTCTGCGGATTAAAAGTCACCCACCTTTGGATTGGTAGCATCGCTTTCTGTCCACTGGGCCCGCTGATCTCTCTATGCTGATGTTGTTGTAACAACTAACATTGTATAAATAGTATAAATCACACTTGGTTGTAGTTGCCGTTGTTAGATGTCATCAAGTCGAGTATGACTCACAGCGACTCTACGAACAACAGCTCTGAACCCTGTCCTGTCCTGTGCCATCCTCATCATCCCTGACGTACACAAGCACGTTATGGCAGTCACGGTGACAATCCATCTGGGTGAGGGTCTCTTCCTCTCTTTTGCTGACACTTCATCTTTCCAAGCATGAGGTCCCTCTCCAAGGAATAGTCTCTTCCAGCAACACACCTGAAGTGAGGCGAAACTTCATCATCTTTGCCTCCAAGGAGCACTCTGGCTGCACTTTCTCCAAAACATAATTGTTTTTTTGACCGTCCATGGGATACTCAGTACTCTTCCAACACTGCAGCTCAAAGGCATCAATGCTTCTTCTATCGTCCATATTCCTTGTCCAGCTCTCAGATGCACTGCAAGTGATTGGAAAGACCATGGACTGAATCAGAAGCACCTTAGTCCTCAAGCTGACATCATTACTCCTCATGTGTTTGGAGAGGTTCCTGACTGCAGGCCTTTTTGATTAACAGTCGGTTGGGGCTGGAGCCTATTATTTAAAGCAGCTGGGATCCAGAAGCCGGGCTGCTAGTTGTGTGAAACACTAGCAGCAAGGATTCAGCTGAGATAACCATGTGACCTTAACATCCACACGTGGGACATTACCCCAGCGTGCCAGCCATGAGCATCTGCCGGAACGCTTCAGCCCTCCAAGGAGCACACCCTGCCACATCTACGCAGGCTTCGGCTGCATCTGCTAACATGATATTCCCATGCCTGATTTGCTATTAGAGTTAGGACACTAAATTGTCAGTCTGTTGTATTTGAAGAATACATCATTATTCTGTCACTTTGTAACTTGTAACTGAGGTAGCTTTCAGGTTGCTGTGATGCTGGAAGTCAAATTCAGCAATGCTCCCAGATTAAGACAGACTAGGAAGCAGGAGTGGCCATGCACTTCTTAAACAGCAGGCCTCTGAAAACCGGGTGAGCAGCAGAGGAACACTGACAGTTACAGTACACCTGGTTGCAGTGTGTATCACCCTATTTATACATTGCTGGGTTTGATTTGCCAACATTTTGTTGAAAAGTTTTGCATATAAATAAACAAGAGATATTGTTGTTATAGACCATCAAGTCGGAGCTGACTCACAGCTGACCCTTTAGTGGTTCTCCTAGGCATCACACGAGCGTTGATTAAAAAAAAGAGAGAGTTGATTTCTCCTCTTTCTTCTGCAGATCAGCTGATGAATTTGAACTGTGTACCTCTGCGTGGGCAGGGCAACTCCTTACCACTGAGTCACCACAGCTGCTCCCTAATGAGACATGTTTGTCTATGGTAGTTTTTTAATTTTTGTTTTGTACTATCTTTGTCTGGTTAAGATAATTTCATTCACTTCTTAATTGTCATCAAGTCAGAACTGACTCACAGCTGACCTTCTTGAGGTTTTCAGAGGCCACCAATGGCGCAGAGGGAGATTACGCGTCTTTCTCCATGAGTAGCTGGATTCAAACTATTCGACTTTGGGTTGGCAGTACAACTCTTTATCTATCAGGCTACCAGAGTCTGAGGTAAAAGGAATTGGGGAATTTCCCTTCCTATTCTATGGTCTGGATGAGATTGATAGAAAATTGGAGTTAACTTTTCATTAAATGTTTGGTAGACTTCTCTATTGATAGCACCTGGGCCTGGGAGTGCTTTTACAGGAGATTTTCAATCACTGATTCTGTTTCTTTAATGGTCATAATACTACTTAGTCTCCTTCTTTTTTTTTTTACTTTTTTTTACTTAGTCTCTTTCATCTTGATAGCAGTCTTTGAGAAGCTTGTAGTTTCCAATGAAATGGTGTATTTCTTTGACGTTATTGAATTTACAAGTGTGAATTATACTAGCTTGTTGTCATCCTTCTGGTGCCTATGGAACCTGGGGACCTTCTATCTTTCACACTTTATATTGTTAAATAAGGTGTTTTTCACGTTGACAGTCTTTCTTAAGGTTTATCAATTTTATTGGTAAAGAAACAGTTTTTGTTTAACTGATTTTTCTTTATTGCTCTCCTGTTTCAATTTCATTGATTTCTATTTTATTTCTTTATTATAATTTCTCTCCCACTTGCTCTGGGTTTATTTTGATGTTATTTTCCTAGGAATTTCCTTCCCCTCTTCTTTTTTTGCTACGAATGTCTTTAGCACACATTTTTATATATTGTGTTTTCATTCTTTGCTCTGTTAAAGTGTCACTTTTTTCTTTTATTTACTTATCTTTTCATTTGAGTGAACGTTAAAAATCATATTGGGTTTTCATACAATTAATAGATACTAGAAATACAAGCTGGGTTTAGAAGAGCTCGTGGCACTAGAGACATTATCAACAATGTCAGATGGATCTTGGCAGAAAGCAGAGTACCAGA
>NW_006399836.1:2014945-2017351 GCF_000299155.1 Elephantulus edwardii | reverse complement strand
TGAAGCTCCATTTCACATACTTTGGGTATGTGGCCAGGAGAGACTGGTCCTTGGAGAAGGACATCATGTTTAGAAGGGTGGAGAGACAGCCCAGGAGAGGACAATCCTATATGAGATGGATTGATACAGTACCTGGGGCAATGGGGTAGGTGTGTCAGAGTCAATGAGACCAGCTCAGGACAGGGCAGGCAACCCAAAGGCACATAATAACAACAATTCATAGATACATTGATTTACAATGCTAACTACCATTATTAATGTAATTAATTCATTACAATGTCTAGTCAACCCCTTTAAGAGTAACTTTTTAAATTTTTTATTTTATTTTATTCTTTTTTGTGTGTACCATCAAATCGGATCTGACTGGTACTGGAGGAAATTGCCTCTTCTTCTTCAGCAGAGCATCTGGTGAATTTGAACCACGTACCTTTGAGATTGCAGTGCAGCTTCTTGTCACTAGGCCACCAGAGCTCCCTAAGAGTATTACTTTTGAAAGTGAGACCAAGATATGTTCAAAGGAGGCAAGGACAGCTGTCTATCAGAATTTGTGTCCTTCCCTCCAACAGCACAGCATTATGGTTGGGAAGGGAAGTAGCTGCCCAGCCAGGGACTACGTTCCCCAGTCGTCTTTGCTCAGGTGAACAAGTATGACCATTTCCTTCCAATGGAATGTGAACAGAGGTAATGTACACTGCTGGAAGTGCAATAGTTAGGTGCACTCCTGCTAGCCAAAATGTTTGTGGTTCGAACTCACCCACACTAGGAGAAGGCGTGGCTGCCTGATCCCATAAAGATCACAGGCTGGAAAATTCTACAGGGCAATTTTTCTCTCTCATATGAGGTCATTATGAATTGAAATTGACTGTGTCACCTGGAGAGGGTGAAACCAAGTTGCTCTCTGGAGGCAAGGATTTTGAAGCTCTGTCTCACATACTTTGGGGTTGTTGCCAGGAGGGACAAGTCCTTGGAGAGGGACATCATGCTTGAAAGGGTGGAGGGTCAGTGAAAAAGAGGAAGAACCTGGATGAAATGGACTGACACAACGACTGGGGTAAGAGGAGCAGGCGTTTCGGAGACAGTGAGATTGGCTCAGGATAGGAGAGAGTTCAGAGCTATTGTGCATAACAGTTATTGACACACAACAACAACAACAACATGCCTCTTCCAAGTCAGTGCAGTTAAGAATAATCTTCTCCACCTTCTGCCTTTCCACTAAGACAGCCAACAGTGATGGAGGAATAGGGGACAGCAGAGCCAGAGGATGGATGGGTCGTTGGCCCTGCGAGAAGGTAGGTCTCTCACCAACCAGGAGCACCACAGGGCTCCGTCCTGTGGGTGAGAAGAGCACAGGTGTGCCCTGTTGTTAAGGGGCTGTCCAGTCAGTTACGCCTTATAGAGAGTAACCCTGCACCACAGATACCTCCAGATCTCCCCATACCTGTTCAATCTGTATGCTGAGCAAGTCTTTCAAGAAGTTGGACTTTATGAAGAAGAATGTGGCATCAGGATCAGAGGAAGACTCATCAGCAACCTGTGTTATGAAGATGGCACAACTTTCAGCGAGGAACACTTGAACCACTTGCTGCAAAAGTTCAAAGACTAGAGCCTTCAGTATGGATTACATCTCAATGTCAAGAAGACAAAACTTTTCACCAAAGGGCCGATACAGACAACATCACGATGTTGTTGTTGTTAGGTGCTGTCGAGTCCTAGACAACTCAAAGCAACCCTATGTACAAAAGACCTGAACACTTGTATAACTTTCATCCTTTCTCCAAGTTCATAGGGTTTCCAGAGGCAAGCTATTTCAGAAGTGGATGCTACTCCTGCTTCCAAGCTTGTTTTAATTGGAGAGCTCCACCAAACACTGTCCACCATGGGTAACCATTATCACATTTGACAGATCAGTGTCCCAGTGGCAAAACCAAGAGCCAATACAATTTTCAATGGAATAAGACTAAAAGCATTTTCCTTGTGAACTGAGATCAGACAAGGATGCTCACTGTCACCACTTCTATTCAATATTGCACTTGAGGTGCTTGCTAGAGAATACAATAAGAGAAAGAAAGAAAAACATCTAGATCAGCAAAGAGACAGTTAAACTATTCCTCTGAGAAGAATGGGAGTTCCAGAACACTTGATTGTTCTAATGAAAAACCTATACTTGGACCAAGAGGCAGTCATCAGAACAGAGCAAGCAAACACTGCATGGTTCAAAATTGGGAAAGGTATATGCCAAGGATGTGTCCTATCTCTATACCTTTTCAATCTGTATGCAGAACAGATTATCTGAGAGGCTGGGCTCTATGAGGAGAAGTGTGGCGTCAGGATTGGTGGAAGATCTATTAACAATCTGCGTTATGCAGATGACACAACCCTGCTTGCTGAAACGGAGGAGGACCTAAA
>NW_006399836.1:2012533-2014548 GCF_000299155.1 Elephantulus edwardii | reverse complement strand
TATTGAATGTACCCTGGACTGCCAAGAAAACAAACAGATTCATCCTATAGAGGGTTAAAACAGGCTGTTCCTTGGAGGCAAGAATTCTGGAGCTTTGTCTGACACACTTTGGACATGTTGTAAGGAGGGACAGGTCCTTGGAGAGGACATCATGCTTGGGAGGGTGGAGGGACAGCACAAGAGGGGAAGACCCTCTATGAGGTGGATTGATTCAGTGACTGGGTAATCTGGATGGGTGTGTCAGACGCAGTATGATTGGCACAGGATAGAGCCGGGCTTAGGGCTGTTGTACATAGGGTCGCTATGAGTCACAAGTGACTCGATGGCACATAACAACAAAAACAACAACAGCAACATATGCAGATGATATCGTAGTATACCTAGAAAACCCCAAGGACTCAACAAAAAACCTGTTAGACCTAGAAGACCGTTTTAGTATAGTGGCAGGCTATAAGATTAATATCCAAAAATTAGTGGGATTCCTCTACAGTAACAAAGAGAACTCAGAGAAGGAAACTGAGAAAGGAATACCATTTATAATAGCCAACCACAAAGTGAGACACTTGGGAGTGAATCTAACTAGAGACACAAAAGACTTATGTAATAAAAGCTACAGAGCATTTCTGGCAGACACAGTAATAGACCAAAATAAATGGGGAAAATGTTCCCTGTTCATATATAGGAAGACTCAATATTGTAAAAATAATAATTCTATCAAAAGCAATCTGCATGTTCAACATAATCCCCATACAGATACCAAATTCATTTTTCAAGGAGATCGAAAGGGGAATTGTCAAGTTTATTTGGAGAGCAAAGAGACCCCTAATAAACAAAGTAGTTCTGAAAAACAAAAATGAAGTGGGAGACATAGCACTCCCTGATCTCAAAACCTACTACACAGTGATACTCACCAATACAGCATGGTACTGATACAATGGTAAGCACATAGACCTGTGGAATAGAATTTAGAACCCAGAAATAGACCCAGCAATCCATGGTCAACTGACAGTTAACAAGGAAATAAAGCTTATCAAATGGGGAAATTACAACCTTTTCTACAAATGGTGCTGGCAAAACTGGACTGCTACCTGCAGAAAGCTGAAACAAGATTCACATCTCACATTATACACAAAAAACAACTCAAGGTGGATCAGAGACCTGGGAGTAAAACCCAAAACCATAAAGTTTATAACAGGTAAACTGGATTCAAACTTAGATGGCCTAGTCTATGATATATTTGGCAGTTGCCAAATACAGCCAGAAATGTACAATCTAGAGAGGACGAAATTGATGAATGAAACCTTCTAAAGACTAAATCCTTGTGTGCATCAAAAACATTTTCCAACAAAATTAAATTAAAACCTACTGAGCAGAAAAAAACCCCTAACATTTGGCAATACCATTTCAGACAAGGGACTCATGTAAAAAGTTAACAGAATCATATAGGGCCTTCCATCAGAAAAAGAGTGAACTACAAAATGGGCAAAAGACATGGAAAGAATTTTCACAGAGGAAGATATCCGGATGGCCAACAGACACATGAAGAAATGCTCAAAATCACTGGCAGTAAGAGAGATGCAAATCAAAACCACAATGAGATATCATCACATTCCAGTAGCAGTGGCAAAGTTTAACAGAACAGCAAGTAATAAATGTTGAAGAGAATGTGGTGAAACAGGAACTCCTATACATTGTTGATGGAACTGTAAAATGGTAAAACCCCTCTGGAAGGCAGTTTGGTTCTTCCTCAAAAAGCAGAACATAGAAATTTCATATGACCCAGCTATTTCACTGCTTGGAATGTTGTTGTTGTTGTTATGTGCTGTCAAGTCGCTTGCTACTCATAGTGACCCTATGTACAACAGCCCTAAACTCTGCTCTGTCCTGTGTCAATCGCACTGTCTCTGACACTCCCATCCTGATTATCCCAGTCACTGAATCAATCCACCTCATAGAGGGCCTTCTCCTCCTGCGCTGTCCCTCCACCCTCCAAAGCATGATATCCTTCTCCGAGG
>NW_006399836.1:2001358-2011303 GCF_000299155.1 Elephantulus edwardii | reverse complement strand
AACTACAGAACAATCTCACTGATTTCACATGCAAGCAAGATTTTACTGAAGATTATCCAAAAACGACTGGAACAGCACATCAACAGAGAACTGCCAGAAGTCCAGGCTGGGTTTAGATGGGGTCATGGTACTGCTTGGAATATATCCTAAGAAAATGAGAACTGAGGTACAAACAGAGACTTGTACACCAATGTTCATAGCAGCGTTATGCACCATTGCAAGAACATGGAAACAGTTTGTTGTGTGCCGTGGAGTTAGAACCAGCCCGTAGCTGACCCTCCAGCATGTGTTCAGAGGCAGTAAATTACATGGGAGATTTCACATCCTTCTCTCAAGGAGCAGCTGGTGGATTAGAACTTTCACTTTGAGATCGCAGTGTAGCTACTTACAACCAACTAGGCTACCAGAGCTCTTGTTGTTGTTAGGTGCTGTTGAGTCATAGACGACTCATAGAACACTCTATGAACAAATGACCTGAACACTTGTATAACTTTCATTGTTTCTCCATGTTCATAGAGTTTCTGGAGGCAAGCTATTTCGGAAGTGGATGCCACTCCTGTTTCTGAGCCTGTTTTAATTGGGGAGCTCCATCAAACACTGTCCACCAGGGGAACCACTATCACATTCGACACATCAGTGTCACAGTATTTAGAATCACAGCAACCACGAGTTACCACTGTACAGCAAATGGACAGACCAGCGCTATATCATTTAGAAGAATGGCCAAAAATAATTATAACCAGGCCTGAACGCTGCAGACTAAAATCACCCACCGTTGACTTGGTAGCGTAACTTTCCATCCACTAGGCCAACAGCGTTCTCTCTATGTGGTGGTTGTTGTTAAGTGCTGTTAAGTTGTAGACAAGTTATAGCAACGCTATGTACAAAAGACGTGAACACTTGTATAACTTTAATTGTTCCTCCAAGTTCATAGAGTTTCCAGAGACAAGCTATTTCAGAAGTGGATGCCACTCCTACTGCTAAGCCAGTTTTAATTGGGGCGCTCCACCAAACGTTGTCCACCATGGGTGACCAATATCACATTTGAGATTGACGCACCAGAACTCTTAGCTTAGAGAAATATAAAGCTTTAAATAAATGTGGTGGTATTGTTATTAGGTGCTGTCAAGTATGACTCATAGCAACCCTAAAAATAAAAGGTGTGAATTCTGTCCTATTCTCTGCCATCCTTACAGTAAGCTCCGACACACACAAGCCCACTGCCACACTTACCTGGTCAATTTACTTGCTTGAGGGTCGTCTTGTCCTTCACTATTCCTCTGCCTTTCCAAGACAGATGTCCCCCACACAGCAACATCATGATAGATAGAGAAAAGTTTGAAACTGTCAATGACTTCATCTTATTTGGATCCACAATCAACACCCTTGGTACCAGCAGTCAGGATATCAAGAGACAGATTGCATTGAGAAAGTCTGCAGTCAGGGACCTCTCCAAATTACTGAGAAGCAATGATGTCTGTTTGAGGACTAAGGTGCACCTGATTCAGGCAATGATCTTTATAATTACTTGCTATATGTCTGAAAGCTGGTCAATGAATAAGGGTGATCAAAGAAGAATTGATGCCTTTCAGTGGTGGTATTGCAGAAGACAGCCAAAACAGAACAAACAAATATGTTCTCAGAGAAGGTGCAGCCAGAGTGCTCCTTGGAGGCAAAGACGATAAAGCTTCGTCTCACATTCTTCGGGCATGTTATTAGGAGAGGCTATTTCTTGGACAGGGACATCATGCTTGGAGTGGTGAAGTGTCAGCAAAAGAAAGGAAGACCTTCAATGACATGGATTCACATGGTGACTGTCACAATGGGCTCTAAGGATTCAGAAAGTGTGAGGAGGACACAGGATAGGACTGAGTTCAGATCTGTTGTTCATAGAGGACAACACCTAACAACACAGCAAGAACAACAACTTGATGGCACCTGACAACAACAACATTAGCACAGCAACATGTACAACAGAATGAACCTCTGCAGGGTGTAAGTCCACACAGCTGCAGTCAATGTCAATCTACTTTACCGAGAGTTCTCTTTCCCCTGACCTTCCCAAGCACGACATCCGTCTCCTGGGCCTGGGGCCCTCCTAAATAAAGCACTCAAAGCATATCTGACAAAGTCTCATCATCCTTGCTTCCCATTCATCACAAATACCTTAAAAAAAAAATAAAACTAGAACAGTAAGTGACAACTATATGAAAGGGAAACAGAAATCAAATGATGACAGGAGATAGAGCAAGATTCCAATCTACTGTTTGGAGGGTTGCTTAAAGTCATAGTCTACTTGATGGCACCTAACAACAACAGATCAACTACATTTGTGTGTTGTTGTTGTTGTTGTGTGTTGTAGAGTTGAATACAACTCACAGCAACTCTACATACAGCAGCTCTGACCCCTGCCCGGTCCTGAGTCAGATTCGCTGACTCCGACACACCAACCCCATTACCCCAGTTAGTGTATCAGTCCATCTCATCCAGGGCCTTCCTCTCCTGCACTGTCCCTCCACCCTTTCAAGTGTGATGTCCTTCTCCAAAGACTGGTCCTTCCTGGCCACATGCCCAAAGTATGTGAGACGGAGCTTCAAAATCCTAGCCTCCAAGGAGAAGCTTGGACATTTGTATGTATGGCCATCAAGGGTGTGAAGTGTGTGTGTGTTGAGTTATCAGAGTTGGGACCGACCCACAGCTGACTCTCTGGTGGTTCTCAGAGGTTGTTAATTATTGCATGGGAGGTGATCACCCATCCTTCTCCCATAGATGAGCTGGTGGATTCGAACCACATGCCTTCGAAATTGCAGTGCAGTTTCTTACCACTAGGCCACCAGGGCTCCCTATATCAAGGGTATTTTGGAATTTATTTCTTATATGATAGCATCTCCTCATGGCCAACCCCCCAAATCAACAGAAAGAGATCCTCTATAATTTACATCAGAGACCTAGTGGTTCTGTCTTAGAGGAAGTAAAACAAGGTGTTCCTTAGAGACAAAGAGATAATGAAACTTCATCTCACATGCTTTGTTACCTGCCCCCATCTCCCCCTCGTCTTCTCTTCCTCTTTTGGACTTTTATACTCATCTTACTAGTTATCCATCTATTTCTACAATAATGGTCTTATGCAGTATTTGTCCTGATGAGACCAAGTTAATTCACTCAGCATAATGCTCTCTAGACTCTTCCATGTTGTACAGTATTCTACGAAATCGTTGTTCTTAAGTGCTGCATAGTATTCCATCATGTGAATGTACCATAATTTCTCAACCCATTTGTTTGTTGATGGACCATCTCATATACTTTGGGGATATTTATGGGGGCAGGGGCAATCCTTGGGAAAAGACATCACGCTGGGAAAGGTGAAGGGTCAGAAAAAGAGAGGAAGACCCTTAACAAGATGGACAAACTGACTACAGCAGTGTGCTTGGGATAGAGACAGAGTTCATGACCGTGGTCTTGGATGGGACAAGGTTCAGTACGGTCATCATGAGCTGTGGTCGACTTGACCATACTCACCAGCAACGGTGGTTCTTGCCTTCCAGGATGCAAGAGACCCAGGTTCAATCCCGGACGATGCATCTTGTGCAGCCACTGCCCATCTGTCCAGGAAGGCTTGTGTGCTGTGTGATGTACGACAGGTTTTGGTGGTGGTTTCCAGACTAAGATGTATGAGGAAGAAAGGCATGGTGACCTATGCTTAAAACGAGGCCAATGAAAACTTTATGGATCACAGTGTCTCATCTACAACCAGCCACAGGGATGGGGCAGGGCTGGCCGGTGCTTCCTCGTGGTTGCAGGAGCGGTCACCACAAACCAGGAGTCCCCTTCCCAGCAGCCACCACAGCCACTGCCAAGAGCTAGTCACTCGTGAAGGTCTGACATTTATGCAGGTGCCTGGACTTGTCATTTTATCCTGGATTACATGGACGGCATTAAATGACTTTTTTTTTACCCTTGTTAAACTTACTGTACCGATGTTGTTATGTGCCTTTGAGTTGCCTGTGACTCATAGCAAACCTATATACAACAGCCCTAAACTCTGCCCTATCCTGTGCCAATCTCACCATCTGCGACACACCTACCTCCATTACTATAGTCACTGAATCAATCCATCTCATCGAGGGTCTTCCTGTCCTGTGCTGTCCCTCTCAAGCATGACGTCCCTCTCTAAGGACTGGTTCCTCCTTGCAATATGTCCAAAGTATATCAGACGAAGCTTCAGAATCCTTGACTCCAAGGAGCAATCCGGCTTCACCCTCTCTAGGACAAACCTGTTTGTTTTCCTAGCAGTCCATGGTATATTCAGTAATAAATATAGAAGTCCTTTTGGGCATGAAGCCTGGTCAGAACTGGCTCACAAACATTTGGAAGTGTTTCAGGGAACACAGCTCAGTGCTTTTGCCCCAGTAATTCTGGGTCTGGGCCCCTGAGCTTGTCCCCTTAACGTCTCCTGAAGCCAGGAGTTGAGAGCAAGGAGAACGCTCACCCTGTCACTGAGTTTGGTTGCCACATGGAACTCACAGATGCCTCAGGGCAGGGATTGGTGTTCTCAGACACTGAACTTGACCTCACAGTCACCTTGAGGAGTCACTAAGTTGTGTAAGAGGTCCACACATTCCTGATAATGAGAAGGTTGAAGGTTTGAGTCTACAGGCTAGGTGAAAAAAAACCAGCCCTTGGAAACGAGGGGGAGTCCAGTTCTACCCTGACACACACAGTGAATCCCCTGCCCCTGATTGGTCACTGCCTGTCCTCAGGGGTCCGAGGACCAGGTTCAAAACAGCACCTGAAATAGCCCTATTGTCTTTGGTGAAACAAAGCTGTGGGTGTGCTTTTCCTTCATTCTCTCCCCCCTCCCTGCACCAGGCTCCTTGGCCCACCCTCGAAGGGCCCAATCTACCGATAGATATTTAAAGTCCGAGAGCATGACTCCGTGTCTTCGCTCCGCATTGCTGCCTCCGTCCAGGGCTGTGGAGTCGCTCTCAGTGACCCCACGTGCAGAGGACACTGCCCCACAGAGCTGCTTCTGATCTTCTTGGGAACAGGTCGCCAGGTCTTTGAACTGCTGGGTGGGTTTGAACCGCCCACCTTTTAGTTTAGGGGCTGAACTTTATACCACAGAAGCTCAGGCTCCTTCTTCCCAGATTAAAGCTGGTGAACCAGCAATCTATCAAATCCTACCCGGTTTATAAGCCTGAAGGGTAGAACAAATGACACACAGCTCCGGAAGGAAGGGGCTCACCTCCCCGCCCTGCAGGTCTATTCACTCCCAGCAGTGGGGAGTCCAGGACCCGGGCCCTTTCATCCGTCCTCAGAATTCTTCCCTGAGGCCCCCCTCTCCAGACCACAGGCTGCCAGAAATAGACACCACGTGGCTTCCTTTCTGATAAAGGTCAGGGATGCTGCTGGGGCGAGGGGGGGAGAGAAGAGAGAGGAGAGTGGCTGGTTGGGAGGAGTAGAGCGGAGAGTGGCAGCGCCCGCAGGCGGATCAGAGAGCACGAGGTGGGGCGCCGGGCCCACCTCCGGAGTGGCTCCCCGACTCCCAGCACGGCCCCTGCCCTCTGTCATCCTTATCGCTCCTGATTAGGCCGCAGCCCCCTCAGCCGCCTCCCAGGCTCTGGCTCATTTTCTGATAGAGCTGTCAGTTTTTATTGCTGATAGGAGACATCAGCCGCTCTTGAAGCTGAATGTTAATTGGCCTCTCTCCCCCTCTCTCATTCAGTCAGCACACGCAGTTCCCCTCCGCTTTTTCTCCCTCGAGGGAACCGGTACCTCTGCGAGCAGCATTCCAGAAAGACAAGGAAGGTGGTTCTTGCTGGATTGCTAATTGGTAATTGCTAAATGAGAGGTTAAGAAAAAGCCAAAGAGGAGCAGAGGGAAGGGCTTTACGCAGCGGGTGTGGGCACAGTGCTGACAGGGCTGTGCTGACCTGCACAGTGGCCGCTGATGCTGCTGCTGGCTGCCTCCAGCCGGCTGTCCACCGATGTCGCCAGCACCCGCACTGGTAGCAGACCCACGCACACTGTGCGGCACCGTTAGGATCTGGAGGATCATTTTTCTAAAGTAGATCGCCAGACCTTTCTTCCTACTCTCCCTTACTCTGGAAGTGCCGCTGAAATCTGTGAAGTGTCTGGTGGGGGTGTAATGGTCTACCATTAGGTTGGAACCACTTACAGTGACCCTCCAGTCGGTTTTCAGAGGCAGTAAAGATGACAGGAAGAGATTACCCATCTTTCTGGTCTCTAGAGGGTTTCCAAGTTTGTAATTCTTTATGGAAGCAGAGCATCTTATCTTTCTCCCACAGAGAGGCTGGCGGATTTGAACCACCAACCTTTTGATTAACAGGCCACTCCTTAATTCACTATGCCACCATTGCACATCGCTGTTCAATAGGGAGATCCAGGATGTCAGCTAGGTTTAGTTTAACAAACCCTGAACATCTTCGAAGAGGCAGGTCCCAAGACAGGACTTGCAAGAGATGCAGAGCTGAGTAAGATGCAGTTCCTGAGACAGAGTGAAAAAGCAGGAGGGCAGAACTGATGCCTCCAGGGATAGAGGAAAGTGGGGATGCCGAGAGAACCCAAGACGGTCGGGCAGCTTCCCCAGGAGACTCTGCTGTGCTCAGCCGGTTAGGTGAGAGGACATCTTTAGAAATAAACATCATATTGGAAAAAGTGGAAGGTCAGAGAGAGAGAGGAAGACCCCCAACAAGGCAGACTGAGGCACTGATTGTAACAATGGACTGGAGGGCGTCAGAGGCAGCGAGGAAGGTACAGGGCAGGGCAAGGCTCGCCTCTGTTGTTTGTAGGTCACTGTGGGTTGCACTTGATTTGATGGGACTTCACACCAGCAAGGCACACCGGTGGGCGCTGTCAGAGTTACCCAGGAACAGGGCCCCGGGCTCAAGGACCCAGCCACAGCACATGAGCAGAGCTGTTTTCCTTGCTGCTGGGTTCTTATAACCTCTGATTTGGTCAACTTCTGCGATGTTCCAGCCCTGCTGGCGCAGTGTCTCCAGCTGAGCATTGGGCTACTAACGCAAAGGCTGTCGGTTCAAATCCACTGGCAGCTCTGTGGAAGGAAAAGCAGCAGCCTTAGAGCCCATGGAGGGTCTCCGGGCATCGGAACCGGCATGATGGCAGTGACTTTAGTTTGGATTGGGATTCATTCTACTGACAGAATGTTCAAGAGTGAAGTCATGATCAAAGGGAAAGGGAAGGAAATAAAACCCAAAGGTTTACACTCGGTTACTGAGAATGTAACCTATAGCGTTACAATTCATTGTAGAGAGATTTTACAAAACAATTCTGTTGTGTTTACATAATTGAAGAAATACTTTATCAGTGAGGTAATAGTGGGTATAGATCAGCAGTGATGGATTTTATAAAACACAATATATGGGGGGGGGAAGTAACAACAACAAAGACAGTGTATGGGAATGACCCTTTAAACACAGTGTGACAGAAGGAAGATGTGGAATACCACATGCATGGATAAAACACATGTATATGAATTTTGCATGCAAATCGATATAAAAGAAAACAAAATACTGCCTTAGCAATTTGCAACCCTGAGGATCACCCATTATTCTTGATTAAAATCGATAACAAACATCACTAAGGATGTGGTTTGTCATGGGAGGAGGTCTCAGATGTGGTGAAACCCCGAGTTACCATCTAGGGTGACACCAGCATTAAGAGCAGCATTTGATGTGAGAACTCTCTGGGGATTCTGACCTGCATACCCTGGGCCCGGGGAGGGGGCGCTGATCCCACCAGGACGTCCCCTGTGACTGTTGTCCTTCACAGTGTGTGACCGAGCAAGTTCTCCTCCTGATAACACACCCAGAGGATGTGAGACCAAGTGTCAGCCTCCCTGCCTCTAAGAAGCACCCGCAAAGTTCAAAAAGTCAATTAGCAAAAGAGTCTTGGTCTTGTAGCTGTATTGATCCAAGGAAGCGGGGCTTATGAAAAATGCTTTTTGTTGTTATAACTACAGGGATATTTTGATTAAAAAGAATAGATGGCTCCTGAAATGCTGCTCAGAAATTCAGTTTTTGGGGGGACCACCCCCTGTGACAGTGCCACCAGTGCTTAGTTGAGGATTTAATCAAGTCGTCTGTGTCCCTTCGGCCCCAAATCCCAAATAGGTCAAGGTGCTAGGTCCCGTGTCTGTGAACCGGCTTGGACTGAGGGTCTTTGCAAAGATGATCCATTAAGCTCTCGTGAAGTCCCCCTGGAATGGAACACAGCCTAGTCTTACCCAATGGTGTCTTTATAAGAGAGAAGGGACACATGTGGGGGAGACAGAAGGACACGGTGGGATCCTGCGCCTGTGAGCTGAAGACACCAGAGAGCACAGGAGCTGGTGTGAGACACCGAGCACACTGCCCCGGGGCGAAGGAATAAACATGGCTGATGCCTGACTGTGGGCTCCCGGACATCCAAATGGAGACAATGAATTTCTGACCTTGTAAAGCCACCAGTCTGTGGTATTTCGCTGTGACCATTAGTGGTTGTTAAGCGTCATTGAGAGACGTTATGAACAGCAGCCCTGGACCCTCCCCTGCCCTGTGCCATCCTCACCGTGCTGTATATACCCAAGCCCGTTGCTGCTGTCACGGTGCCAGTGCATCTCATTGAGGACTGAGGGTCTTCCTCTCGTTCACTGACCCCCCACACTTCCAAGCATGATGTCCTTTTCTTAGGAATGGCCTTTCTTCACAACACGCCCAAATTATGTGAGATGGAGTTTCACCATTCTTCCCTCTAAGGAACACCGTGGCTGCATCTTCTCCAGGATAGACCAGTTTGGTTTTTGACAGTCCACGGCATTGTCAGTACTCTTCTCCAACACCACGGCTCAAAGTTCTTCTGTCATCCTCAGTCAATGCCCAACTTTCAGTTGCATAGGGAGTCATTCAAGAGACCAGGGCTTGAATCAGACACATCCCTTTTGCAACAGAACAAAACACTGCTGGGCCCTTGGGATTGGAGCATTGAGACCATGGGATTTTCACTATCTGAATTCAGAAATAGATTGCTAGGCCTTTCTTCCTAGTCCATTTTATTCTGAAAACTTCATAGAAACCTATTCAGCATCACAAGGACATCTAAGCAAACCCCCACTGACAGGTGGCTGTAGGCTGCTCTGAGGGGCACTGACTGGGAGGTGAACCCAGGTCTCCAGTATGGAAGGCAAAACTTCTGTCACTCACTGAACCATCACTGCCCTTGACAAACTGATAGAGCCATTTCTGGACAGTCAGCCCAGCTCCTAGCAACACCAGGGCCACAGGGCTCCAAGGTGAGCTTTAGGGAGGCACCTCTTCCTCTCATGAAGCAGCTGGTGGGTTCAACCGAAAACCTCTCAGCTGGGCACTTAACCACTCACTGTACCACCAGGGCTCCCAAGAGGCTAATGCACACGTTTAAAAAAATCATTGAGTGCAACAATGAATGAATGGAAATCCAAAGCCTCTGTAAATTTTCATTAAAATTAATAATATTTTTTTAAAAAAATCATTGATGGGGAGAAAAGTGCAACAATGAATGAATGGAATTCCAAAATCTCTGTAGATGTTCATTGAAATAAAAAAAAATCATTGAGTTGCAGTTTGCATGCCGTACTTGGGGTATGTTGCCAGGAGGGACCAGTCTTTGGAGAAGGACATCATGGTTGGAAGGGTGGAGGGACAGTGTGGGAGAGGAAGACCCTGGATAGATGAATTTACTTAGTGACTGAGGTAAGAGGGGTCAGAGTGACAATGAAATTGGCTTTCGGGGCTGTTGTATATAGGGACTACTATGTGTCAGAGGCAACCTGGATTATAACAACAACAACAACAACATGGAGTAATACATCCATCAACATAACCTAAATTCAGAACATTTTCCCCATTCCAGAAGAATCTTTCCATGTAGCTTGTCTACTAAGGTCGTA
>NW_006399836.1:1982947-1992602 GCF_000299155.1 Elephantulus edwardii | reverse complement strand
ACAACAACGATATACAAATCCTTCATCTTTGCCAGAGAGAGAACTGGGCACTCAGGCCATTTAGCTTTCTAGCTGTTTCTTGGCACTATCACAATATGGTACAGTACAGTGCAATGCAATGCAATGCAATGCAATGCAATACAGTACAAAACAGTAAAAAACAATAGAAAACAATACAATACAAAACAATACAATACAATATAAAACAATACAATACAGAACAATATAAAACAAAACAATACAATACAAAACAAAACCATACAATACAATAGAAAACAAAACAATATAATACAAAACAAAACAATACAAAACACTACACTACACTACAAACTATACACAAATGTTGCTTATTCACCAAGAAAAATTAACAAAGAAACCTGAAACCATTTCATCTGCGACTATTACTCCAGTCCGTCTGTTTGTGTTTTGCTGACGGATTGTGACGCTGGGTGGAATGGATTGTAAATCTTCCCATTTGGCCTTTCACCATCATAAAGACTCATTTATCTCCTTTGCATCTTCCATTTTGCTAATTTTTGTCTTGGGCTTTGGGGTGTCAGCTGATGTATTTATGATGTATTCAATACTAGACTCCCATAGCTAAGATGCCCTAAGCTAAGAGATAATCAAAACATCATAAAAACAGCACGTGGGAGTCTGCCCTCCCTTAACTTCACAAGGAGGAAGACTCCCCATCAAGGTCAACAGCATTAATAGCGCAAAGCTGACTCCAGTGAAGTCAGAACAGCCTCCACGCTCCATGCTCCTGATCCAGCCCCAGCTGTCCATCCCAGGCATTTGCTACTTCTCTGTGGGGTTCAGAATCATTCCAATGGTCTTAGAAAACTCACACAATATTCATGATTATGGGTTTATTAAATAAGTTATTGTTGTTATTGTGGATTTGTGTATCATTGAGTTGGAACCAACCTGTAGCTTTCTCCCCAGTGGGTTTTCAAAGGCAAGTAAATCACATGAGAGGAGATCGCCCATCTTTCTTCAGCAAAGTAATTGGTGCATTTGAACTGCTTACCTTTGGATTGGCAGTGCAATTCCTTACCACGAAGCTATCAGACTTCCCATTAGAGAAATAACAGGTTCAAGTTTCAATTAATACATTCAGGTTCAAGGAGTCTTGGGATGCGGGATATAGATCTTGAGCCAGGCCACCCTTTTCTCAGTAATGCCTAAAAGTAAGCCTCTCTCTGGACCTTGGTGTCTTTCCGGCTCGGGCAAGTGTTACAAGAGCTCTTTTAGCTCTGTCAGTTACAAGTTCAGGGTCACACTCACTCAGCCAGTCAGCCTTGGCCTGGCAGTGTTCAGCTTTAGTTTCAGCTCCATAATTCTGCAGACCCACCTTTCCACTATATGCCCCAAGACACTCACTCTGCTAGCAAGCACACAGCTTTGTCACTCCACAGGCTGGGAACCTACAGCTCTGTCCAGCCTCCTGGTTTCTGCCACCTCTGATGACGCTGCCACTGCCACCATCTGCTCTTTCACAGTTGCTGCAGTGTTGCAGCTCTCCACCAAAGCAGAGACCTCAGATCCAAAGGATGTTCTCCATTCTCGCTCCTCCAAAGACTGGCTGGGTCGCAAAACAGACCAATCTCCACTTTAGTGGTCTACACACCTTATTTGCATGGTCCCACCCTACTGGTGCCAGTACCTTATATACATCACTGACAAGCTACTCAATCCCTTCACTAGACCAAAACCACCAAGGGAGCTCTTGTGGCCTAGTGGGAAATGAGTTGTACTGCCATCTCAAAAGTTGCTGTTGTGTTGTTAGGTGCTGTTGAGTCAAGCGCAACTTATAAAGACCCTCTGAACCACAGATGTGAACCCCACCCCATCCTGTGCCATCCTTACAGTCCTGGCATAACTCAAGCCTGCTGCTGCGGTCACAATGTCAGTCTGTCTGGCTGAAGGTCTTCCTCTCTTTCATTGATCCTCTATCTTTGCAAATATGATGGTCCTCTCTAAGAAATAGCCTTTCCCAGCAACATGCCCAAAGTTTGTGCGGTGCTTTGTTATTTTTGCCTCCCAGGAGCACTCTGGCTGCACCTTCTCCAAGATGAATCTGCTTGCTCTTTTGACAGTCTATGGGATATTCAATTTTCTCCAACACCACAGCTCCAAAGGCATCAGTTCTTCCTCTGTCATCATCCTTACTCATTGTCCAGCCCTCAGATGCACAGCAAGTGATTGCAAAGACCATGGCCTGAATCAGACGCACCTTAGTCCTCAAATTGACATCATTTCTCATCAATAATTTGGAGAGGGCCCTGACTGCAGACTTTCCCAGTGCAATATATGTCACCTAATCTCCTGATTGCTAGTACCAAAGGTATTGATTGTGGATCCAAGTAAGATGAAGTTACTGACAGCTTCAATTTTTTTCTCCATCTAGCATGATATTGTCTCTGGGTCCACTGGTGAGAATTTTTGTTTTCTTCACATTGAGATGCAATCCATATTGAAGGCTGGTTTTTTTTTCTCTTCTACAGCAACTGCTTCAAGCCCTCCTCACTTTAAACAACCAAGGTATGTCAACTCCAAGGTAGGGAGTTCAAATTCACCAGTTGATCCACGGGAGACATCTCTTCCTGTGTAATTTAGAGTCTCTGAAAATCTGCTGGAGAATCAGCAATTGGATCTGTTCTAACTCCACGGCTTACGTGTGCACGCACACACATCCAGTCACCTGGTGGCAGGTACAAAGACTGTGATGAGGAAAGTCATACTAAGTGATCCGCTGCAATGCAGAAACCAAGGCAGAAACCAGAAGGGCCTCACGAAAGGGTTGTGCAAAGGAGAATTCACATCTGCAAATTCACACACTCATGAGAGCAAGTGTGTAAAGTGATGAGCTCCTTGTCCAGCCTTAGAAGTCAGGAAAACAACATCGCCCTCGAGTCTGAACCCTTTCGTAGCTGGCCCTCCCCTGGCTTTTAAGGACAGGACTCTGGTGGGGGAAGAGTGCCCATATTTCTCCCTCAGACGCACCGGTGGTTTGAACTGCCAGAGAGACGGGGCATTTGGGGTACCAGCTCAGCTCCCTACAGAATGCACCACTAGTGCTCCAGAACTAAGAAAAAGGATTAAGGAGCAGAAATGAAAGGACATAATAGAGAAGATTGCTGTTGTGGCTGACTCTCTGGTGGGGTTTCGGAGGCAGATAATCACACAGGAGGAGGGGGCCCATCCCTCTCCCACAAAGCGGGACTTGAACCACCTGCCTTCAGGTTGGCAGCACAGCTCCTTACCACTAGGGCTGCCAGATAAGAACACAGTTCTCTAAAACAAAACCCCAGCTGGGTCTTTGACACGAGGAATAAAATGGGCAAACCTTGACTCGTGTGTCTGAAAACCCCCAGGCGCAGGCCAGGTGCATGATAAGAATGAGTAAAAGGGGCCTCACAGAGCAGATTTAAAAATAACCACAGCTCTTGCTTGGGGGCTGGCTTCTCACACCTTGTTTGTCAGGTGGTGTTTGTTTACAGCTGAGGCTGAGATGCAAATCCTTTGTACGGGATCCTCAGTCCAAGTACAGCAGTGTGGCTGCTTTTCTGGGCCTGCACTTTGGTCCTGACTCCCGGCCGCCCCTGCGTGGCCGCCCTGTTGGGTTTTCTTGGCTGGACCCTCAGACCCTTCCAGGCCCGTAGACCTTCCTGCAGGGAGTCACAGTACCCTGCACCTCAGGGCTGCGTAAGTGACATCAAGCAAAACCCACTGTTGTCACGTCAGTTCTGACTTACAGTGGCCTTAGAGGACTGGCCCACAGCGTTTCCAAGGCTGAGAGTGTTTACGAAGCAGACTGCCACATCGCTCTCTTGCAGAGCAGCTCTGAGTTCAAACCTTTCGGCTGGCATCTGCACGCTTAACCACTGCACCACCAAGACTCCTAAGTATGGCAGCCAGCTCACTGCTGCAGAGCCGGAACCTACAGCCTGGCAGCTGGCCTCCAGTGGTTTCCGGAGGCTGGAAATGGCACAGGAGGCCACTGGCCTCTTTCTATGGAGCGATGGGTGGATTAGAACTGACAGACACACAGCATTTGGCTTAGCAGCTCAACTCACAATGGAGCGTGCCGGCAGAGATCCCTTAAGTACCGTCCTCATGTCGCTGTTACATGCTGCTGCTCAGAACTGACTCATCCTCACCCTTCAGGAGGTTTCCAGAGGCTGCAAATCACACAGAAGTGAATTGTCCCTCTCTCTCCTGCAGAGCAGCTCGTTGATTTGAACTGCACACCTTTGGGTTGACAGTGCAACTCCTTACCCACTAGGCCACCAGAGCTCTCTGTGACTTTCTGTAGGCTAGCATACAGAATTCAAGAAATCAGTGTACTGCTTCGCACTGGGCAATTCTTCTTCAGAGGATCTCTTGAGGTACCATCTCACTCCAGTAACAGCGGTAAAGTTTAACAGGGCAGCAAGTAACAGATGCTGGAGAGGATGTGGTGAGAAAGGAACTCTTATACATTGTAGATGGGATTGGAAAATGGTGCAACCATTCTGGAAGGCAGTTTAGTGCTTCCTCAAAAAGCTGAACATAGAAATTCCATATGACCCAGCTATTCCACTACTCAAGGTTTGAATTTGTTCTTCAGTTCCTTGAGCTTAAGATATGCTGAGCGAGTTCGGCCCTTTTGATTTTCCGACTCCAACTCCTTGCACATTTCTTTGTAATATTTTGCTTTGTCATCCCGTGCTGCCTTTTGAAATCTTCTATTCAACTCTTTAGTATCTTGAATTCTTCCCTGTGCTTTGGCTTCTCTGCACTCCAGTGCAATTTTCAGAGTCTCTTCGGACATCCATTTTGGTCTTTTCTTCCTTTTCTGTCTTTGCAATGACCGTTTGCACTCTTCCTGGATGATATCCTTGAAATCCTCCCACAACTCATCTGGCCTTCATTTATTAGTGTTCAAAGCCTCAAATCTGTTCCCGAGATGGTTCTGAAATTCAGGGGGGATAGACTTAAAGTCATATTTTGGTTGCCTCGGATTTGGTTTAATTTTCCTCAGCTTTAGCTTGAATTTGCATATGAGTAGTTGGTGGATGTCGCTGGCTTTTGGCGTCTCCGATTACCTGAGAAAATAGGGTGGGTCTGCGGGGTCTGCTGGCTGTCCTGTGAGGTGCCCAACTTCAGCTGTGGTGCTGGAGAAGAGTATTGAGAATACCATGGACTGCTAGGAAAACAAACAGATTTGTCCTGGAGAGGGTTAAACTGGGTGGCTCCTTGGAGGCAAGGATTCTGAGGCTCCGTCTAACATACTTTGGACATGTTGTGAGGAGAGACTGGTCCTTAGAGGGGGACATCATGCTTGGGAGGGTGGAGGGACGGCGCAGGAGAGGAAGGCCCTCTATGAGGTGGATTAATTCAGTGACTGGGATAATTGGGATGGGAGTGTCAGAGACAGTGCGATTGGCACAGGATAGAGCGGAGTTTAGGGCTGTTGTACATAGAGTCGCTATGAGTTGCAGGCAACTCGACGACACATAACAACAACAACAAATTCCACTACTTGAAATTATACCCTGAGAATATGAGAACTGAGGCACAAACTGAGGTTTGTACACCAATATTCATAGCAGCATTATTCACCATCTCAAGAACATGGAAACAGCCCAAATGTCCAACCACAAATGAATGGATTGAGAAATTATGGTGCATTCACACAACGGAATACTATGCAGCACGTGGGAACAATAACTTTGTAAATTATCAGCTAACTTGGGAGGGACTGGAGAGCATTATGCTGAGTGAACTAACTCAGTCCCACAAGGATAAATATTGTATAAGACCGTTATTGTAGAATGAGTATAAGGATCCAGGAGGGGTGGGAGAGGCTGGAAGCAGAGGGATGTGGATGTGCAGGAGAAGGGGAGGATTAATCATTGGGTTGTACAGTTTAATGGGGGGGGGGAGGTGAGGGAAATTGAAAGAATTTGTTAAATTTATATCAGAATTTTAAAAATAAACTAGTGAAAAAATTAAAAAATAAAATGCTGAGAAGTGAGAATATTACATTAAAAACTAAGGAGTGCCTGACCCAAGCCATGGTATTTCCATTCACTACATACATGTGACAGTTAGACATCAAAGAAGGGTGAATGCCTTCGCATTGTGGTGTTTGCAAAGAACCCTGACTCCACCGTGGACTGTAAAATACCCCAGCAAATCTACACAAGTGAAGCCACAGCGCTCCTTAGAAGCAAGGCTGGTGCGACTCCGACTTAGACGCTTTGGGCTTGTGACCAGAAGGAGCGGTCCCTGGAGAAGGACACCACGCTTGGTAAAGTCGATGGCTGGCAAAAGAGAGGAAGGTCTTTCAGCTGGTGGATCGACGCAGTGGCTGCAGCGATGGGCTGTGAGATTGTGAGGACGGCGCCGGACCAGGCAGGGTGTCACGCTTGTGTGTAGTATCGCTGTGAGTCAGAAGTGACCTGGCAGCATGTGATGTGACAATAATATATAGAATTTACATTTGCCTAGAACTCCCATTAAGCCAATCTGGACAGGCTCTAAGGTCTCTGCTCTCCATGCCTTTGCTGAAACTCCTTCAGCAGCTAAAAATGCCTCATCCCGCTGGCCCATGCAGCCTTGGGTTCACCTCAAATGCAGCCTCCTCCAACTATGGTAACCCAAGCTTCCTCTCCTCTACAGGCGGCCTGAGGCACTGTTCTGGCGAGAAATCCAAGGAGAAGTTTGCTGGTGTGTCGTTTCTCTGTCATCGTTGGTTCTGTCTGGTTGGCTCTGTCTCGTGGGAACTGGACGCGTAACAGAAGAAAGCCTTGTCCACTCCTGTGGCAGCTTCATGTCTGTGGGCGCATTTGAGCACGTTGTGGTGAGTGGTGTCAACCCGTCACCTTGAAGGTCCCCCTGGTCTTCTCCCAAATGGGATAGACATTTCCAGTGGTTCACCTTTCCCAATGACACGTCCAAAATAGGTGAGCTGACATCTTAGCATCCTCACTCTGAAGGGACGTGCCTGGTGTGTTTCTTCTAAGACTGAGAAGCTCCTCCTCCTGGCAGTTCATGGTATGTCCAATGTTCTTTGTCAACAGCATAATCTGACATGATTTGTGTCAATGCTTCCTCTCTTTTTTTGTTGCCCGGCTTGCACATGCGAATGAGATGATGGAAAGTCCGCTCTGAGGTCAGTGCATTCTTTACCAAGCCCACAATTCAGTTGTGTTCATTCTTCTTCATCTCCCCCCCCCCAAATGGACATACGAGGCAATTGAAATTATGCTGAATTGGTCAGGGGTACCCAACATCTTTGCTTTTTAAGATTTGATAGAAGCCTCTTAAAAGTAATTTTTTTTTCAATCCAGCTCAATTTTATTGGGATAAGCAGTAAACTTATATACACAGGAAGACAGGATAGGGTAGGCTTATAGATGTGGGACATGTGGATTGGTCAGGAGAACCTCAGCCCCGTGTGGACCACTCCCAGCTCAACAGATGCGGCAGCCGTCTTCCCAGGTGGCAAGCTTTCTCAATCCGGTACAGCCAAACACAGGGGAGCTTTCTCTACCCCGTATTAAAGGCCTTTGGGAGACTTGCACTTATCTGGAAAAGTCAGTTTTAAAAAGAAAGAAGGAAGTCTTTTGCAGAAGGGTTGCCCATCAGGTGATTTCTCGACTGCTACTTCCCTGGGGCCTAAAAGGCAAGGGATAAGGATTGCAAAAGTTACTTGTATGTCTACATGTGGAAAAAAGAACGAAGAATGAACACAATCAAATTGTGGTGTTCATAAAGAATGCGGTTGACTGCCCAAAAACCAAGCAGATCAGTCTCAGAAGAAGATCAGTCCTTAGAATCAGGGAGAGATAAACTTCCCCTGGTTTAATCTGCATGTGCTTAATCTGGAGGGGCCAGTCCCAGGAGAACATCGTGTTTGGTAACGCTGACCATCAGCTGGGCAGCTGAGTGGGAATTGCACTGCCAAGGCAAAGGAACATGGTTCGAATCCACCAACTCTCCTGACAGAGGAAGACGGGCAATCTCCTCTTGTGTGATTTACCACCTCTGAAAACCCACTGGAAGGTCTGCTCAGAGTTGGCCCTGACTCTAAGAAACACAACAACAACAGTATAAAAGAGGAAGAAAGACTCGCGGGGGAAGGACTGACACATGTGGACACCCCGGACCAGCACACAGCTCACTGTGCTCCATACATGTGGTCATATGAGTCAGTGTGGCCTAGCAACACATCAGTTCTCCCTGGGACGGAAGATGGGAACACAATTTCACTGTGTTAGTGATGAGTGTGATGCCAGAGGTAAAAGATGGATACAATGAAAATGTATTTCTGAGGCTTCCCCCCACCCCTTCTCTTATCCAACCAGAAGCATCTGTTTGCTTCAGGGAAGATCATAATTTTCATGATGTGGATTTAACAAGAAAAACGGAGCCCTTTCGACTTCGTTAAGCACTAAAATTACTCCCGTGAGCGCTTGTGAACCAGAAACCTTCTCAATTCCAAAGATACCCCTTTGTGAACTAAAGGGCTGATTCGGGTGGCCTTGGGTTCTAAGCCGAGGACATTGCTTAGGTGGCCTCGTGGGTGTCCAATGGGGCCCTGACGAGAAGGATCGATGCTCAGCAGTCACGAGCTTGAAATTCTTTAAACTTCATACTGGGATTTGGGTGAGAGCTTACAGAGCAAAACGACCCCCATCGGAGAGCGTGTGCACATTGCGTTCTGTAGCACTGGCTGCAGTCCCCCGCGATGTAAGAGCACCCCTTCTTTCTTCCTCCAGGCCCCCAGCTTCCGGTCGTCCTCCTTTCTTGCCCCTTCCCGCCTTCTCCACTTTGTTCCTGGGCAAAGGCTGCCCTTTTTGGTCTCACCCGGCTGACGTTCTGAGGAGCACGTTGCTCGTGGGCGTGACTGTTCCCTGTGCAGATCTGTCTGTTGTTTGGATGAAAGGTGATCCCTGGGACCTCTGCTTCCGTTTTGAAGGCTGTCTAAGGGCCACAGGCCACCTTGAATCTCTCAGTCCTTTTGTTCAGGCGTCTATGTTTAGTGAGTGAAGTCCAGCGGGACGATGGCGCTCGGGCTGGGAACACAGGGTCTCAGCTTCTGTGTCTCCCCTGCCCTAGAGGTCTCAGCCTCCTGTTCCTGCCCGCTGGCACCGTAGACCCTGTCCAGGCTTTCCCTGCCCACCTCACAACTGGACTGCATGCACTGGGCCCTCTGCCCTGGGTGAGGCCTGGCGAGAAATGTATATGTTGGAGACAACTGCGTTCGGTGCCCTGGCATCTGAGGGAAGGGGGTCCTGGGATGGTTATCTCAATGGCTTCAGCACCCTTTTAAGGGTGCCCATCCCCTGTGAACTGAAGGACAGGCCAATCCCAAGGGGAGGTGGCCTTTCTAATCCCGGCCACAGTGCAGCGCTGGAAGAATCAACTCGAAAGTAATGAGGTTTGCTTTGGTTTGGTTCCTTTTTTAAAAAAAAATGTTTATTATTATGGCAAGCTCTGGTGACCTAGTGGCAAGAAGCTGCACTGCAATCCCAGAGGTGTGTGGTTCAAATCCACCAGATGCTCTGCTGGAGAAGGAGGAACAATCTCCTCCTGTGCCAGTCAAATCTGATTTGACGGTACACACACACACAAATAATAAAAATAAAATTTAAAAAAA
>NW_006399836.1:1977770-1982307 GCF_000299155.1 Elephantulus edwardii | reverse complement strand
CACCATCAAATCGGATCTGACTGGTATAGGAGGAGATTTTTCCTCCTTCTGCAGCAGAGCATCTGGTGGATACAAACCGCACACCTCTGGGATTGTTTGGTTTGGTTCTTACAGACACTATTAAAAATATATTGACGTATTTGTATGTAGACCCCAAATTGTATTTTCCTTCTAAAATGTGCCCGGGACGGTATGTCCCATGTCCTCACATGCTGTGTTCTTTCGGAAACTGTTAGCTAACAGGAAAGCTCTGCAGATACATAATGATCTCATTCTGACACAGATAGGGACAGTGGTGAAGATCTTTGTTTTCTTGATGTTGAGATATAATCTATATCAAAGGCTGTGGTCTTTGATCTTCTGCAGCAAGTGCTTCAAGCCTTCTTCACTTTCTGCAAGTAAGACTGTGTCGTACTGCAAGTTGTTGATGAGTCTTCCATCAATCCTGAGCCTGCACTCTTCTTCATATAGTTCTCGAATGATTTGCTCAGCACACAGATTGAAAAAATGCGGAGAAAGGATACAATCCACATTTGCCTGTCTTGATTGTGAACCACGCAATGTGCATGTATTATTTTAAAGCTTACTCTGTTCAAACAAAGACTTCTTGGTCTGAATAGAGGCTTTTGCATGAGCACAGTTGAGTGTTCTGGGATTCCTATTCTTCTCAATGCTAGCCATCATTTCTTATAATCCACACATTCAAATACTTTTGCATAATCAATAAAGCACAAACATCTTTCTGGAATTCTCTGTTTTCAGTTAATATCCTTCTGGCATCAGCAGTGATATCCTTTGTGCCGTGCCCTCTTCTGAAATCAGCTTGAATTTCTGGCAGTTCCTTGTCTGTGTACTGCTCCAGGTGTTCTAAAATAATCTCCAGCAATATTTTACTTGCATGTGAGAAAAAAAAAACCCAAACCTCAAACGGCAAGAGTTGGCACGTGCCTAGTGACCACTGGCTATTGTTCACATCCACCCAGAGGCACCTTGGGAGACAGACTAGGCCATCTGCTCAAGGTCACGGTCATAAAAACCATGCACAACATCTACTCTGCACCCATGGTTGCTGTTGTTAGGTGCAGTCTATGAATGAAGAATCTGAACCCTGTCCTCTCCTGTGCCATCCTCATCATCTCTGACATCCGAGAGCCCATTCCAGTGGTCACTGTGTCACTCCATAGTCTGGTTGAAGGTCTTCAGCTCATTCACTGACCTTCACCTTTCTAAGCACGATGTCTCTGGGGAATAGCCTTTCTGAGCAACATGCCCAAAGTAGGTGAGAAAAAGCTTTATCATCTTTTCCTCCAAGAAGAACTCTGGCTGCACCTTTCAAAGACATATTTGTTTGCACTTTTGATAGTCCATGGGGCATTCAGCACTCTACTCCATGGCCGTAGCTCAAAGACATCAATTCTTCTGTCATCCTTGTTCATTGTCCAGCTCTCAGATGCATAGCAAGTGATCGGAGAAACCATGGCATGAATGAAACACACCTTAGTCCCCAAACAGACATCATTGCTCCTCAATAATTTGGAGAGGTCCCTGACTGCAGACTCTCCCGGTGAAATACATGTTCTGATTTCCTGACTGCTAGTATCAAGGGTTTTGATTGTGAATCCAAGTAAAACCACTCCTTCAAAATGAGTTACACCTTAACATCAAGAAAACAAAAATTCCCACCACTGGGCCAGTAGACAACATCACGATGGATGGGGGAAAAAAGAGTGAAACGGTAACTGACTTCATCTTATGTGGATTTATTACTTGCATTCACGGGGACACCAGGAATTGAACTAACAACTACGGAACAATGTTAGGGACTCAAACTCAAGGCCATCGATTCGGCTCCTACTCACAGCCACCCTCCCTCGGCTTCTATGGACCTTCATGGAGGGAGACTTCCGGTCTTGGTCCTGCAGAGCCACCACAGATTCCAAACTCTGGAGACACATGCCCTTTGCTTAGCAAGGATGAAGAGCTTTAAAAAATATGTACGTCTTTGTGAAATAAAAATTATTATCATCACTTAAATATTTGATCAGTTTAAGGATTAGGCATGATAGACAGTGAAGAGATTGAGATTGTTAATAGCTTCAGCTTACTTGGCTCCACAATCAACACTTTTTGTACCATCAGCCAGGAAATCAAAATATGAATTGCACTGGGGAAAAGTCTGCTCCCAGGGACCTCTCCAGAGTACTGAGGAGCAATGATGTCAGTCTGGAGACTAAGGAGCTCCTGATCCAGGCCATAGTCTTTGTAATTACATGCTAGGCATTAGAAAGCTGGACAATGACTAGGGATAATAGGAGGAAAATTGATGCCTTTGAGTTGTGGTGCATTGAATATACCAGGAACTGCTAAGAGAACAAACAGGTTTATCCTGGAGAGCATAAAACCAGGCAGCTCCTTGAAGGCAAATATTCTGAAGCTCTGTCTGACATCTTTTGGACATGTTTCAAGGAGGGACCAGTCCTTGGAGAGGGACGTCATGCTTGAGAGGGTGGAGGAACGGCACAGGAGGGGAAGGCCCTCTATGAGATGGATTAGCTCAGTAACTGGGGTAATGGGTGTAGGTGTGTCAGAGACAATAAGGTAGGCACAGGCTAGCGCAGGGTTTAGGGCTGTTGTACACAGGGTCACTACGAGTTGCTAGCGACTTGACAGCACATAACAACAACAAGAATTAGAGGCAAGAAGACCCTCTCACCGTGGGGTGCAGGGAATCGGAATCCACTCGACAGTGCACAGTAATAACACGGCCAATTCCTTTAAAGGCTCCCTTTCTTACTTTGTGGTGTGTGGTCCATGGGGAATCACTCTGCTGACCCAAAGATGTTGCCTCTGGTGGTTCTAACCCAAGGAAGAGAGACAAGTAATGTCCTCCTGTGTGATTTACAGGCTCTGGACACCTGCTGGGGGGCAGCTGTGAGGCGGTTCCAACTCGAGGGTAATGAATAATAATATTATTATTATTATTATTATTATTTAGCTCTGGTGGCCAAGTCGGTAGAATGTTGTTCTGCCAACCCAAAGGTCATTGCTACTGTGTTCCATTGAGCCAGAACGACTTATAGGCCACCCTCCAGCGGGTTTCAGAGGCAGTAAATCGTATGCGAGGAGATTGCCCATCCGTCGTCTCCTGTGGAGCAGCTAATAGATTCAGAACACTAACCTTTGAATTGACAGTGTGCCTCCCTCCTTACCACTAAGCCACCAGAACATCACTATTTGGAATCAGAATCTCAAAGGTAGATGGTTTGAATCCACCAGCAGCTCTAAGGAGGAAAGATGGGTAATCCCCTCCCAGGTGATTTATAGCCTTGGAAACCCATTGGTGGATCAGTTCTGACTCAACAGCAAGGCATTTCTTAGAGTTAGAATTTGTGTCTTTCAGTCCGTAGAAGCAGCATTCAAAATCGAGGCATCTTTTCCTGCCCTCTCTGTGGCCCCCCCACCCACAGCCCTCTCTGCCCTGGCCTGACCCCAGGGGGCCCTGCAGACATCAGTGCATCTACCCATGTGAGGGTTGTGATTGGTGAGGTCCTTCTAGGAAGAGAAATAGATGCATACCACCCAGGGTCTGTCACCAAGTCCCCAGGCTGAAGAGACATGGGGTCTGTCTATTAATGACACCACTCTGGGGGAGAAGCTGGCCCCTCCTTCAACCAAGTTCAACCTAGGTGCCACCTCCCAGCTAGATCTCTGCAAATTAAGATCCATGGCATTTTGGATATAGTTGGTTTTGGAAACGTGCCTGCGTTTCACTTAGATACTGTTCCTTCGCTATTTCTCAGTCCTTGAATGAAAATTCAGTCCTTTGCAAATTACGACTATTTTTAAAATATTATCTATCTCCCTGCTGCTTATAGGCACCCATGTTTTATGCATGCGTGTGTGTATATTTAAATTTCCGTGGTTCTCTTTTAATAATGGTGTCAGACTTTGTTGACTAGCATCCTTCCCTCTTGCTCCATATACTGTAGCCACTCGACTCCTTTCTGCTTCTGTGGTTGTAAACCATTGAGTTGGAACTGACACATAGCTGACCCTCCAGCAGATTTTCAGAGGCAGTAAATCATACAAGAGGAGATCGCCCATCTTTTTCCTGCAGAGGAGCTGGTGGATTTGAACCGTGTACCTTTGCATTGACAGTGCAATGCCTTACCACTGAACCCCTAGAGCTCCCTAGAACACATCACTCTCCCTTTTGCCCAGGAGTGCTGCGCACATGTTATGGCCCTGCCTGAAAAGCTCTTTGCCTGGCTTTCCACGAAGATTGAAGTTGCTAACGATTCCATCTTACTTGGGTCCATGATCAGCACCTTGAGGCCAGCAGTCAGGAAATCAGGAGACATGCGCACTGTCCGCTTCTGTAAAGCTGAAAGCCTTGGACACCCCGCGGGGCAGTCTGCTCCATTCTACAGGGTCCCGGTGAATTGGAATCAGCTCGGCAGCAGTGGCTTTGGTTGGATATGTTCTTGGGCACTTGAGGTCCAGCCTAGTCTCCAGAGTTAAGGGTGTGAAGAGAATG
>NW_006399836.1:1968165-1976910 GCF_000299155.1 Elephantulus edwardii | reverse complement strand
ATAGGTTGAAAAGGTATGGAGATAGGATGCATCCCTGGCGTACGCCCTTCCCAATTTTGAACCATGCAGTGTTCCCTTGCTCTGTTCTGACGACTGTCTCCTGGCCCAAGTATAGGTTTCGCATTAGAACGATCAAGTGAAGAGAATAATAAGCAAATAAGAACCCTAGTCCTGGTGCAGGTGGTGAGAAATGCTAAGAAGGGAACTGGCCCCAGGAAGGAGGCAAGGGAGTGTTGAATGGGGACAGGGCACAGTCATGGAAGGAGCCACTGAAGGTAAGATTTGAGTAAACATCTGAGCAGGAGAAGGAACGGGGCGGGAGGCACCAAGGGAGAGGGCAGGTCACACAGAGGAGGGAGAATACAAGATCAAGTTCAGGACCACAGGGTCAGTCAACTGTCACCTAGACCAGGCCTTTCAAGAGGGAGGGGCACTATCAATGACCACATACGGTCAAAAGAATGGCATTTTCCCACGAACAAAGTTCAAAAGTTTATAAGGATTAATGGAAACAAGAATCACAGGGAGGAAGTGGGAAGTGTGCAGTTACACTGTGAGTGTTGTAATTAACATTATAAAAGAAAATGTGTGTGAATGGTTGAATGCAAAGCCATTTTTTTAAGCTTTTTCTCAAATCAAAAGAATAATAAAAAGAGATTAAATGGAGAACTGAGACTTTCATTTTCCCTGTGCCAATGAGAAACTGAATAGAAAAGAAAAACATGGTTTATCTAAAGCCATTGTTGACTCAGGGGGGAAGCATGAAAGCTGGGCATAAATCCAGATTGCTCAACTCCGCTTCTGCAGTCTCGTACCTCTACCCCACCATTGATTCATTGACCTCAATCCAGCTTCCTGCCTTTGAGATTTAGTGCATCTAATGAAGATTTACTGACTCTGAGAAAAATGAGAATCTCAGAACACTTGACTGTTTTTATGGGAAACCTAAGACCAGGCGCCAGGAGTCAAAACAGAGCAAGGAAACACTGCATGGTTCAAAATCCAGAAGGGTGAACACCAGGATGTGTCCTATCTCCAAACCATTTCAATCTATATGCAGATCAAATCATCTGGGAGGCTGGGCTCTATGAGGAAGAATGTGGCATCAGACTTGGAGGAAGATCATCAACAACCTGCTTTATGCAGATGACACAACTCTGCTTGTTGAAACTGAGGAGGACCTGAAGCACTTGCTGCAGAGGGTCAAGGATTGATGTCTTCAAATGGATTGAAGCACAACATCAAGTAAACAAAGGTTCTCACCGCTGGGTCAATTAGAAGCATCATGACAGATGGTGAAGAGATTGAGATTGTTAACAGCTTTAGTTTGCTTGGCTTCACAGTCAACACTCTTGGTACTCTTAGCCAGGAAGTCAAAAGACATATTTTTTTGGGGGGGGAGGGGAGAAAAGTGCAACAATGAATGAACGGAAATCCAGTCTCTGTAAATTTTCATTGAAATTAATAATAATTTTTTAAAATTTCATTATTTTTGTGTGAGTGTACTGTCAAATCAAATCTGACTGGTACAGAAGGAGATTGTCCCTCCTTCCCCGGCAGAGCATCTGGTGGATTCGAACCGTGCGCCTCTGGGATTGTAGTTGCAGCTCCTTGCCACTAGGCCACCAGAGCTCCCCTAAATTTTTTTAAAAAACAAAAAAGGAATTATTGCATTGGGAAAGTCTGCTGTCAGAGGACCTCTCCAGAGCCCTGAAGAGCAACGATGTCAATCTTGAGACTAAGGTCTCAAGATCCAGGCCATGGTCTTTGCGATTACTTGCTATGCATCAGAAAGCTGGACAATGACTAGGGATGAGAGAAGGAGAATTGTTGCCTTTGAGCTGTGGTGCTGGAGAAGAGTATTGAATGTACAATGGATTGCTAGGAGAATTAACAGGTTTGCCCTGGAGAGGGTGAAACCAGGCTTCTCCTTGGAGGCAAGGATTCTGAAGCTCTCTGTCTGACATACTTTGGACATGTTACAAAAATGGACCAGTCTTTGGAGAGGGATGTCATGCTTGGGAGGGTGGAAGGACAGCAGAGGAGGGGAAGACCCTTGATGAGATAGATTGACTCAGTGACTACAGTAATGGGAGTAGGTGTGTCAGAAAAAATAAGGTTGGCTCAGTATAGAGCAGGGTTCAGTGCTATTGTACAGAGGATCTCTATGAGTCGCAAGCAAGTCGATGGCACACAACAACAACAATGAAGATTGCATCTCAGTGTCAAGAAAACAAAAATCATTGCCACTGGATCAATAGATAGATCATGATAGATGGAGAAAGAACTGAGATTGTCAACGACTTCATCTTGCTTGGATCCACAATCAATTCACTTGGTAGCAGCAGTCAGGAGATCAGGAGATGTATTGCACTGGAGAAGTCTACAGTCAGAGACCACTCTAAATTACTGAGGAGCAATGCTGCACCTGATTCGGGCCATGGTCTATTTAGTCACTTGCTATCCTTCTGATGGCACAGGATGGACAGGATTCAGATCTATCGTTCATAGGGTCGCTATGGGTCATACTCAACTTGACAGCACCTAACAACAACATGCATCCGAGAGCTGGACAATGAATAAGGATGACAGGAGAAGAATTGGTGTCTTTGAACTGTGGTGTTGGAGAAGAGTGCTGAAGATTCCATGGACAGCCAGAAGAACAAACAGGTCTTGGAGAAGGAGCAGCCAGAGTGCTCCTTGGAGGCAAAGATGATGAAACTTCATCTCACATACTTTGAGCATATTGCTAGGAGAGGCTAGTCCTTGGGGAGGGACTTCGTGCTTTGAAAGGTGGAGGGACAGTAAAGGAGAGGAAGACCTTTAAGCAGATAGATTGACCCAGGGACTGCCGCAATGGACTTGAGTGTGTCAGAGACGGTGAGGATGGCACAGGATAGGACAGGGCTCAGATCTATTGTTCATAGGGTCGCTCTGGGTCATACTCAATGTCACCTAACAACAATAAGAAGAACGATGAAGTAACCCACCAGACGGCGTGCTGTGGTGGCGTCCAGGCTTCTGTACTGCTGAAAGCTCGTCTGCTCATATTTAAAATACCACCAGGGTGTGCAAAGGTGCCCAGGCTACTGAGAATCCAAGTATGAGCGGCCGAAGAGTGGGGTTAGCACGATGAACAAAGATGCACGGATGAGAGCAGCAAGTAACCAAAAGTGGATAGAAAGTGGAGAAAGAGAACGAACGCCTCGAAGAACTGCCATGAGCCAAACTAGCTGAGTGTGGCTGGAAGGACCAGGAGAGCACCCTGTGGAGAGGTAATGTGAGAAGGCGGCCCAGAACGCCTGAGTGCCAATGACTTGCGGGCTGAGGTCACGCCGAAAGGCAGAGCCCTGGTTCCTGACGGTGCAAAGCAGCTCCTGCAAAGAACAAGAACGTTCCTTGCTCAGCACGCCAGTCTTGATGATAGAATCACATCGTGTTGTTCTGTGGTTTTACTTCTGAGAGTGAAACTTGCCGTAAATTAGAAATCAGTTTCCACAGTATAAAATCCTTTTTTGTATGATGGTATACACTTTTCAGGGGGGGGGGAAATACCAGCAGGACCTCTCTGGTGGACAGGTTTCATAGTAACTTCCAGCCTAAGATTATAACAAATTAGAAACAAAGGCCTGGCTGTCGACTTACATAATTCAGCCAAAGAAAGTGTTGTGCATCAAAGCCACCACCTGATCTGCAAACCACAGACTTGGCACCTGACAGACCTGGCACCTGACAGACCTGGCATCAGACATGGCAGTGTCTCCTGCCTTCACAGCTGTGGGTCAGGGCCTGACAACAGGAGCACAGAGAGAACAACTCTGGCCTGGTGACTTCTGGGATCCAGATGAAACCTTTCACCAGTGACCACTGCTCCAGGCCCCGAGCAGCCCCTTCGCCATGCTGTGAGCGTATGTGTGACCACGTGGATTCTCATGAGACATGCACTTCACATACGCCCCACACATGTCTCTTTCGTGGGCTTTGCAGGTGTTGGGACCTCAAGTGAGATGACTGTGTGACATCCAGGAAGTGGTACCCTGCCCCCACCTGAAAAAACTTGTGGGAGACAGAGGGACACTCAGGTAGGACTAGGGAGGAAAGGGGTGGGGGTCAGCAGTGGTTACCACACTCTGGACCCTTCTTCCCTTCATTTCCAGTGACTTGACCTTAGGAAGTTCTGGTAGCTTAGTACTAAGGAACGGTGCTGCCAACACAAAGACACGTGGTTCGAATCCACCAGCCCCTCCATGGAAGAAAGAAGGGCCATCTCCTCCCATATCATTTACTGCCTGTAAATTTAAAATTTAAAACCAGCTGGAGGGTCACTGATAGCTCACGACCTCGGCCCATTCTTGTTCTCTTGCCCAGAGCCAACACCTCAGATCCACCAACTGGGCTGAGATTCTGCACACATCACCTCCTCTCTGCTCCCCCTGCCCCCCTGCCTTTGACTGTGACCTTAACCCTTTTCATCAGTAACTCCATTCGCAGTCACAAAGCAGAGAAGATGCAGTTAAATCCTCCAGGTGCCTCCTGCTAGGACCACACTTCCCTGGGAAGTAATGATCTGGGGATATCAGAGCAGAATCTCTGAGCTTTGTGTCAACAAATCCGTACACACGGACTCACTCTCCTGAAGGTTACATTTGCCTGGGTCACCTGAGAGACCTCGAGCCATGTCGCAAAGGTGGCATGGGGAAGGCAGACATCCATTCTGTGCAGCCTGAGGTTCAAGCTCTCACAAATACTCCTTGGGAGGAAGGCCTGGTGAAATCCCTGTGCAGCGCACACAGCTCTATCCTGACGTCCAAGGGGTCACCGTGACTCACCAACTGGTGGATTGCTCTGTCTTGTGGTCTCCAAAACTCTCTCATCCCTCAGTAGACAGTCTGTTGGTCAGACTGACCTGAGACCTGGACGGAGCCCGAGGGATCAACCCCTGGTCATCCTCGGTGGTGGTTACTTCATGCATCGACAGCCTGGCTGTGACTCCAAGTGGTTCTGCCAAACGCCGGGCCAGCTGTTGCCAGAATATGATGTGATGTGAATGCGGTCACCAGTCATGAGAGCTGTCCAGAATGAAACGCAATCACCTTTGCTGCGTGGCAGGAAGCAGTGCTGTGCACGTAGCACTTTGGAGGAAGAACTACTATTTAGCTACACCACGTGAGACCCCTTAAACTCAAGCAGAAGGGATCGGGACAGCTGGGGCAGCTCAAGTGAGGCGGAGACGCTAGTTCTGGAAGAGGAAAACAGGCTTCCTGGTTTCCCATTCAGGTACTTTGGAGAGGGGGAGGGTCACTGGAGGGGGGACCTCGGCTCTGCAGGCCTCAGCCCAAGAAGCAGCACAAATATACGGGTCCTTCACAAAACATTGCCATATTCTGGGACACCATATAGTTACAACCCAATATCTGCTGAGAAAAGACTCCCATGATGTCAAGAAAGCAGGAGTCTGCCTCAGTTATCATGAAAAAAACCCCAAAAACACAAAACCAAAATAACCCTTCTCCTAAAAAAGCAGAGGCAAGGAATACCCCAGATAGTGAGAACTAGAAGAAATATGTTGATGTGGAGTTATTTGAACAGCTACAGAAGAAGAGGCAAATGATGGAAGAAGCTGTTAAGAGAGCAAATACCGGCAAGCTCTGGTGGCCTAGTGGCAAGAAGCTGCACTGCAATCCCAGAGGTGCACAGTTCAAATCCACCAGATACTTTGCTCAAGAAGGAGGAGCAATCTCCTCCTGTACCAGTCAGATCTGATTTGACGGTATACATAAAAAAGTTGAGAGAGAGAGAGAAGAGAGAGCGAGCGAGCAAGAGCGCACGCAAATACCCCAGAGACAACAGTCCAGTGGAAATATACTGAGGAACAACTTGAACAGTTATGAAAGAAAATGCAAATAATAGAACACTGTCACCTTTCATGCTGTGATGTAATCCCCTTCCGTATGGCAGCGTAAGCTAACACCGTCAGTCAGTGGAGAGGGCGGGCTTCCTAGTGTGCGGTCAGTCTATTTGCAATTCTTGTTCTCTTCTCTTCATCAACCTGTGGCTTTTGGAGCACAAGCCTGCAGACCTCTCCAGCCTATTTCTCTCCACAGGAACTTTCTATTTTTTCCGGCTCATATCTGTTCTGTTTCTCTAGAGAACCTAGAGACATCCTTCACTGGGACCTCCCAGAGGTGAGAGAACTTACTTGAAGCCACAGCCAGCTGAAAGGAAGATTCCAGATTCCTCCTTCCACCCGTCTCCATCCCACCACCCTGCCTGTGGGACTAGGCCTTGGCGTCAACGTTTGGAAGAATTCCGCACCAGTTGGCCTTCTGAGGGATCAGCTGCACACTGGGCTTGTCGTGACCTCTGGGGGGGGGGGGTGGCGGGGCAGCGTGACCAGCATCTTCCTGCTCCTGGGAGAAACCCCAAGCACGTGTGCAGCACAAGGATGGGGCTGGGGAAATGTGGGCTATTGCTGCCGTGGGAGAGGAAGTGGGGGAAGACTGACCAGATTTCAAATCCACGCCGGAACTCTTTCAAGCCCTCTGCCCTCTTCCCCCCACAGCTCAGCAGTCCTCAGCCCCCACCTCCAAACTTGCAAATGAACTGCAGGCACTAACTCCCTCGCCATCAAGGCCGTGATTTCCGCAGCAGGTGGATATGCAGCGCCTGGAGCCCTGTAATCCTCAGTCCTTTGCAATAAATCCTTTTCCTTCCTACTCATTACGGCAGCTCAGAGAGGAGGAGGGAGGGACTGCTCTCCCTGGGTTACAAAGAGACTCTCAGAGACGTGCTGAGAGGGGCAACTCTTGTCGCCAGGAAAGACAATGGAATACATTAAAACCGGCTTAGTTCTCTGCCGCCAGCCAGAGGCACCAGACCCCTCGGGGGAAATTTACTTGACAAGGTGAGAACCAATCACTGCGTCTGGGCCAGCCAGCCCTCCAAGCATGTGTAGGCTGCATCCGGACAGGGACCTGTCTACTGAGGAGGGGTCAGCGTGCTCCTCCGGGGGCTCCACTGTTGACTCACGATAATAAGCAGCCTGTTGGATGGCTCTTCCCTTTCTGGTTTCTTTTTATTATTAATAATAATAACAATTATTATTATTTTATTTTATTTTATTTTGTGGCTGTTGAGAATACGCACGATAGAACACATAGCTTGGCCGTTTGTAGGCGTACAGCTCAGTTACTTTGGGGACCACTCTTCACGTTATACCACCACTCTCTCCTTCCTTGTCTGTGTTGTTCCTCCTCTGTGAGCACAGTGATTCTGTGGTTCAAGGTTCCCATCTAGTCCTTCGAATAGCTGTTGTCAGTCTGACCCACACTGACAGATCTTAAAAGAGTGAGATGTTCAAGGTACACATTACAATTGTTGTTATTGTTGTCGCGGGTAGGTGCCGTCAAGTAAGTACAACTCATAGCGACCCTGTGAACAACGGATCTGAACCCAGCCCTACCCCATGCCATCCTCCCCATCTCTGGCACACTCAAGCTCATTCCTGCCGTCACTGTGTCTATCTGGTTGAGGGTCTCTCTCTTTTGCTGACATTCTACCTTTGCAAACATCATGTCCCTTTCCTAGACACATGCACTAAGTATGAGAGACAAAGCTTCATTATTTTTGCCTCCAAGGACCACTCTGGCTACACCTTTTCCAAGACATATCTGTTTGTCTTTTTGACAGTCCATGGGACTCTTTTCAAATGCCACAGTTCAAAGGCATCAGTCCTTCCCCTTCCTGTCATCCTTATTCATTGTCCAGCTCTCAGCAGTGTAAAAGATTATTGAAAAGATCATGGTCTGGATAAGGAGCACCTTAGTCCTCAAACTAACATCAATGCTCCCCAGTAATGTGGAGAGGTCCCTGACTGCAGATTTTCCCAGTGTAACATGTCTCCTGATCTCCCGATGGCTGATACTAAGTGTGTTGATCATGGATCCAAGTCAGATGAACTTGTTGCCAGTTTCGGCACTCATCTATCATGATGTTGCCTATTGGTCCAGTGGTGAGAATATTATTTGGCTTTATGTCGACTTTAGGGGACATTTTGCCCTTTCTGTTTGGAAAATGCTCTGTTTCTTCCCCTTGAGTCCAGACTCAGTGGAGATGTGACAAAGACCTTCCTCTCTGTGCCACTTCTCCCGTCCTATCCTACCCAGAGACCTGGACACACCTCGGGCACACAGCACCCTCTCCAGCATTGGAGGAAGAGATCTCATGCTCTCCAATAAGAAGATTCCCAAGAAATGCCTGTCTCTTTACAAACATCCTTTCTGCAAATAAAAAAAGGGCTGGGGGGCGGGGGGCAGAGCGTCACAGTGATTCCTTCCGGAAGAAACTTGGGCCCTGGAAAACTCGAATTACTTATGTCTTAATTATTTAATGCCCCTTTAACAAAGATCTCATAAGCGGATGGCTTTAACAAGCCACAATTGATTCTCTTACGAGTTAGGAAACAGAAGTCCTATGCAGGATGTGAGCTCTGGGGGAAGGCCTACTCTCTGCTGCTGGTGGAGGAGGGTCCTTGTTTACTTCAGCATCTAGAGCCCTGGGATCCCTCGGACCTGCCCTCTGACCTTCCCTGGTGTCAAAGATCTTTATTGCATAAGGTCTTGGTTCAAAAAGGACACACTCCACTCAGCTATTTCTAAGCATTACTAAATATTCCTCTGTCCCCAGATTTCAGCTCCTTTCCTCTCCCCTCATCTCTAGTGAGATGTTGTTGTTGTTACGTGCCAT
>NW_006399836.1:1966098-1966760 GCF_000299155.1 Elephantulus edwardii | reverse complement strand
CCTTTTACTACTAGTCTGTCATAACTCCTTATATTGCTAGTTGTTGTTGATGGCCTTCGAGTCAAGCAGTACTCACAGCGACCCCAAGAACAAAAGGCCTGAAGCCCCTCTACAAACATCGACATTTATCAAAGTTCATAGCGTTTGCTGAGGCGTGCTGTTTAGGAAGTGGTAGTCGCCCTATAATCATTTTACAACTGTTGCTAATTTCCACTTAATTAAATGAAAGGAAAAACCTGCAACAACCCATAATTTAGGAATTGTTAAGAAACATTGAAAATACACTTTTCTTTAGACTTTCTCTCACCTGAGCTTGTGGGCAGTTGAGATGACACTGGTGCACCCCTTGTATGTAATGGGGTCCAAGGACAAAGCCACCTTGGGTATCTCTGAAACAGAAAGAAGGCAAGACCTTACTGAGTAATGAGACCTCAAGTCTCCTCTGTGCTTCTGCCAGCCACGGTCACATAGAGTCTCATCACTGACAGGCAGGGGCGCTTATGCTCACCCATGCCGACATGGACTCCTGCCCAACGCTGGCCCTCCTGGAGCGCGATGCCACTGCTCCAATGGCCAGAGTACCTGCAGAGCCCTGGGTGCACCTTCAGGGAGTTCCTTCGGTGTACCCCATCCTCCTACTAACACAATACCTCTGCTGAAGT
>NW_006399836.1:1960403-1965452 GCF_000299155.1 Elephantulus edwardii | reverse complement strand
TTTTTTAAAAAAAGAATCGCTCTGTCTGAGAGCCAAGCTTGGAGGCCAGGAGGAAGCACCGCCTGGCACAAGGCAGAGCCCAGAGATGGCCGACTGTGAGCTCTCACTGACCTGCTTGTCCGATGCCTGCAGGGTCTGCTGGGGGCCAGATAGGAAGGCAGGTGGAGCAACAGTTAAATACTCAGCTGCTATTAAAAGGTGAATGTTTCAGACCTGCTTGGAGGCGCCGCGGGAGACAGATCTGGTAGTCTGTTTCTGTAGATTGCTGTTTGGTGTGGTTGAGTTAATTCTGCGATCCCCTGGACAATAGAACGTGGCGATCCCACCATACAACACACTGAACCACCTCTGGTCCTGCACCGTCTTCACCATCATCGCGATGTTTGGACCCATTCTTGCAGCCTCAGTGTCAGCCAGTCTCATTGAGGATCTTCCTTTTCAGACTCTACTTTTCCAACGATGTTGTCGTTATCCAGACATGTCTCTGACACGTCCAAAGTGAGTGAGACAAAAGCCATGCCATTCTCTCCGTTAAGAAGCCTCTTGGCTGGGCTTTTTCTAAGAAAGAATTGTTCGTTCTTCCAGCAGTTCAGTGTATATTAAAAATTCTTCTCCATAATTCAAAAGAGAGGCTATTCCTTGGAAAGAGGTATCAGACTTGGAAAAGTGGATGGTCTGTAAAGGAGAGGAAGACCTTCATGAGATTGTGTTGATAACAGTGATTGTGTTAACTCAAGTGGGTTAGGATGATAAGGGTGGTGCAACACAGGACAGGGATCAGGTCTGTTATTCATAGAGTCACTATGAGTCGTACAGGACTCAACAGCACCTAACAACAACAACAACAACAACAACAATTGCCTGTTCAGCTTTCACATGTATATGAAGCAATGGCTTGGGTCAGGCACACCTTAGTCCTTAAGGGGACAACCTTAGTCCTCCAGGTTGCTTTTCAACACTTTAAAGAGATTTTTGCAGCAGATTTGCCCAATGCAATACATTGATTTCTTGATTGCTGCTTCCATGGATGTTGGCTTGAGGAACCAACTAAACCCTTGAACAAGGTCAAGTCTTTTCTCCATTTTTCATGATATTGTTTATTGGTCTAGTTGAGAAGATTTTTCATTTTCTTTCTATGGAGCCATAAGCTGCACTGAGGGCTGCCGACTTAGATCTTCAGTCAGTGCTTCAAATCCTCTAAATTTTCAGCAAGCAAGATTTTATCATCTGCAGATTATTAGTCAATTAGGTTATTAATTAATTTTCCTCCCATCCTGATGCTGTGTACTTCATATATTCCAGCTTCTTGAATTATTTGCTAAGTATACAAATTAAATAAATATGCAAAAATAAAAAATAAAAAAAAATAAAGCTCTCATGTACACTTTTCCTGATTTTAAACTACTTAGTATTTATTTCCCTGTTCTGTTCAAGTGACTATTTCTCAGTCTATGTACAGGTTCTGTACAGGAGAGCAATTAACTTGTTCTGCAATTCCTCTATAGGTTGTTGTTCTTGTTATGTGCCATCAAGTTGGCTACGGCTGTGCACAGTAGCTCTGAACCCTGCTCTATCCTGAGCCAATCTCACTGTCTCTGACATATCTACCCTCTTTATCCCAACTGTGTCAATCCATCTCATCCAGGGTCTTCCTCTCCTGCATTTTCCCTCTATCATTCCAAGCATGATATCCTCCTCCAAAGACTGGTCCCTTCTACCTACAAGCCCAATGTTTGTAAAATGAAGTCTCAATTCCTTGCCTCCAAGGAGCAGCATGTTTTCACCCTCTCCAGGACTGACTTATTAGTTCTTTTGGCAGTCCATGGTATGTTCAATACTGTTCTCCTGCATCATAACTCAGAGACATCAATTCTTCTGTCATCATCAGTAATTGTCCAGCTCTCTGATGTATGGCAAATAATTGGGAAGACCATGGCCTAAATCAAGTGCACCTTAGTCTCTAGATTGATATCCTTGCTCTTCAGCACACTGGAGAGGTCCCTGATTCTCCTAATGTAATTAATCTTTGATTTTTCCTGATCACTGGTGCCAAGAATGTTGATTGTGGAACCAAGCAAACTGAAATTAACAATCTCAATCTTTTTTCCATCTGTCATGATGCTGCCAATTGGTCCAGTGGTGAGAATCTTTGTTTTCTTGATGTTGAACATCAATCCATATTGCAGGCTACAGTCCTTGACCCTCTGCAGCAAATGCTTCAGACCCTCCTCAGTTTCAGCAAGTAAGATAATGTAGGTTGTTGATAAGTCGTTCTCCACTCCTGATGCCACATTCCTCATCATAAATTCCAGCCTCTCAAATGCTCTGTTCCGCATAGAAAACCCTACAGGACAGTTCTACGCTGTTCCATAAAATCGCTGTGACTCTGAATCAACTTTAGGTGCCTACTAAAACCAAACCCACTGTCATCAAGTTGGGTCAGACTCAAAGTAACCCACCACTGGGTTTCTGGGACTCAACTGTCACAGGAGACGAATGCCTGCCCATCTTTCTCCTGAGGAGCAGCTGGTGGATTGGAACCATCAATCTTTCAGTTAGCAGTAAACACAGAGCCACCGAGCGAGGGAGCTGACTGCCTTTGGGCTGTAGGCTCCTTGGTGGAGAGAGGGGCCCCCAGGCACTTACTGAAGGAGCGAAAGAGCTCTGTGACACTTGCCACGCAGAGCAGAGCCCAGGCCAGGAGGGAGGGCCCAGCAAAAGCCGCTGGGCGCTGTCTTGGCTGAAGACCTGTGTCTTGAGTTGTTCCTATTACTTCCAAGTTGATCTCGATCTTGAATTTAATGTTGTTTCCTTAGAAAACCCTGCAACTGTGAGTAAAATCTATGAGTTCTGTGTGGCCATGTCAACAAATTATCCAACCCAGCAAAGAGTGTCGAGGGAGAAATGGCTGGTGACAGAACTGGATAAAAATGTTGGAGAGAGGTGGTATGGCTGACCTCGTCTTCACAGGAATCAGCCGTGATGATGATGATGATGATTCTCCTCCCTCCTGTGAAGGGAGACAGGGTCTGACGTCAGAAGCCATTTTCACACATACTAATTTGGTATAAGCTGAAACTGGGTCGATGATCCCCTCAGCTCTGGGTTGGGTCCCCTTCCCTTGGACCTGTTCTCATCAGTCTTTTACAAAGTGTAAAAAGGTTGTAAAAATAGCAGCTCAGATTATCTTCACCGCTGGTTAGGTCTCTATTTAATTAATCTTAGAATTATGCTGACCTCTCAAAACTACCAAAAAAATCTGTAATAGATTTGATACCAAATGAGGGAAGAGATATACAATCTATTGGCTTTTTGTTTGGTGTGGTTTTTGTTCGTACCAGCTTTTTAAAAAGAATAAAACACAACTTTTTATGGCGCTTTGAATGAAAGTGCAGAGAAAACTGATTTTCCATTCAAATATGCCTCCACATTTTGTTTTATGACATTATAAAATCTATTTTAAAATGAAAGTTTGAATCTAAATCTACTACTAGGTATGTTACCTTACTTCCATCTGTCTAGCATTTACTACTTTAAATCCATAAGCTAATTTGATGATGAAAACGCCAATGAGGTGAGTAGGAAATGGGCATCCGGGAGTATTGAGAAGGGATGGTTCCACATTCACTGGACACTGGACCCATTTTTCTGAGCACAGGATTTGATCCTGAATGCAGATGGACTTTCCAAGCAGCCTCTGACTCTGAACCCAATTCTTCTTTTACTTCCTGTGATCTCTTCTGATGAAGAAAGATAGCAGATTGCCTTGCAGTGAGTCAGCACAGATGCAGAAAGTCTAGGGGAGGGAAATTGAAAACAAAGGTAAGGAAAACGTTAAGAGAAAAACCCCAGAGATGCAATAATGGGAGCAATAGTGATAGGAGAAAGAGGAGCTCTTAAATTTTCCCCACTCCCTGAAAACCTAAAAGCCCATCACTTGTGCAGCAGAGTCTGATACACACTGAAAAGGTTTCCATTTTACGCAGAACAGAACTTCAGGTTCTCATGGAATCCCGACTTTCTGGATTCACAGAGGCTGGATGACCGCCTGAAACTGTTGCCGAGATCAATTTTAAATTGTAAACGAAAAATTACCCTTGAACTCTTTTTTAAATAGAATAGTAGTTTAGTTTAACTAGCAAAGTATATATGCCTGTACCATTATGATTTTTATTATCTTCTATTAATTAATTTTTATAAAAGTTTACAGAGACTTTGAATTTCCATTCATTCATTGTTGTACTTTTCTCCCCTCCCAACCCTCCCCCCTAGTACACTACTCTCTTGGAAAAGTAAAAGAAAAATTCTTCAATTGTTATAAAATCCCTCCCTCCAAGTCCACTCCGCTACACAGCCTTTGTTACCATTATGATTTTTCAAAACGTGATCTCAGCTCCACTTACCTCACTGCTGTGGAGTTAAATTGACTCATAGCTGACCCTCCATAGCCTCCAACGCTATAAATAGCAATGGAGGAGATTGTCTATTTTTCTCCCAAGAAGCCCCTCATGGATCCAAACCACCAGAAAGGCTTGGCCTTTGGTCTAACAGAGCAATTCCCTTTAGACTACACCACCAGAGCTCCCTCAGTGCAGTAAAACTGACACCAGCCACTTGAAAGCTTAAATAGAAGCCTAGGGGCCAGTGAAGTTATGTTAATGTGGAAGCAATTGTTAAGAGGCAGGTGAGAATGAGAATTATCACACAACTTGTAGAATGTGATTAATGTCACTGACTTTTAAGCATACGTATAAATTGTTAAATGTGTTGGCTTTGCATTATATATTCTCACAAAGAATTTTTTTAATGTTACATTTTTTAAAATTTATTATTAATTTCAATGAAAATTTACAGAAACTTTGGATTTCCATTCAGTCATTGTTGCACTTTTCTCCCCTCCCAACCCTCCCTCCTAGTATACTATCCTCTTGGAAAAGTAAAAGAAAAATTCTTTCATTGTTTTACAAACTCTCCCCTAGGTCCACTCCACTATGCAGCCTTTTGCTCTGGACTCCAGTCATGACAAAAATACCTAATCACATATCCCTT
>NW_006399836.1:1951504-1959548 GCF_000299155.1 Elephantulus edwardii | reverse complement strand
GCCGACCCTCCACCCTTCCCAGCATCATGCCCTTCTCCAAGGAATAGCCCCTCCTAGCAACATGTCTTAAGTCTGTGAGGTGAAACCTCATCATTCTTGCTTCCAAGGAGCACTCTGGCTGCACCTTGTCCAAGACATATCTGTTTGTTCTCTTGGCCGGCCATGGATATTCTGTGCTCTTCTCCAACACCACAGCTCAAAATGACATCATTGCTCTCAATAATTTATAGAGGTCCCTCCCTGACTGTAGACTTTCCTGGTGTAATATGTTCCCTGATTTCCTGACTGCTGGTACCAGGGATGCTGATTGTGAATCCAAATATGAGGAAATGTTTGACAGAGTCAGTGATGTTGCGTACTGAGCCAGTGGTAAGAAGTTTTGTTTTCTCGACACTGAGATGTAATCCATAGTGAAGGCTGCACGCTTTGACCGTCTGCAGCAAGTGCTCCAAGTCCTCCTCACTGTCAGCAAGCAAGGTTGAGCCATCCTAGTCAATCAGGATTAGAGGAAGACTCATTTACAATCTGCGTTTTGCAGTTGACACAAACTTGCTGACTGAAACTGAGGAGGACCTGAAGTGCTTATTGCAGAAGGTCAAGGACTGCTATCTCCAATATAGATTGAAGCTCATCATCAAGAAAACAAAGATTCTCACCACTGGAACAATTGGCAGCATCATAATAGGTGGAGAAGAGATTGAGATTGTTAATTTCAGCTTGCTCGGTTCCTCAATCAACACTCTTGACACCAGCAGTCAGGAAATCAAAAGAAAAATTGTATTGGGAAAATCTATGGTCAGGGACCTCTCCAGAGTACTGACGAGAAATTATGTCAGTCTGGAGACTAAGATGCACTGATCCAGGCACTGATGCTATGCATCAGAAAGCTGGACAATGACTAAGGATGAAAAAAGTAGAGTTGATGCCTTTGAGTTATGGTGCTAGAGGAGAGTATTTAACATACTATGGACAGCCAGAGAACAATCTTCTCTGTCCTGGAGATGATGAAGCCAGGTTATTCCTTGAAAGAAAGGATTTTGAAGCCATGTTTCCAGAACGGACCAGTCCTTGGAAAAGGGCATCATGCTCGGAAAGGTGGAGGGACCACTCAGGAGAGAAAAACACTGGGTGAGATAGTTTGACAGAGTAACTGGGGTAATGGGAGTAGGTGTGTCCAAGCCAGTGAGACTGACTCAGGACAAGGCAGGCTTCAGAACTGTTGTATACAGGGTCACTATGAGTCGCAGGTGACTCACTGGCACATAACAACAATATTCTTTACTTTCAGCTAGGATCCATCTAACATCAGCAGTGATGTCTCTGTGGCACCTGCTTGAATTTTTGGCAATTCCCTATTTATGTACTGTTCTAATAGTTTCTAGATGATCTTCTGCGTATTTTGCTTGCATGTGGCATTAATGATATTGTTTGGCAGTTTCCCTATCCTGCTGGATCGCCTTTCTTGGGAATGTGAACAAATATGGATCTCTCCTTAGTCAGTAAGCCAGACAGGTGTCCTCCAAAATTCTTGACATAGACAGGTGAGGAAGTACAGGGCTGCATCTGTCATTTGAAACATGTCATTTATATCCCATCACTAAACAAATTCTTATTCTTGTTCTGTCTCCCACATCTCTTACATTCTCAATAGTATCTCTCACATCATTTCTCTCCCTTCTATTTCCCCTGCTACCCTTCCCAACCCCCAACTGAGATTCTGCTTCCGGAGTCCTAGAATCTGTCATGACCTTCTGTGTGGATGAATCTGCCAAGGCACAATAGTGACTGTGTCATTTCCTTACTTAAAAATAGCCAACAGTCCCATCAACAAACAAATGGATAGAGAAGCTGTGGTATATTCACACAATGGAATACTACGCTGCATTGAAAAACAAGGAAGTTATGCAATATTATTCAAAATGGGTGACCCTGGAGGACATTATGCTGAGTGAAATATCTCAGTTGCAAAAGGACAAATACTGCATAGTGCCACTGTTGTAAAATGAGACTGACATCGGGACTGGGGAAAACCTAAGAAAAGAGGGTATAAATAATGTATAGTGCAACAGATGAGGGAGAGAACTGTTTGAAAGGAATATAGGATTAGGTGTTGTTTTCATGACAAGATTCCAGAAAAAGAAATGCATAGTAAATTGGACTGTGGACTTGGAGGGTGGGGGATTGTATAACAATGAAATATTTTTTTTTCTTTTCAAAGAGAAAAGTGAACTGGGAGGAGGAATGGGCAGGGCGGAAAATGTACAAAAATGAATGAATGAAAAAAAATTACATGGGAAGATTATGCTGTAAAAAAAATTAAAAAGCTATTTGCAATTTAAAAAAAATAGCCAATACCTGGTGAAACCTATAGCTGGTGTGATGTTGTTAAAATCTGTCGAGTCAGAACCAACTCGTAAGTGACCTTCTGGAGGGTTTTCAGAGGCCGTAAATCACACAGGGAGGAAATTGTTCATCTTTCTCCCGAGCAGCAAAATCTCCAGCAACACCTCCTCTTTGTAGCAAGTACAAGTCAGGAGGGCTGTCTGTGTCCCGCCTCAACCCCCATAGTCACATCTTCATGAGGCCTCTTTCAGACTTTCCACTACTCTCACCACAAACAGACAGACAAGCCAATTCTGAATCGTGGTAACCTGGTAAGTGCAGGACAGAGCTGAGCTCCAGTTTCTCTTTTTGGAAGGAGATCACCAGGCATTTCCTGAGCTTCAAGGTAAACTCCAGCTGCCAACCTCTTGTTGAACAGCCAAGAGGTCTAACCATCCACACACTTAAGGACCCCTGGCTTATAACAATAGATATAACCATGGACATTCACTGTGTCATCTGATAGAAGTTCAACATCAGGTTCACGACCCTACTATTCTCTGAGGGGGAATCCTGGCTAATTCTCTGAGGGTGACTCAGTCCCTCTGCCTGCTTTCTTCCCCCTCAAGGAGAGCAAAAGCCAGAGGTGCTTGTTGTCAGCAGCTGTGACCCCGAATGCAGAGACTCTACCAGCAAGCAGATGTGATTGTTGTGGTCCGTGGGCGTCTCACCGGCGAGTTGGTCGGAAGCAGATCTTAGTCCACCTTAGTCTCCAAGCTTCCCTGGAACTGCCCGGGGTCACAGCAACATGTAAGCCTCCAATAACTGCACGGATGGGAATTGAACCCTAGTCTCCTGCATTGAAGATGAAAAATGTTACCACTGAGCCACCACTGCCCCCTAGTGGATTTGTTATTAGAACAGCATTCTAGGTAATTTTGTATTTTTGTTTAAAAAATAGTATACAAAATAATATTTCAAGGTCTGTGAGGGACTAATAATATGGTAGTAACAATTTTTTTATTTCCTACCTCGTGACTGACACTGTAGTCAGGTGTTGTCTGAAAAAGCCTGGTCTCTGGTTTATTTCTCCTGGGAAGTCCTTCCCATTCTCTTTCTTCTGTTTCTTTTTGGGATATTGGAGAAGGACAAATCTGTCTTAAAGGAGGTGTAACCATGACACTTCTCAGAGGCAGGCATGGCAAAACTTCCTCTTATACTCTGGGCGTGGTGTCAGGAGGGCCAGTCGTTGAAAAAAGAACCTCAACAAGTTGGACGGGCACAGTGAGAGTAACAATGGCCTTGATCGTGAAGGAGATTACGAGATGGCACAGGACAGGGGAAGGGCCAGATCTGCTGTTCGTAGGTTCACTCAAAGTCTTGGTCAACTTGAAGGCAACAACAGCGTGTGCTTCTGATGTTCCTTTACCAGACGGGGTAAACCCTCAACTAGATGGGCTCACGCCATGACTACAGTAGCAGGCTTGGGCACCGCAAAGATTGTGAGGATGGTGGGAGACTGGGCAAGGTTCCCTTCTGTATGGATGGGAGTCAACTTGAAGGCATTAACAGAAGGACAGAGTTAGAGCGACGGTGGGCGGTCAAGCTGGGAGAAGGTCAAAGTGGGGCGACCAGCACCATGTTCCCTAAAAGAATGGAGGAGGTCACCAGCTGTGTGATGCCTGGATCCATCTTTACCTAAAAATGCCCTTTCACACGCTCCCATCACAGCCAAAGCCTCATTCGTTTGATGCCTTTGGTTTCTACCTCACATCCTAAAGAATCCTGACCACACGCATCAGTCACTCTCCCCACAGTGACCACACTGTCCTGCGGACTCTGCCAGCAACCACAGACAGGCGAGAGGTGCTGGAATTAGAACTCAGCCTGGCTTGCGGGTTCCCAAGAATTAGCCATCCATTGTCATATGTCTCAAGGCAGTTGTCTCAGGTGGGCAGCCTGAGATTTGTGCTACTTTAGTACTAACAGTATGAGCCCCCAAAACACAAAGTGATACCTCTAAGGTTATATGTACACCCTCTGCTGTCGGGTCAATTCCAACTCACCCTGTCCCTGCAGGACAGAGGCGAGCGGTCCCCGAGTGTCCCCAGGACTACACATCCTCATGGCACAGGAGGGAGATGGGAAATCTTTGTGACTTACAGCCTCTTGAAAACCAGCTGGAGGGTCAGCTATGAGTCAGTTCCGATTTGATGGCACACAGACCACCACAGCTCTCTCCCCCAGAGTACCAAGTGGGTTCCAAGTGCTGACCTTAGCAGCAAGCACGTAATTGCTGCACCACCAGAGCTCCCGTGAGATGTTTGTATCTTTGATGAATTAGTCCTTGGAGGGAAAATAGGGAATAATTTATAGAGAAGGTTCTTGTTGTTGCTGCTATTGTGTACCGTAGAGTCTAAACCGAAGAGATTGCACATCCTTCTCCCATGGGGTAGCCTAGTGGCCTCGAACCATGAGTCTTCAGGATTGCAGTACAGCTTCTTGCCACTAGGCCATCAGAGCTTCAAGATATTTGCTCTATAAGACAACCAGGGAGCGGACTGCATGGCTAGATCCCACAAAGCCCCTGTGGTGTGGAGACATTTCAGAAAATGAGACTTTATCACTGACTTGGCTCCATTGCCCTGGACAGAGCTAAACTTTCTCTTTCACCCAAATTAGACAGAAGCTGGTATTGAGTGTCAACAATGTTCCAGGCCCTCTGAGTCCTGCACCGGTCTTGTCTGGATTCACTGGATCCCTCTGTGCTTCCCAAGAAGCCCATGAAGCCCAGGTTTTGGAGGTAACTGACCTGAGCTCAAACTGCATCTCTGCTCCAGCTGTGGTGTTGGAGAAGAGTACACCTCATGGACTCCCAGAAGACAGGTCCATGTTAGAGGAAGTGCAACCAGGGTGCTCCTTAGAGGCAAGGGTGGGGGAACTTTGTCTCACGTGTTCTGACATGTTATAGGAGGGGCCAGCTCTTGGAAGAAGATATCATGCATGAAAAGGGGCAGGGCCAAAGAAAGAGAAGACCCTCGACGAAGTAGAACGATCTGCTCTGGTGGTCTAATGGCAAGAAGCTGCACTGCAATCCTAGAGGCACGTAGTTCAAGGCCACCAGCTGCTCCATGGGAGAAGGATGGGCAATCTACTCCCATGTGATTAACTGCCTCTGAAAACCCACCAGGGGGTCAGCTGTCAGTTGGTTCCGAATCTACGGTACACACAACCATTAGGACCAACAACAAAGTGTAGTGGCTTTAACAATGACTATAACATATCAGAGACCATGAAGACGGCACAGAACAGTGAATGGCTCAGATCTGTATTCAAAGGAGTGCTGAGTCACAATTTGATGGCACTTAACAAGTGGAGACATATCGGACGGGGAAAGACTGTAGTGAGGGGCCTCTCCAAATTACTGAGGGGTAATGTTTATCCTGGAGAGAGTGAGACTAGGCTGCTCCTTGAATGCAAGGATTCTGAAGCTCCACCTCACATACTTTGGACGGGTGGCCAGGAGAGATCAGTCCCTGGAGAAGAGCATCATGCTTGTTAGGGTGGAGGGATAGAACAGGAGAGGAAGGATGAGATGGATTGGCAGTAACTGGGATAATGGAGGTGGGTGTGTTGGAGTCAATGAGGCTGGCTCAGAATAGAGCAGAATTCAGAGCTGTTATACATAGGGTTGCTATGAGTCACAGGCAACTTGATGGCACATAAGAACAATGATGTCAACTCGAGGGCTAAGGTACACCTGATTCAGGCCATGGTCTCTTCAGTCACTTGCTATACATGTTAGAGCTGGACAATGATTAAGGATGACAGAATAACTGATGCCTTAGAGCTGTGGTGTTGGGGAAGAGTGCTGACCATCCCAGCGACTGTCAAAAGAACAAAGAGGTATGTCTTGGAAAAGCTGTCACTGAAGTGCTCCTTGGAGGCAAAGATGATGAAGTTTCATCTGGCATACTTTGGGCATGTTTCTAGGAGAGGTTATTCCTTGGAGAGGGACATCATGACTGGAAAGGTGGGGGGCAGGTGAAGGAGGGGAAGACCTTAACCAAGTGGATTGACACAGTGCCTGCAGCAAATGGGCTTGCGTGTGTCAGAAAGGATGAGGCCGGCACAGGATAGGACAGGGTTCAGATCTGTTGTTCATAGCATTGCTTTGAGTCGCACGTGACTCGATAGCATCTAACAACAACTTGTAATGTAGCTGGTAGTGTCTTGCACTGCTAACTAAAAGGTAATCTGTTCAAATCCATCAACCACTCTTCAGGAGAAAGATGGACAGTCTGATATTACAAAGGTTAACAGCCCTGGGCACCTGATGGATCCCTATGAGTGGAAACTGATTCCGCAGCAGTGGATTATGGATTAGCTAGGAATCCCTGGGTGGCAGAAATAGCTAAGGGTCCAGCGACTGATGAAAAGCTGTCCATCTGAACCCAGCCAGAGGTACATTGGAAGGTCTCAACCTTTAAACTCCAACAGAACAGTTCCCAGCACACATGCCCCAGCCTGAGTCAGATGGATGCTGGTTTTGCTTGATTTACCATTTGTGGGTGTGACTAAGAGACTCTAGTGGGTAAGTGCTCACTGCTAACTGAAAGGTGGGCAGTTTGAACCCACCGGCTGCCCTGTGGCAGAAAGACGTGGCAGTCTGCTTCTGAGTGTTTACAGCCTTGAGAGCCTACGGGTCAGTTCCACTCGTCCTGTGGGGCTGAGAGGAGTCAAGATTAACTCAATAGCAACAGGTCTGTTTTGGGTAAACATCCTACAAGACTCAGTAGGCTATTCCCTCCCCCCCAGCTTAATGATCTTTATTAAAGCAGGAATATTATAATTCAAATTAACATTACCTTGCTCAGTTATCAACTCTGTCGTCTAAAACAGAGGTGACATTCTGAGCTATTCCACAATAAAGAATTACAAAATTGAGAAAGGAATGCTTGAATTCTTTGTATGTTGCTGAAAATCTTTTCCCAGGGTCTATAAAACATTAATTTCTTTTTTTTATTTGTTTTTCTATTCTACCATTTTTTCATTTTTTTTTCTTATTAAATGAATACATAATCTAGCACCAGCACTGTCCGCTAGCCCTGGCATTTGCTCAGTACATAAGGGTTAAAGTTTCCTTTCCTTTCCTTTTATTTTATTTTACATTTTAGAATGCTTTTTTTACCCCACGATATTTAAGTTTTTCAAGGTTTAATTCTTTTCCTTTGGTGAAGCACGAATTTCTTTCATGGTCACTGATCCTTTTAAACAGTTGGAAGGTCAGTGGCATCGTTAACTGCTTCCTGGGAAGCCTCTTCAGCTTGATGGGCCTGTAGTTAAGCTTCAGCTTCATCAAACTTAGAACAAAGAGACTCTGAAGAGTCAAGCATGTGAAGGAGTTCCGAATTATCCATCTCCGACAACACGTCAGTGGTTTTACCAGCCAATGTAGGAGGGTGCACCACTTGAACAAGGGGAAACAGCCTTTCACCCCACATTTGCTTTTGCTCTTGAGGAGCGGCAGATGCCAACAGAGAAGCAACCAAGGCTCTTGACCTTGGACGTGACCAAGGCTGCTGCATGGTGGCTTGTGGTTGTGCATTAAGACGTTGCTGAGGGGGAGCTCTGGTGGCCTAGTGGCAAGGAACTGCAACTACAATCCCAGAGGTGCACGGTTCGAACCCACCAGATGCTCCGCCGGGAAAGGAGGGACAAT
>NW_006399836.1:1943264-1949598 GCF_000299155.1 Elephantulus edwardii | reverse complement strand
GCAAGAAAATAATGTAAACTTTATTCTTACTTTTGTTGTTTTTCTGGCTGTTGATTAAGCCTCTAATTGTAAAAATGGAATATATATGTATCATGCTAAATGTAATAAGCAGGAAAAGGAAAGGGAAAAGGAAAAGGAAAAGAAGGAAAGGAAGAAAGAAGAAGGAGAATTAGAATGAGTTAGAATTAAAATCATCAAGATCACTTGACTGTTTGTCTTGTGTTCTTTCATCGTCCCTTCGCCGAACTTCTTCTACCCACCTTCGTGTTCCCTCTTCAAGACCCTAGACCTCAGGCTTACAAGCCCCTCCCGACCGGAGCAGCCCGCGGCAGGGGTGGGGATGGGCAGAGAGAAAAGTGCAACAATGAATGAATGGAAATCCCAAATTTCTGTAAACGTTCATTAAAATTAAGAGAGAGAGAGAGAGAAAGGTATTTGCAATTAAAAAAAATATATATTGCTGAGGATTGTAATCGCCCACAGGGTGTGTATACCGACAGCAGAAGTAGCTCAGCAGCCGCAGGACAGGAACCCGTGGTCTGTGTGGATGTGTCAGCAGCACGTGGTGCTGACGTGACTTGTGGAACTTGTGACAAAGCTGGTCTCACAGTACTAACTGGGGGTCTGGAAGCAGCTGGGCGGATGGCGCTGTACAGATAGCACCAGGCATCTTTTAGAATGGATGAGGCCTGGCCCTCTGAGCAGTCCAGCGAGGACTTGGCCTTAACTGAGCAATTTGGCTAGAACGGTAGTACGGTTCTGACTCTGTGGGATAGCTGCCCGGAAGGAACCTGAAGGAGGTGCTGGCTGGGGGGGGATTGGGCACAGCTCAGATACTGGCCATTCTCTGCATGTAAAGCTGTGATTCTGTGGCCCCAATTCTGCCATTCATTTCTATAACTGCTTTACTGGCTTCCTCTGGAGAAGAGAAACATGCAAAACCAAATCCTTTGCTGTCCATGAGGATAAATAGTGTATAAGACCATTATTGTAGAAGGAGTATAAGGATCTAGGAGGGGTGGGAAAGGCTGGAAGCAGAGGGATGTGGATGTGCAGGGGGAAGAGGGGATTAATCATTGGGTTGTACAATTTGATGGGTGGGGGGCAGTGAGGGAAATTGAAACAATTTGTTCAAATTTGTATTAGAATTTTGTAAATAAACTAGTGGGGGAAAAGTCAGCTTGAGGAGGGGGAGGAGGGGTTAAAATGTACAGCAATGAATGACTGAAAATCTAACTTTTCTGTAAACTTTTGTTAAAATGACAATTAAAATTAAAAAACTTTCTTTAAAAAACAAATCCTTGGCTGCAACCACCCTCCATCATAACCTTTGTGCTAGAGCTTTTACTAAATGGAGAAAACTCTTTGCAGAGACGTTCGTCATCAATACCATCATCGAGACTTTTCACAGAGAAGTTAACACCCTGGTGTCTGGCGATCTGCTCAGAGTTGCTTAAATTCCATCTGTCGTTGCACTTTTTTCTGAGCTCCCTCAACATAAATTTGTTTTCTACTGAGCCCCTTTCCATTCACCTCGTCAACAGCTTTCTGTGCATCTCCATGCCTCTCAGAGCTCACAAATCCAAAACCTTTGGACTTCCCACGTTCATCAGTCACTAGTTTCACACTTAAGGCAGGTCCAAACTTGCCAAAGAGATCCTTAAAGCACTTGTCATCGTGTCTTCTCCAAAATTCTTGATGTAAACAAACACTCGTAAACTCTTTTGCCCTAGCTCTAAGTTCTGCTGCTTGTTTTTTTGTGAGACTCTGGGCTATTTTTAAACTCTAGAGGGTAGTCGAGACCTTTGAACATCTATTTACATCAAGGTCCGATGGTATCTTACAGTAAAGTGATCAGACACAGAGGAGACACTAAGATTTTCTGTGTATTCATCTGAACACGCAGTGTCCAGTGTCCTACAAAGGGATGCTTCTCCACAAGGGTGCCCCAAGTGTGGACTCTGAGTGTATACACACAAGAGCTGGACGACCTGGTTCTCCACCATCTCAGTGACCTTAGAGAAGACCGCCATCTTTCTGAGCCTACCTCAAAGGAACGTTGTAACTTAATGAAGAATTTCAGGCAAGCTCTGGTGGCCTAGTGGCAAGAAGTTGCACTGCAATCTCAGAGGTGCACGGTTCGAATCCACGAGATACTTTGCTGGAGAAGGAGGAACAATTTCCTCCTGTACAAGTCAGATCTGATTTGATGGTACACACACAAAATAATGAAATAAAATAAAATTTAAAAAAACAATTTCACTTGCTCAGTAAACAGTTGTTTAATTGTGTGTGCAGAAATGCTTCGTAAATGGGCAAGCACTAACCAAAAGAATAACCTTCCCTTTCAGTTCTGTTGTGGTTGTTAAGTGTGGACAAGTCAACTAGGACTCCTAGCAACCCCATAAACAGTCACGGTCTCTGTCATGCTCAAGTCCATTGTCAAGTCACTGTGTCAGCCCACCTTGCTGAGGATCTTTCTCTCTTTTGCTGACCTTTCACCTTTCCTAAGATGATGCTTTTTCCAAGTCTGATCCCTCCTGACAACATGCCCAAAACATGTGAGACAAAGTTGCATCATCCTTGCCTCTAAGGAGACTCTGGTTGTACTTTTTCCACAACAAATGTGTTTGTTCTTTTGGCAGTCCAACTGAGACGAGACAGAACAAAAGCCAAACACTCAAACTCACGGCTACAGAGTTGGAACCAACTTATAACTGACCCAAAGCCATGTGCCACCAGAGCTCCAAACAGTCCATGGGAGTCGGTTCTCTCCTCCAAATACAAAGGCATGGATTTCTCAGTCTCGAAGTGTCTGTCCATTTCCTCTCGGTTTTCATATTTGTTTGAGTATAATTTTTTATAATATTCTATTGTCAGCCTTTTTCTTTCAGTTGATTGTGTGTAATGACACCCTTTCATCTCTTATTTGTATTATCTGTGTCTTTTCTTTCTTTTCCTTTGATAGCTTTGCTAGTGACTTGTGAATTTTGTTGATCTTTTCAAAGAACCAACTCTCATTTTAGTTTCCATTGTTTTTCTGTTTTCTATTGCATCTATTTCTGCCCTGATTTTTATAATATCCTTACTTTCAGAGGTTGTAGAGGATGTTTTGCTGTTCTTTTCCTACTTATTCAAGATGTTGGGTTAAATAATTGATTATCATTTTCTTGTTCCCTTGTGAAGTATTTGCTTATTGCTATGAATTGACCTCTAAGTACTGCTTTTGCTATATGCCAGAGGTTTTGGTTTTCATTCTCATTTGTTTCATGAAAGTTTTTAATTTCTTTTTTAAAATTTCTTCTATTAACCACTCATGTTCAAGCAGAGTATTGTTCAGCTTCTGGGTGTATGATTCTTTAGTCATCTTCTTTTTTTTCTTTCTTTTCAGTCTTTACACTTACTTCTTCATTGCTGTTGATTGACTTGAAACCATTCATAGATGACCCTTCAATGGGTTTCCAAAGGTGGCAAATTACATACAGGGCAATGCCTATCTTTCTCTCACAGAGCAGCTGGTAGATTTGAACTGCCCTTTGGGTTGACAGTGCAACTCCTTACCCACTAGGCCACCAGAGCTCCCTTGTGCTGCCATAATGAAGTATAGGTAAGTGTTTGGCTTACCAAAGACTTTATCCTTTACACAGTTCTGGACAAAGTTTAATTTCTCATGATTTTGTTTTTCTCTGTCTCCTTCTCTCCCTTTCATGATCATTATCTTTATTAAAAGTATCTTTGTCATTAAACTTCTACAAGTGAACATCTGAGAATGAGAATATCATCAAAAAGTGTTGTTAGGTGCCTTTGAATGAACAGTAAATCTGGATCCTGCCCTATCCTGTTCTATCTTCTTGATCACTGTCATGCTCAAGTTCATTGTTGCACTTCACTGTGTCAATCTATCCCTGAGTTTCTTCCTATCTTTCTCTGACCCTCCACTGCTTGATGTCCTTTCCCAAGGGCTGACCCCTCCTGACAACATACTCAAGTTATTTGAGACAAAGTTTCCTCATTTTTGCCTTTAAGGAACACCTTAGCTTCACATCCTCCAAGACAGATTGTTCTTTTGGCTTGTTGTTGTTGTTGTTGTTGTTATATGCCATCTAGTCAGAACCAACTCATGCTGACCTTCCAGTGGGTTTTCACAGGCCGCAAATCACACAGGAGAAAAGTATCCATCTGTCTCCTGTGGAGCAGATGGTGGACTTAAATCAATGTCCTTTGAGCTGGTAGGAACTTTATTCACGAGGCCACCAGAGCTCCTGTTCTCATGATATTTTCAATACTCTTCACCAGCACCACATTTCAAAGGATTCCATTTCTCGCGCTTCCTTATTCATTGTCCAACTTTCAGACATACATGAAGCAAATGGCTTGGTTCAGATGCACCTTAGTTTTGTTTTATTGGTTGTTGTGGTTTTTTTTTAAATTATCCTTCTTTTGGAGAAAATGTATACTTTATTTGGTATTAAGAGGTTTGAACATATTCCCCTTTTAAAAAAAATTTCCATTCATTTATTGTTACACATTTTTCTCCCTTCCCCCCCACCCCCAGTTTGCTTTTTTCTTTGGGAAAAAAGGTCTTTCATTGTTATAGAGTTCCCCCACCCCCCCACCCACCCAACCACTTTACTATGCAACTCTTATTCTGGACTCTTGTTATGCCAATAAAACCTAATCATACATCCCTTTTATACAGTTCTCTCCCTCATCTATTTCGATGTCATGTACATTATTTATCCCCTCTTTTCTTACTTTCTGCCCAACCCCCATATCAGTCCTGTTCTATAACAGTGGCATCACACAGTATTTGTCTTTTTGTGACTGAGATATTTCACTCAGCATACTGTCCTCCAGGGTCACCCATTTTGTATAATATTTCATGAGTTCTTTGTTTTTCAGTGCTGCATAATATTCCATTGTGTGAATATACCACAGCTTCTTATCCATTCATTTGTTGATGGCACTTAGGCTGTCTCCAGCTGTGAACAAAGCCGCGATAAACATGGGTGTGCATATACCTGCTTGCTGGCAGTTACGGTCTCTTTAGGGTATATTCCCAGTAGTGGAATTGCTGGGTCAAATGGTATTTCTATTTCAAACTTTTTGAAAAAGGGTCATACAGCCTCCCATAGTGGTTGCACCATTTTACACTCCTACTAACAGTGAATAAGGGTTTCAGTCTCTCCACAACCTCACCAGCATTTGTTGTTTGCTGCTCTGTTGAGTTTTGCTATTCTTACTGAGGTGAGATGATATCTCATAGTTGTTTTGTGCACCTTAGTTTTTAAAAGGACATTCTTGCTCTTTTGCACTTTAACAAGGTTCTTGACAGCAGATTTCCCCGATGAAATGTGTCTTTGGACTTCTTGACCACTGCTACAATGATTGTTGATTTGGATCCAAATAAAATGAAATTGACAACTTACATTTTCTCTCTATCTATGATGTTGCCTGTTGGCCTAGGGGTAAAGACTGTTTTCTTTTTTTGTTGTTGTTTATTTGTTTGTGGTTTTTATTGACATACAAAGGCATTTTTTTCTTGATGTTGAGGTGTATAATCCATATTCAAAGTTGTAGGGTTTGTTTTGTTTTTTTATCTTCTTCAGTAAGTGCTTCAAGTCTTTTTCACTTTCTGAAAGCAAAGTTGTGTCAAACAAAGCACAGATGGCTTCATAACTTGAATGTGTTGTAAATTGGAGACTATCAAAAGTAGGTAGCTTTAAACAAGCTTTTCTTCTTTCTTCACCATCTGGAGAGTGAGAGTCCCAGTCAACATGTTGACTGGACCATTCTTCCTCCAAAGACTCTGGGGGAAGATCCTTCCTGGGTTCCTCTCTGGTTTCCGTGGTAGCAAGAAGCTGTACTGCAATCCCAAAGTCATGTGGTTCAAATCTACTGGATGTACCATGGGAGAAAGATGGTCACTTTCCTCCCATGTGATTTACTGAAAACTCACTGGAGGTTCAGCTGTGGGTTGCTTCTGACTCAGCAGCAAACAAACCAGCTCCTGGTGGTTTGGCTTGTAGATGTATCTTCATATGTTCGTTCTTCCTCTGCCTGTGTCTCTGTATCCCTCCTCCTGTATTGTTGTTGTTGTTATATGTCATCAAGTCGCTTGCGACTCATAGCGACCCTATGTGCAAGAGTCCTAAAAGCTGTAAGAACTACCTTTCCTCTGTAACTTGATTTGTGCCACTATTAGAGCCTCTACTTGGAATATTATTGCTTTTTAATTTTTTTACTCAAGTACTTTTAACCTGTTCGTTAAATTTGTGTCTTCTAGGCTGCAACACTTCCATGATACATCTTCAAGGATATGAACATGTACGGC
>NW_006399836.1:1932926-1942703 GCF_000299155.1 Elephantulus edwardii | reverse complement strand
TTCAGAATCCTTGACTCCAAGGAGCATTCTGGCTTCACCTTCTCCAGGACAAACCTGTTTGTTCTCCTAGCAGTCCATGGTATATTCAACACTCCTCTCCAGCACCACAGCTCAAAGGCATCAATTCTCTTTCTATCATCTTCCTGTATAACACCACTCAAATGGAGTTAAGACCCACCCTGCTGCAGAATGGCCTCCTGTTAATGGGTAACACTCTCAAAGACCCTGTTCCCAAGCAAGGTCACAGGTATGGGGAAGGCAGGACTTCAACATGTCTTTTAGGGAAACAGAAACACGACCATATTCCATTCCCCCTCCTTTGAACATCCTTTGAGTTGCCAAGGGAGATGAAAGCAGCTATGTTTCAAGTCCTAAGTGGAGATGTAGGTGCATATTTGTGAGTTTTTAAGAGAAGAAAGGAGGAAATGCTTCGTGCCTGCTGAGTTCTGTCCACTGCCATTTGAGTCCCTTTTGATCAGTGCTGTATCCCAGCCCTCTGGATGATAGCTCAGTCCTGCTGTGTTCCACCAGAAGTAAGACGTCGTAGATTGTAAAATACACCATAATTTTATGTGCCACCAAGAAAGAGAAAGCCTCGATGATTAAATTATGAAATTCTACTGATGCATAAAGCATCCTGACTTAAGAGATTTAAATGTGTCTGCATGAGGAAGAAGCAGTGGGCGCTGGTCTTGCAACCAATGAAATGCAGTATAGGAATTTAGTGAGTGTTTTCTGAATGAATATGCACTTTCCTCCAATGTGTGATTTATCTTTTTATGCTACTGCCTGCCTCAAACTGTAAGTTACCTGTTGTTGTTGTTAGGTTCCATTATGTCTGTAGCGACCCAATGAACAACAGATCTGCACCCTGTCCTATCCTGCGTCATCCTCATAATCTCTGACACACTCAAGCCCATTGCTGCGGTCTCTCTGTCAATCCACCTGGTTCAGAGTCTTCCTCTCCTTCACCATCCTCTCTCCACCTTTCTAAGTATGGTGTCCGTCTCCAAGGAATAGCCTCTCCTAACAATATGCCCAAAGTATGTGAGACAAAGCTTTGTCATCTTTGCCTCCAAGGAGCTCTCTGGCTGCACTTTCTCTAAGGAAAGATCAGTGAAAAAGAGAACAACCCTCAATGAGATGGATTGACAAAGTGACCGCAGCAATGGGCTCAAGTGTGTCAGGGATGGAGAGGACGGCGCAGGACAGGACAGGGCTCAGGTCTGTGATTTGTTCACAGGGTGAGTTGTACTTGACTCGACAGTATCTAACAACAACATTCCCTAGAACCTCAAAATGAGGCTTTATTTGAAAATAAGGTCTTTGCTTATATAATTAGTTAAGGTAACGTTGTCTTGCCTACTTTTGTTATGTTATCAGGAGGGATCAGTCCCTGGAAAAGGGTTGTTGTTGTTGTTGTTATGTGCCATCGAGTCGCTTGCAACTCATAGTGACCCTATGTACAAGAGCCCTAAATGCCGTTCTATCCTGCGTCAACCTCGCCATATCAAACACACTCGTTCCCACCACTCCGCTCACAGAATCGATCCATCTCATCGAAGGTCTTCCTCTCCTTCGCCGCCCCTCCACTCTCTCAAACATGATTTCCCTCTCCAAGGACCAGTCCCTCCTTGCAACATGCCCAAAGTATGTCAGATGAAGCTTCAGAATCCTTGACTCCAGGGAGCATTCTGGCTTCACCTTCTCCAGGACAAACCTGTTTGTTCTCCTAGCAGTCCATGGTATATTCAACACTCTTCTCCAGCATCACAGCTCAAAGGCATCAATTCTCTTTCTGTCATCCCGAGTCACTGTCCAACTCTCGCCTAGTAAACTGCAGGATCAGTGTGGGGCGGGGAGACCCTTGATGAGATGGATTCACTTAGTGGCTACAACAGCAGCCTCGAGCATTCCTACTAATGTGGAGACCACCCAGGACCGAGCAATGAGTCTTTCTGTTCTAAGTGAGGTCACTGTGAGCTGATGTGACAGTACCTAACCACAACAGGAAGTCCTGCTGGAGTGGATTGCGCATGATCGAACAGAACTGGTAACTTTATAACAGGAAATGCACTCAGAGGGTGGCCGTGTTAGGACTGAGGCAGAGAGTGGAATGATGCCAGCCACAAGCCAGGGAACCTCTGGAGCTCCTGGAAGCTGAAAGCTTCAAAGACAGCACAGCCTGTTGTTGTTGTTGTGTGCTGTCTAGTCAAGTACACAGCTCACAGTGACTCTGAACGAACAGACCTGAGCCTTCTCCTATCCGGGCCATCCTCTTCATCTCTGACACACGTGAGTCTGTTGCTGCAGTCATTGCACACATTGAAGGTCTTCCACTTTTTCTCTGACCCTCTACCTTTCTTCTAAGTGGTATAGCACCGGTCTGTGCATTTGCTGTACAGAGGTAACTCGTGGTTGCTGTGATGCTAAACACTGTGACACTGATGTGTCAAATGTGATAATAGTTACCTATGGTGGACAGTGTTCGGTGGAACTCTCCGATTAAAACAAGCTTGGAAGCAGGAGTGGTATCCACTTCCGAGATAGCTTACCACCAAAAACTATGAACAGTGCTCAGGTCTTTCGTTCATAGAGTCGCTATGAGTCGTCTATGACTCGACAGCACCAAACAACAACAACTCTACCTTTCCAAGCATGATGTCTCTCTCCAAGGAATAGTCCTTCCTAACAACAAGCCCAAAGCATGTGAGATGAAGCTTCACCACCCTTGCGTCCGATGACCACTCTGACTGGGCCTTCTGGACACCCTGAAATCAGACCTCCAGTCTTCAAAACAGAGAAGCAGTCGATTCCTACTGTTGTAGATTATGGCAGCATTGGTCAATGTCGATTAACTGTATAAAAGATAATGAGTGGGAATGATTGTACGGAAATGCAATGTGAATGAAGGATAGTGTGAAATATAGTGTATATGAACTTTGTAAGCAAAGCAATATAAAACAAAAATTTATTTTTTTGTATTGTCTGCATTTATCTTTTAAAAAAAAATTTAAAAAAGAATATTTCTACTATCTTCAGCCACGTAGTTTTTAGTATTTTGTTGTGGCATCCCTTGGAGATGAAGGTTGTCACTATCATTAAGTGTCATGGAGTAGGTCTGGACTCTAGTGAACCCTGCCAGGTCCTGTGTGGTCCTCACGGTGACACAGAATCTGCACCCACACTTGCAGCCACAGCATCAATCCACTTCATTGAGGGACTTCACTGACCTCCCCCCTTATCAAGCATGACGTCCAGGAACTGCCCCTCCGCTTAGCACGCTCAGAGTCTTACTACAAAGCCAAGCATGCTTCTCAGGAGTCTTCTGGCTTCCAAGATAGGTTAGAGTTTCTTTCTGGCAATCAACAGCTTATTCCATATTCTTCACCAACATCATCATACCAAGACTTCAAGTCTTCTTTTGTCTTTCTTGTTCATTGTCCAACTTTCATAAGTATATGAAATAAATGGAAATATCTGGCATGGCTCACTTGCACCTTAGTCTTTCAACTGAAATCATTGCTCTTCAGCACCTTAAAGAGGACCTTGGAAACAACATGATATATCACCTCACTCCAGAAGGAGTAACAACATTTAGCAGAACAGCAAACAATAAGTATTGGAAATGATACAGAGAGATTGGAACTCTTAGGCACTGTTGGTGGGATTTTAAAATGGTACAACCACTGTGAAAAATTATTTGATGCTTCCTCAAAAAGCTGAATGTAGAAATCCTAATGACCCAGTGATTCCACTGCTAGGAATTTATCCCAAGGAAATCGTAACTGAGAGTGGACAGTTGTATACCCATGTTCATAGCAGCATTGTTCACAATAATAAGAAAATGGAAGCAACTCAAATGTCCATCAACAAATGAACAGATTGAGAAATTGTGGTACATTCACACACTGGAATATTATGCAACACTAAGGAGTAACAATTTTGTACAATACTATATAGTTTGGAAAAGACTAGAGAGCATTTTGCTAAGTGAAATATCTGAGTCACAAATATTGCATATGTCAACTATTCTGGAAATAGGAAGATAACTGAGTAGGAACTGAGTAGGATGCGTATAACCATTCAAAGGGAAAGGAGAGAAGGTGGCAGCAAAAGAGGAAGAGGGGAAAATCAGTGAGATAACAGAGCTTAGTGGGTAGAGGGGGGTGAAGTACTGGGAAAGATTTAATAGGGTATTGAGAATACAGGGTGATAATAGGCATACAGCAATGGTAATTAATTATATAAGATATAATGTATACCAAAGATTGCATAAAACACTAAGTACATGTACAAAACATGATGTACATGAATACCAGTAAAACATTTGAAACTATTAAAGAGGTTATTGGCAGAAGATTTGCCTGTTATGATACATTGTTTGATGTCCTGGCTGCTTCTTCTGCATTGATTGTAGATACCAACAAAATGAAATCCTAAACACCTTTAATCTTGTCTCCCTAAAAGATGTGAGTTATCAGTCCAGCGGTGAAGACAATGCAGTGCTCATAGAGTGTCCCTGTGTTGATGCCAATAGTAGGCATTTCTAAAAACCCAAACTTTAAAACAGCTTTTAATTGTAGTTTGTGTGAAAACTTCCCGAACAAATTGGTATTTTTCTTTTTGTAATTACATTTTTTTTATTAAATTTTATTAATTTTAATGAATATTTACAGATTTGGGGTTTCCATTCATTCATTGTTGCACTATTTTCTCTACCCTCCTCCCCAGTTCATTCCTTTTTTCCCCCCTTGAATGTTTGTTTTAATTGTCCAATTGCCACAGTGCTTGTCAAAACCAGTTCTGATTAATCTCCTTTGTCAGTGTGTCCTTTGCCATTCCCTGATTCATAAGGAAAAGGGGATGGCATATTCTCTTAGCTACTTCCTGCTGATTTTTCAGGTATCAGGGTGCTGTAGGTATCAGGGTGAAGATCTTCTCTCACTACACTAAAGGACCCCTTTGGCAATAGGAAACACATAGACTATTATGGAGATTGATTTTGGAATTTAGATCCACTGTAACAATGTTTTCTTTTTAATAATTAAAATTTGTAATGCAGGGAGCTCTGATGGCCTAGTGGCAAGAAGCTGCACTGCAATCCCAGGGGTTCGCAGTTCGAATCCTCCAGATGCTCTGCTCGAGAAGGAGGGGCCATCTCCTCCTGTACCAGTCAGATTCGATTTGATGGTACACACACACACAGAAAATTTTTAAAAATTGTAATGCACTTTACATCTCTCAGATTACCTTCACGAACACTAACCTAATTCTCGTAACAATCAGTGGCATGTCATAACATGAATAACATGTCATAACATGACATAAGCATTAATGTGAAATTCAGACAGATTCAATTTGGTATTCTATACAGTAATTCATACACATTTTGAGTTGAGACGTTGATTGTAATCCCCACCAGCTCTTTTCCCACTCCCTTCCTGTATTTCTCATTTCCACGCATCCTTCCTTTCTGTTCCTCCCCGCCCTCTGGGCTTTGTGGTTGTTCATCACCATTGAGGTGGCTCCAATCACAGTGGCTCTGTGTACAACAGCTCTAACCACCCCCTGATTCTGTCCAACCTCAGAATCGCTGCCCGAGCATCATTGCAGCCACTGTGTCAACCCATTTGAGCCTTATCCCTGTTTGGTCACGTATGCTCATTGGACTAAGAAGTGCATACCTCTCTGGTGTGATTATTCACTTTCTAAGCCTATCTTTCTAGGGAGCTCTGGTAGGCTGGTGGTAAGAATCTGTGCTGCAATCCTGAGGGCACATGGTTAGAATCCACCAGCAGCTCCATAGAAGAAGGATGGACAATCTCCTTCTCAATGTGATTACTGCCTCTGAAAACATGTTATTGGAACATGTTATTGGGAAAATTCTACCAGTAGACTTGCTTGAACCCAGTCTACTCCCAACCTTCAATTTATAAAAGTCACAGTATCTGTGAAGAACACTAAAGCAAGATGCAATAAAATGAGTGTCTCTGTTGATGCATCAATATATTATTTCCAAGCAGGATGGCCCTCTCCAAGAAACAGCCTGTCCTAGCAACATGTGTAAAGTATGGGGATGAAGCCTCATCATCCTCACCTCTAAGGAGCACTCCGGCTGCACCTTCTCCACAAGAGATCATTAGTTGTTTGGAAGTCCATGGCATCTTCAGCACTCATCTCCAACACGACAGCTCAAAGGCATCAACACGTGTACCATCCAGAGACCTAAGAAGCGGTGGGACTCAGTCTTGGTTGAAAAGGCAGAGATTTGACTACCTGTGAATTTAAAATTTAGATGTCAGTGTCCACTCGTCCCTAATTCCTCGCTCTCCAGAGCTGCCCAGAGGGGTCTCCTCAGTGCCTCTTTTCAAGTTTCTCCTTCCTTCCTTTGTCGTTGTTGTTAGGTGCCGTCTCATCTCAGACTCATAATGACAGAATTTACACAGAATGATATACATCTATCATAGCAACATCTAGAGATTTTATAAAAAATATATACATATGGAAAGATATACATATGGAAAGACATACATTTGGAAAGGCATACATATGATGGAAAGACATACATATGAAAAGATAGATATATGGAAAGATATAGATCGATATAGATATGGATGAGATATATAGAGATAGAGATAGAGATAGAGATAGATATATATAAAGAGAGCAAGAGAGAGAGAGTGAGCATGCCCTCTGGTGGCCTAGTCTGTAGGGTATTATGCTGCTAATCAAAAGACTACATGTCTCTGGTGGTTCAAATCCTCTGGCCGCTCATTGAGAGAAAGATGCACAATCTGTTCCCCTTACGATTTACGATCTCAGAAACCTGGTGGAGGGCTTCTCTGAGTTGGAAGCAGCTCAGAAGCAGTGAAAAGACATCTCTTTTGAAGCTCAGCCAAGGTGCTCCTTCGAGACAAGCATGGTGCCCACAGACTTCTGGCAGGTTGTCAGGAGAGACGAGGCCTTGGGAAGAGACATCATGCTGGAAAGGTGAGTGGTCTGAGAAAGAGAGGAAGAACCTAAACCGGACAGATTGACACAGCAACTGTAAGGACTTGAACATGTCCGAGATTGTAAGGATGGCGCAGGATAGAGCAAGGTTCGCTATGAGACGCAGCGGACTCGGTGGCACCTAACAGCATTTACCAAAAGACGTTCAAGAATATTCTTAACAGCAAAATGTATTGCAGCTCTGAACAGGAAAACACTAGGGCAATGAACTGGAGGAGGGAGAAGTAAATTGAGATGCATCAATAAAGTAGAGTAGCATGCAATGATGACCTCAAGCAATGTGACTTGTGCACACGGATGAATCTCGTAAGCTGTGGACCCAAAACTGCTGAGCACCAACAAGCTTGACCTCAGTTACATAACATCAACATTTGGTGGTGTGGTGGCAAGAAGCTGCACTGCAATCTTGAAGGTGCGCAGTTCGAATCCACCAGATGCTCCACTGGAGAAGGAGGGGCAATCTCCTCCTGTGCCAGTTGGATCCAATTCGACAGCGTATAACAAATTAAAACACACACACACACACACACACACACCCCATAACATCGACAGCACGTAACAACATCAACAGAGAAAAATGACAGCATTAGTCTGTGCTATTTGGGACAGGTTGGTGGTGACCCTGGGAGGAGGTGGGAAGTAACTACAGAGAAAACAGAGGGCGTCACCTGGGAGGACTGTGGCTTCCTGTGTCCTGATCTGTGGGCTGGTTACAAGAGTGCCCAGTTTGTGAAAATTCATCATGTCTGCTTTTCTCTTAAGTTCTCACTGCCAACCCAAAGGTCAGTGGTTCAAACACACCAGCTGCTCCTCCTGAGAAAGGTGTGGCAGTTTGCTTTTGTAAATATTTACAACCTTAGAAACCCTAGGGGCAGTTCTAGCCTGTCCTATGAGTTGGGTTGGGTTTGGATATTTTCCTATTTTTTTGGTTCCACTTCAGTGGACCCTTAATCAAATTAGAACCTTGCTCACAGTGTCACCAGATGCCACAGTCAACCCTGACCCTACACACAGGGGAGCCAAATGCCGCTGGTGCTGTGCCGTCCCCGTGACCATCTGTGGGTCAGGCCTCAGGGACCTCTAAGACTGACCTTCAGACCAGACCAGACCTTCGCTGCTAGTTCCTCTTTGTCTGGAAGCTCTGCTGAAGTCTGTTCAGCATCGTAGGAACATGCAGGGTGGAAGCAGGCTAGGAAAAGGGTCAGAGGAGAGAAGAAGGGGCTTGCAGGTCCCGGGGAGGGGGAACCTTCCACCGACATCCTGTCCACCAGCAGGTAACACACAGGAATGGGCCGCCAGAAGCAGCAGAGAAAGTTCACCTGAAGACTTTTATTTTTAAATAATTTTTTTTTATTTTAGTTGTCATTTTAACACAAGTTTAGAGCAACAAACTCTTCCCATTTCCCTTACCCCACCCCTACTCATCAAATTGTACAACCCAATGATTAATACCCCTGTCCCTCTGCACATCCACATCCCTCTGCTTCCAGCCTCTCCCACCCCTCCTGGATCCTTATACTCATTCGACAGTAATGGTTTTATACACCATTTATCCTTGTGGGACTGAGTTAGTTCACTCAGCATAATGCTCTCCAGTCCCTCCCAAGTTATCACCTGAAGATTTTTGTGATTGGAAGCAGCAAAGATGGTCTACGTGCCCGCTCCAGTGACTGGGAATGGCTGAGAGAGCCTACGTGCCAACCCTGGGGATTAGCCAAAAGTGGTGAAATTCAAACGGACCAACCATAGAGAAACAGCATCTACACAGGCTTCCCTAACCTTATAAAATGCCGAAACAACAGCAGCCGAGCAGCTTCCTTCTCTCGGAATCCCTCCTGCACGCCTGGGGGTCTCCTTCTATATTTCCTTCAATAAGCTTTGTGTAACCTTGTTCTTAGAGAGAGCTACGTTGGCCTAGTGGAAAGGAAGCTGTGCTACCAAGCCGAAGGTGGGTGATTTTCATCTGTGGCCCTCGGCCAGGTTCAAATTGTCTTCCTGTCAAATATTCTTCTAGGTGGTATAGCACTGGTCTGTGCATTGCTGTACAGAGGTAACTCACAGTTGCTGTGATGCTGAAGCCTGTGACAGTGATGTGCCAATCGTGGTAATGGGCACCCATGGTGGTCAGTGTTGACTGGAGCTTCCCGACTAAATCAAGCCTGGAAGCAGGAGCGGCATCCACTTCCGAAATGGCTTGCCTCCGGAAACTCTATGTACGAACAGTGCTCAGGCTGTTTGTTCATAGGGTCGCTATGAGTCGTCTACGACTCGACGGCATCAAACATCAACAACAACCTTGTGTGGTTCGTGACTTTATTCTTCCATCTCCCAACTATAACCTGGAGAAAACAGCACAATGACAGCTTGGTTCCGCTGACAGACAGAGGGTGGCTGCCCGGGAGGTGCACTGGCGAGACTAGTATCAGGTCTGCCCCAAAGCAGTGGAGGGTCTTACCAGCGCCACCGTACCTGCAGACCCTGAACTGACACTTTGTTAAAGTTGCCAAGTGAGGATATTTCAACACCGGAAGAGTACTCAATCTCAGAACAAACGACTTTTCTTTAAATGCAGTTTATTTAATCTTTTGAAAAATCTTCCCACGCCTTCTTTTTCATGTATAACCTCAAACCATGATCACATTTAATTCAACTGATATTAATCTCCTAACATTAATTAACCCTCAATTCATATTCATATAGCTTATTTTCTACAGAATTTCTCTTCTAGTTGTTTTCTTAGATCATAGATAACGTTGGCAATAT
>NW_006399836.1:1927421-1928574 GCF_000299155.1 Elephantulus edwardii | reverse complement strand
TTTCCTGACTGCTGGTGCCAAGAGTGTTGACTGTGGAGCCGAGCAAACTGAAGCTGTGAACACTCTCAATCTCTTCGTCATCCATCCTGACGCTTAAATTACAAAATCCCCTGAAATATTTTTAAAATAAACGATACTATAATTAAACAAAACAAAATAGAAACACTAAGGTGTACCTGATCCGAGCTGTGGTCTTTCAATTATTTCCAAGCACCTGGAAGTTGGGCAATGACTAAAGATGACAGAAGGAGAATCAATAGCCTTTGGGTTGTCGTGTTGGAGACGAGTGTTGAATATCCCACGTATGGATTTCAAAAGAACAAGCCTAAGGTGGAAGAAGAGCAGCCCAGGTGCTCCTTGGAGGCAAAGATAGTGAAACTTAGCCTCACTTACTTTGGACATGTTGTCAGGAGGGCCAGTTCTTGGAAAAGGATACAATGCTGGGCAGAAGGTGAAGGGTCAGAGAAAGGGAGGAAGACTCCCAGCCAGGTGGATGGACACACTGACTATAACAATGGGCTGGGGCATTCTAGAAATCACAAGGACAGCTCAGGGTAGAGAATGTTCAGATCTCTTGTTCATAGAGTGATAAATGGCTCGGTGGTGGTGACTTAACACGATCAGATCCTAGCCCATGACAACCACGAAAGGATCAGGAGAGAACTATGTTCCATTAGGAGGTATGGAGGGTGCATGTGGATGATTTTAGTGAACATTTCCAAAGCAAATTGGTTTTTATTCAAATATATATATATATATATATTGTTTTATAACATTAATTACAGTCCTCACAATAGAATCACACTTTTCTCACTTTCTGCTTCTAATTCTCATGTCTATTAATCTTTCTACTTCTTCCTGCTTTTGGCCTTGATGATTCAAAGAAATTAATGCCTCCTTGATATAACTGGTCTTTTCCAAAACCACAGCTCGATATCATTTCTGCTAATTGATGTAATTTTCACTTAATGGGTCTATTGTTTAACTAAAAGCTGAATCACGAGAGTAAACTTTGTTCCACTTTTAATGGATAACTAAGAGCCTTAAAAAAAGAAAAAGCAGGCCAGCTCTAGTGGCCTAGTGGCAAGAAGCTGCACTGTAATCCCAGAGGTGAGTGGTTCGAATCCACCAGATGCTCTGCTGGAGAAGGAAG
>NW_006399836.1:1924547-1926791 GCF_000299155.1 Elephantulus edwardii | reverse complement strand
ATGAACAGTTCATTCAAGACTGCACAATATAAAAAATAATGTGACATAAGGATTGGAGGAGGCAACAACCTGCATGATACAGACGACACAACCTTGTTTGTAAAAAAAAAAAAGGATTTGAAGCACTTTCTGAAGAATATCAGACTACGGCCTTCACTATTACACTCAGCGTTAAGAAAACAAAGGTCCTCACCACTGAATGAATGGGCCACACTGTGATAGATGGAGTAAAGATTGAAGTCGTCAGTAATTTCATGTTGGAGAAGAGTATTGTATCTCCTTCAGACTGCCAAAAGCACAAATAAAATTCCTGTGAAAGAAGTGCAAGCAGAATGCTCTTCAGAGGCAAGGATGTCTCACTTACTTTGGGCATATTTTAAGAAGGAACCAGTCCCCCGGAGGGAGACGCCATGCTGAGAAATTTAGAGGGTCTACAAAAGAGAGTAAGATTTTCCATGAGATAGATTAGCTTGTTGACTACCACAACAGACTTGAGCTTGACAGGATTTTGAGAATGGTTCAGATCTGTTGTTCTTGGGTCAATATGAGTTATAGTCAACTTGAAAACACCTAACAACAACAAAAATACGGCATCAGGATCAGAAGAAGATTCATCAACAATCTACTTAGTGTAGATGACACAATCTTGCCTGCTGAAAGCGAGGAGGACTTAAAAACATTTGCTGCAGAAGATCAAAGACTGTATGTACCTTCAATATTGATGACCTCTCAACAAGAAAACGAAAATCCTCATCAGTGGACCCATGGGCAACATCATGAGAGACGGAGAAAAGACTGACACTGTTAACAATTTCATCTTGCTGGGATCCACAGTCAACATCCTTGGTTAGAGTAGACAGAAATCACAAGATGTATTGTATTAGAAAAATCAGCAGTTAAAGACCTCTACAAAGTGCTGAGAGAGCAAGGATGTCAATTTAGAGACTGAAACGCACCATTGTTTTTTTAAATTACTTGCTATACATGTGAAAATTGGACAATGACTAAGGATGACAAAACTGATGCCTTCGTGTTGAGTTGTGGTGGTGGAGAAGAGTCCATAGACTATCCCAGGTACTGCCGAAAGAACAAACAGGTATGTCTTGGTAAAAGTATAGTCAAAGTGCTCCTTAGAGGCGCGGATGGTGAAGCTTCACCTCACATACTTTGGGGATGTTGTTAGAAGGGGCCAGTCCTGGGAAAAGGACATCCTGCTGGGACAGATGGAGGGTCAGTTTAGGAGAGGAAGGCCTTCCCAACATGGTCTGACACACTGGCCATAACGATGGGCTCAGGTGTATCAGAAGCGTCAAGGATGACAGAGAATAGGGCAAAGTTCAGACCTGCTGTTCACAGGGTCACTGTGAGTGGTAGTTGATTCAATGGTACCTAACAACAGCATTAACGATAATGTCAGTAGTCTCAAGGCTTACACAGTGTCTTCAAACCAGTGAGTCTGGCCCTTTTTTATGTTTTTCAGGTTCTTCTATTAATTTGATAATATTTTTTTGTCCCTCACAATTATGGGGTGTATTAGGAGAGTACCAGATGACACTGCTGCACTTGATGTGTGGACCACAGAGTTGCTGTGAGTTATAATCAAGTTGATGGCACCTCACAACAACAAATAGGTTACAATTCAGGTTGGAAACAATCAAGATGCAATTCTTCAGTCAGGACAGCTTCTCAGGCAGGTTCAAAGACTTTCAGCCTCTCCAGGCCCCACTTCCTGGCCCTGAGCTGGTGTTACACTGCTCTTTAAGGTCTACCAATTACAGTATCCTCTCCTCAGACTCTACCCCATCGGTATTCTGTCTGGGCAAAAGCCCTGGACTCTGGCTCCAGAGGGCGGTGGTTCTAGTTCAGCTCTATCTCCCATCAGTCTCCGGGTCTCACCTTGCTCTGCTCTGCGACTTGTCACTGGTCTGGTCCTGGACTCTGTCTAGCACAGGAACCTCTGGTCCATAGAACACACTGTACCTGCTGCTCCCTCTTTCTTGATGGTGGTGAGATGCCACTTGATCTTTCCAAGTTTTGTTCCACATTTCCTCTCGCTCTATCCAGGATCTTCTGGTATGATTCCACAGGATTTTTTAGGACTGACCTTTCACATTTATTACCAGGCTATTCTTACAAGATGTCTCTAGGTACACACAAACCTTCAACATTTGGGACAGCAATCAGTCTCATTAACCAGCTCAGGACTCCAAGAAAATATAAAAGTATCCAAATTCCTCTTTTGAG
>NW_006399836.1:1921631-1924116 GCF_000299155.1 Elephantulus edwardii | reverse complement strand
ATTTCTAACGCTACCTATCGACATTGCCTGGTAATGAGCCCCATGTAAATGGAACCATACATTATATATTCTTCAGTGATGCTTCTCTCATTTGCCATTGCTTGTGAGATGCATCTGCAAACTGGCTTGTACATTTTTATGGCTGTGTGGTGTTGCATTAACTACATGGAAGGGAGAAGGATTTGTAGGTATTCGTAGGTATTGTAGGTACTGTAGGTGAGGTTAAGTAAAGTCCCCCACAGGCCTGAGTTGGAGCTGAAAGCATTTAGCTTTACAAACGTCTCCTGTCTTTGTTAGCTCTGGCTGCTCAGAGACCCAAAAACAATGATGAACCCCGAGATAACGGGAAATCCAAGTCCAGACTGTCCTCTCTCGGTACTTAGGAGACAAGTGCCAGAAGAACAGGTAATCTGTCCTGGAGTTAGCACAGCCAACATGTTCTTTAGAAGCAAGGAGGTTGGGGGGAGCTCTGGTGGCCTAGTGGTAAGGAGCTGCAACTACAATACCAGAGGCACACGGTTCGAATCCACCAGATGCTCTGCCGGGAAAAGGAGGGACAATCTCCTCCTGTACCAGTCAGATCTGATTTGACGGTACACTCACACAAAAATAAAAAAATAAATAAATTTTTTAAAAAAAGAAGCAAGGAGGTCAAGGTTTCATCTCACCGGTGCACTTGGGACAGGTTTAAAGGATGGGCTGGTCCAGGGAGGATAATGCTTGTTGTTGTTAGGTGCTGTCAGTCGAGTACAACTCATAGTAACCCTATGAACAAAAGATCTGAACCCTGTTCTACCCTGTGCCATCTCTTCTGTCATCTTTATTCATTGTTCAGCTCTCAGATGTACAGCAAGTGATCATAAAGACTATGGCCTGAATCAGATGCACCTTAGTCCTCAAACTGACATCATTACTCCTTAATCATTTGGAGAGGTCCCTAACAGCAGATTTTCCCAGTGCAATATGTCTCCTTATTTCCTGACTGCTGTTATCAAGGGTGTTAATGCTTGGTCAGCAAGAAAGGGGGGAAAAGACCTTCAAAAAATAGACTTGATACAGTGGCACCAGTGGGCTCAAACACGGCATAGCAACAATTGTGGAGACAGTACAGGGAGAGAGAGTGCTTCACTCTGCCATGCACAGCATCACTGCGACAGGAATAACTGGATGGACTTGGCAATGACAAAGAACCAAAAGTACCAAGGTCCTGAGAAAAATGACTGACTCAAAGACTGGGCCAGGACGTCTCATACCAGGAAGCTCTCAGAGTCTTCTAGGGTCATGTCAGAAGGACTCAGCTCGCAGGCAAAAAAGGAACATTTTCACATCAACAAAGGAATGGGTAGAGAAGCTGTGGTATATTCACACAATGGAATGCTACGCTGCACTGAAAAACAAGGAACTCCTAGTGGCAAGAAGCTGCACTGCAATCCTAGAGCAGCATGGTTCAAATCCATCAGATGCTCTGCTGGAGAAGGAGGGGCAGTTTCCTCCTGTACCAGGCAGATCTGATTTGACGGTACACACACAAAATAAAATTTTAAAAATAGAAAAAGAAAAACAAGGAACTCATGCAATCTTATTCGAAATGGGTGACCCTGGAGGACATTATGCTGAGTGAAATATCTCAGTCACAAAAGGATAAATACTGTATGGTGCCACTGTTGTAAAACAGGACTGACCTTGGGGATGGGGAGAGACTAAGAAAGATGGGTTCAATAGTGAATACTGCACTGAAACAGATGGGGAGAAAACTGTTTAAAAGGGATATGTGATTAGGTATTTTTGTCATGACAGAAGTCCAGAGCAAAGGCTGCATGCAGGTGGAGTGGACCTGGGGAAGGGTTTGTAAAACAATGAAAAAATTTTTCTTTTACTTTTCCGGGAGGGTGGTGTACTGGGGGGAGGGGAGAAAAAAAATGCAACAATGAATGAATGGAAATCCAAAGTCTCTGTAATTTTTATTGAAATTAATAATAATTTTTTTTAAAAAGGAACATTTTTTTAAATTTTTATGTAAACTGAAGTGTGTTGTATTTTTTTTTCTTGAGTCATGTACTGTCCATGTGTAAATAAGTTAGAGCTTTCCCATTTCTCCTTTGTATTTAAGGTCTCAAATTCATACAATGTGCTAATCATATTTGTACCCTATTACTTTTTTTTTTTTTTTAGGATTGGTGACTATCCATTTTTTTCTTTTTCTCTCTTTTCCAATTTTTTTCTTATTGGTTTGCTTATAAAGCTTGTATACATTGTATTTCACCCAAAAGGAGTATTTTGAGAGTCAAGAGGAATAGAATTACAATACACCAAAACACATTATATGTATTTAAAGCTATGTGTTCAAAGGATTTTTAAAGTAACTTATTACCTTTAGAAATGCTAAGGACTTTACTCATTATTTTGAAAATGAATACAGAGAAAAATTCAAGCTTTTGCCCTGACTTTCCCACATAAAACATACTTACAGGCAACCAAGCTATTA
>NW_006399836.1:1919998-1921186 GCF_000299155.1 Elephantulus edwardii | reverse complement strand
CAATGATATTCCTGGTGCCACAGCCTCTTCTAAAAACTACTTGAACTTCTGACAGTTCCTGATACATGTACTGTTCTAGCCGTTTTTAAATGCTCTTCATTCAATCATTACTCACTTTGCTGAAAGTGAGGAGGACTTGAAGCACTTTTTGCAGAAGATCAAGGAATGCGTCCTTCAATATGGATTGCATCTCAACGTCAAGGAAATAAAGATTCTTACCACTGGACCAATAGGCAGCATCGTGACATATGGAGAGGAGATTGACACTGTCAACAGCTTCATCTTACTTGTATCCACAATTAACACCCTTCGTACCAGCAGTCAGGAAATAAGGAGACACAGTGCCTTGGGGAAATCTGCAATTAGGGGCCTCTCCAAATTATTGAGTAATAATGACATCAGTTTGAGGATTAAGGTGCCTTTGAGTCAGGCCATAGTCTTTCTGATTACTTTCTATGCATCTGAGAGCTGGACAATGAATAAGGATGACAGAAAAATAATTGATGCCTTTGAGCTGTGATTTTGGAAAAGACCCGTGAACATCCCATGGACGGCCAAGAGAACAAACAGATATATCTTGGAGAGGGTGCAGCCGGAGTGCTCTTTGGAGGCAAGAATGATGAGGCTTGGCCTCGCATACTTTGAGCATGTTGCTAGGAGGGGCTATTCCGTGGAGAGGGACATGATGCTGGGAAGGGTGGCGGGTCGGTGAAGGAGAGGAAGACCCTCAATCAGATGGATTGACACAGTGACTACTACAATGGGCTCTTGTGTGTCAGGACGTGTGAGGATGACACAGGATAGAGCAGGGTTCAGGTCTTCTGTTCATAGGGTTGCTCTGCTCAACGGCACCTAACAACAACGACCAGTAGTTTATGACAGTCCCACCTGCACCACATTCTTTGTAATTCTTGGTGTTAAAGATTTTTACGTTTTTCCAAGTCTAACAAGTATGCAATACCATCAACCAGTATCAAATCAAGAAAGCAGGAAAGCTCTAGGTATTTCAGCAGAGACAATTTGATAAAAGAACTGGTCAACACTGAACCTTTTTGGGAAGCAGCATATGATCAAGAGTCAGCCGTACTTAAGGGAGAAGTTCAGGCCACACTGAAAGAATTGGCAAAAAAACAAGGGTCCGAGAAGTGATACAATACCACTTGGAATGTTTGTTTTTGTTTTTGTTTT
>NW_006399836.1:1904201-1905572 GCF_000299155.1 Elephantulus edwardii | reverse complement strand
GAGGGGAAGACCCTCTATGAAATGGGTTGATTCACAGGGCAAGCTTCTTGCATGTATTGCTTCCCGGCCAGGCCAGTGTGGCCGTGCAGATGGTTATGTGCTAGAGGGCAAGGAGCTGGAATTCTACCTGAGGAAAATCAAGGCACAGAAAGGCAAATAAATCTCCCTCCCATTTTAGCACATGTATTAATAAAGGTGAATAGAATAAACAACAAAAAAAAAGAAATGGGTTGATTCAGTGACTGGGGTAATTGGGATGGGTGTGTCAGAGGCAGTGTGATGGGCACAGGATAGAGCAGGGTTTAGGGCTGTTGTACATAGGGTCGCTATGAGTCGCAAATGACTCGACGGTACATAACAACAACAAACAACATAGCATATGCAAAGGAAAAGAATATAGGAAGCAAGATGGCAGAAATAACTGAACAAAGTTCTAACAGGACAGAGTTACACTCCTTAATCTCAGACTTTACCTGAATATAAAAGAAATAACACACAGCAATGTAGGGAAGGAATCAAAAATACCTCTCTGACCTTTGGTCACAAAAACAGTAGCCCAGCACATGGACAGGATCAAGAGACTATGTATTGTAACCCAGGGATATGGAGTAGTGGAGATATGGAAGTGTGTACATTATTATCAGCAGCTTCCTGAGGACCATTATTAAAAAGGATCTGTAGGGGTGACAAATCTAGGGGCAGCATTTGTGGTTCTGAAGGCTGCAGAATACGTTTGGATTTATGCGTGACCCACAATTATCTATACAATAGTCATGAACTACATTGCAAGATACAGGCACACGACAGGTTAACCCAGAAGCTACAATGGGTTTGCTAGAGTGAATTAACTATGTGAATAGGTTTGTTTATCCCTCCAAGGGAAATTGCCCCTCTCTTCATCTAAGTAACAAGTGGAACACTCCAGAGGAAGCAGTTGATGTTCTACATACACAAGCCGTGTTGGAATAGCTTTATGGCTCTGAGGACATTCATCCAATGAATACACCCCTCACAGAGGCCATGGCAGAGATGCAATCACAGCAACTCCTCCACCAGGGCAATCTCAGGTAGCTTTGTTACTGGAGAACAAGACGAAACTGGGTCAGCTCTATTGAAAAGACTTCCCCTTATGAGTTTAAGGATACAAGGAACATCAGGGTGATTTGTAGGCAAACTGGAGAAAACTATGGGGAACCTTTGCAGGGTGGAGATGTTTAGATGGTTAATCAAGAATGGGGTGAATATAGCAGACGTTGGTGGAGTTGAGACAAAGATTCTACAGGAGGTTGGGTGGACCAATGAAGGCTCCTTCTGTTCCCTCAACATCAGAAAGTCCTAAACAAGTGCATCTAAATTCCAAAATCAATCTCC
>NW_006399836.1:1900671-1903746 GCF_000299155.1 Elephantulus edwardii | reverse complement strand
CCCAGAGGCACACGGTTCGAATCCACCAGATGCTCTGCCGGGAAAAGGAGGGACAATCTCCTCCTGTACCAGTCAGATCTGATTTGACAGTACACGCACACAAAATTAATTTAAAAAAAAAAAAAAGAAGAAGCTCGGCTAGTTGATTAAGATATGACTGGCCTGGAAGGCCGAGGTCTTCTGGTCCAACCCCTCGCAAGGAATCTAAAGCTATATGCACCTGTGTGGGTATAATGGCCTGGGGTGGAGAAAAAACGTCCTTGGGGCTTCTGGACACAGGAGCCCAATGAATTATAATTCCCAAATCTCTTGATAAAATCTTAAAAGGACCTAGCGTGGTATTATGAGGATATGGAAATGCAGCAATTAATGAATCTCAAATCTGGATGAGAATTGGAAAATATTAACAGATGTTGTATGACGTAGTATGTGAAACCTCCTTTACCAGAACGTTTGTTATTGTTGTTAAGTGTTGTCGAGTCATAGACGACTCATAGCGACCCTATGAATGAAAGACCTGAACACTTGTATAACTTCCATCGTTTCTCCAAGTTCATAAAGTTTCCAGAGGAAAGCTATTTTAAAAGTGGATGCCACTCCTGCTTTCAAGCTTGTTTTAATTGGGAGCTCCACCAAACACTGTCTATCATGGGTAACCATTATCGCATTTGACACATTAGTGTCACAGTGTTTAGCATCACAACAACCACAAGTTACCTCTGTACAGCAAATGGACAGACCAGTGCTTTGCCGCTTAGAAGAATGTTTGACCAAAAATAATTAAAACCAGGCCTGAGAGCCGCAGCTTAAAATCACCCACCTTTGGCTTGCTAACATAACTTTCTATCTTCTAAACCAAGAGAGAGAGAATGTATTATTGATATGGATATTGTGTCTAATTGGGGCACACTCCTGCTACTGGATATTGTAAAACTGAGGGCTTAGAATTCTACCCTGAGGCCAGTGTGATAGGACATGCTAAGTTGACTCATTAGAACAGCCTGAGCCCACCGAGATGGTTAATTTGAAGCAATAGAGGGTTCCCGGTGGACAAAAGGAGATAACTGCGTTGACTAAAGATATGCCAAAGGCTGGAGTGTTGGTGCTGACAGAGTCTCCATTTAACAATCCTCTGTAGCCTGTAAAAAAGCCAGATGACTCGTGGAGGTAAACTGTAAGCTATCATGACCTAAATAAAGTAGTGTTACCTGTGGCTTCAGCAGTCCCAGTCCCAGGCATGTTACCAGCAGTGCAGAAAGTATAGCAGACCCAAGGAGAGACTTCAGTGATAGATCTTACAAATGTTTTGGGAATTTCCACCCGCCTCCTTTCCAGTCTCAGAAAAGAGCCAGCCACAGTTTGCTTTCACATGGGAAGGACATCAGTTACGGACAATCTTACCACAGAGCTACCTGAGTTCACCAGCCAACTGCCATAACCTGGTTAAAAGAGACTTGAACTTGATCCAGATAGTCCTATCTTGATGATATCTTGTTAATATCAAACACGGATGAACAAACTAGGGGAAATTTGAAAACAGTGCTTACTCACATGACAAAAAAAAAGAAAAAGGCTGGTTGATAAGTCCAGCTAAGACCTTGCCCTAACAGTAAAATTCTTGGAAATAGCCTGGCAGGAGCCACCATGACATGCCACAGGCAACCAAGAGAAAGTTGCTGTCACTGCCTGCTCCCAACATTGAACAAGAGAAGCAATGTTTGATTTGTCTGTTTGGATTCAGGAGGACTTGTATCCCGTATCTTGAAATATGTTAGCTCCTGTCTGTAAAGTTTTTCAAAAGAAAACTGTTCAAATAAGAACCTGAGCAACAGCAGGCTATGACTGAAATACAGAAAGCAGTTTCAGGCGAGCTCTGGTGGCCTAGTGGCAAGAAGGTGCACTGCAATCCCAGAGGTGAGCAGTTCAAATCCACCAGATGCTTTGCTGGAGAAGGAGGAACAATCTCCTCCTGTACCAGTGAAATCTGATTTTACGGTACACACACACACACAAATAATAATAATAAAAAAAATTTTAAAAAAATAAAGAAAGCAGTTTCACTCTCCTGGCCTCTGGCCTTTCTGAGCTACATTTAGACATGGTTCTAAAAGTTTCTGTAATCTCTCTTACGCAGACTGGAGCTTATGACAGAAAGCTGAGAGAGCCCCCCTGCAGCAACCACTGGGGTTCTAGACGAGGAAATTCCCCGATGCTGCTGTGTGATACATGCCATTTGAAAGACGGATACTTGTCTACTGGGCATTGGTTAAGCCTTCTTCAATGACAGAGGATATTTCATTAGGATATCTATACACATCACGCACTCTGCAGGCTGTAAAGTGCACTTCTCTGTCTGAGGAAAAAAATGGATGGCCTCAGCTAGTTGAATATCTCCTATTCCAGTCCTTTGATGATATTTTTGGCATTTGTATCATTTACAGGATATGCAAGGCCCAGTTCAGAGTAAGTATCTATTCCTGTGAAGACACATTTGAAGCAACCTGGTAGCACTGATGCCATTGGTCTGATAGAACGGATTTGCTAACTATGTGTGGGGCCTTCCCCTCTGGGAATCTGTCCCATTGCCGTCTTCAATCTCTTTCTCTCTTGATGGCAAGAGAGCAATCCTTACTGACCTTTTGTGCTTCTGAAGGAGAAAGAGGAGTATGTGCAGTTTCTGCCCTTTCCTGCATTGCTGCCCCACCCCTGCGTGCACTCATTTCACGGACCCAGCTGGCCAGCTCAGGAGAGCGCACCGACAGGTCCACCTGCTGATTCCACTCCCCTCTAATGCTAGCAGGGGTTCTTTAGATGAGCAGTGACATAGCCAACTCTAATGTGCCTCCTCTGCTCCCAGAGTGCTTTCCACAGGTCCATACCCCACACTGTTGTTGTTGTTGTTATGTGCCATCGTGTCTCTTGCGACTCATAGCGACCCTATGTACAACAGCCCTAAACTCCGCTCTGTCCTGTGCCGATCGCACTGTCTCTGACACTCCCATCCCAATTATCCCAGTCACTGAATCAATCCACCTCATAGAGGGCCTTCCCCTCCTTCGCCGTCCCTCCACCCTC
>NW_006399836.1:1894256-1899634 GCF_000299155.1 Elephantulus edwardii | reverse complement strand
TGCTATGAGACAGTGAGAAGCCGGCCTCTCCTGGGCTTCTGGCCTTCCAAGCCTGGAGGCACAGTTGCTATTTCCGCATGAAGCTTCAGAGAGAGCTCTGCTCCGAAATCCATGCCTCACTCAATTTTGCATCCTAGCCTCCTATGCACTTCTTCCTGTCATCCTTATCTTGATATAACAGTGGTAACCACCCACGTGCCCAAGTCAACCTCCTGGAGTTTACCTGACACCTTGAGCCAGCCCTGATGATCTTACGAGCTCCAGAGAATCAGCCAAGCTGAGCTGCAGTGCATCTTTCACTGGGCAACCACATGGGACCCGGAGCACCACAGTGACCAGCGTTTCTGACTCTCTGCCCACCTCCAGGCATTCCGTTCCTCCTCTCACTCCTGCAGGCTGCTCACAGCACCTGGCTCAGCCTCTCTGTCATGTCAATGGCTTAGCTGGTCTCTGGCTCAGCCAGCTCGGGCTGCTCCCTGTGACCCCCTACTCATTGCCAGCATCCCTGGATCTGTGCCCACACCAGAGAAGCAGCCTGGAAGCATTAAGAACCCGCTGACACCCAGGCTGCCATTCTCGGGTGCGGTGGGAATGTGTGCTCACGTGTGAGGGCAGAGATGGGCCCTGAGACCAAGTCAAACCCCCCGATCTCATGCCTGGTGCACATTTGGGCAGCCAGCAGTGGCCTGTCTCAGTTTCCTCGGGGTGAAGTGAAGAGACCCACAAAGGGACTGAAAAAGAGTTCTTGAGCACACATCCCCTCATGTTCTCCTGAATCCAGCTTGAATTTCTGACAGTTGATGTTCTGTTCCAGGCACCTTAGGCAATCTTCAGCAAGATTTTACTTGCACATGATATTAATAATATTGTTCTATCATTTCTGCCCTCTGTTGGGTCACCTTCTTTTGAATGGGAATAAATATGGACCTTTTCCAGTGAATTGGCCAGGTAGCTGTCACCTTATAGGCCCAACTATCGTTTGGCTAAAAGGTGAGTCACCGGAGTTGATTTCAGTTCGTAGTCTTGAATGTTCCAGTAGGAGACTCCACCAGGCCAGTAAAACGGGTATTTTTTTTAAGCCATTATTACTGTTTTGACCTTTGTTCCTTTTGTACATTTTCCTCCTACTCCAGAAGGACCCTTCTACTGTGATCCTTTCAGAGTGGTCAGTAGTCATGGGCAGGCCCCATCTAGTTCTGGTGTCAGGTCAGCGAGACTGATGTTCACATGGCCCATTATTCTTTTGTACTAACAACCTTTGATTTTCTTCAGTCTTCAATAGATGCACCTTGGGCGGTCGATCAGAAGCTTTTAAGAGCAGAGTCACTGCTCTCCAAAGTAGGAGGTAGGACTTTGAGTTTGTGGACTTTTATGTCAATTGATCTTGATGTTCCCAAACTCCTGAGCATCTGGTTAGTTCTGTGTGACATCTGTATATTTGTCCTCAGCTTGTCCTTTGTTCTGTGAATTGATTTATGCTTTTTTTGTTTGCTATGTGACCTGAAGGGAGCTCTGGTTGCCTGGTGGTTAGAAACTGTGCTGCAATCCCAAAAGCAAATGGTTTGAATCCACTAGCTGCTTCACGGGAGAAAGATCAACAGTCTTCTCCTGTGCTGTTGGGGAATGTTGGGGAAGAAGGGAGGGCCTCTGGCCAGAACAAATCGCCTAGCTCCAGGTAAGTGCAAACCTCCCAACGGCCTTTAATACGGGGCAGAGAAAGCTCCCCTGTGTTTGGCTGTGCCCGCTTGAGAAAGCTCGCCACCTGGGAAGATGGCTGCTGCGTCTGTTGAGCTGGGAGTGGTCTGCACGAGGCTGAGGTTCTCCTATCCAGTTTGCGTCTCCCATGTCTGCAAGCCCACCTTATTCTGTCTTCCTGTTTACTTGTTCATATATAAGTGCGCTGCAGCCCCCAATAAAATTGAACTGGATCAACTCTCTGAACGGCTTCTGGAGTGCTGTGTCTCCGTCATGCTTACCCTCATCAGGGTGTCGCTGTTCATTGCCGGTGAACGTTCAGCAACACCGTGACATTTTCAATCTCTGAAAACCCACTAGAGGATCAGCTATGGGTCGGTTCCAACTCAACAGCACACACAAGAACAACAGCATTTATTTATACTTTTATCATTTGCAATGCAGCCCACTGGCCACTGTGGTGCTTGCTCCTGGTCCCATGTGGCTGCCCAGTGAGACATACTGCAGCTCAGCTTGGATGATTCTCTGGAGCTCGTAAGATCATCAGGGCTGGCAGAGGAGTAAGAGGATGGCATCAGGCAACGCCCAGAAGGCACTGCCACTCCAACAAGATTGGTAAAAAAGGAGGAAATGATTGTTGGTATGCACCATCAAGTCAAATATGCTTCCTATCAATCCTATGAAGACCATATCTGAACCTTGCTCTGCATTGCGCCATCCTCTCCATCCCTGATATGTTCCATTGTCAAAGTCACTATGTCAGTCCATCTTGTTGGAGATCTTCCTCTCTTTCTCTGACCCTCCGCCTTCCCCAGCATAATGTCTTTTTCCAAGGACTGGTCCCTCTGACAACATGCTCAAAACATGTGAGATAAGTTTCATCATCCTTGACTCTAAGGAACACGCTGGTTGCATTTCCTCCAAAACAGATGTGTTTGTTCTTTGGTCAGTCCATGGTTTATTCAATACTCTTCTCCAACACTGAAATTCAAAGGCATCAATTATTCTCTTTTTTAATTCATCGCCCAACTTTCAGATGCACAGGAAGCAATTGAAACAACTATGGCTTAAAACAGGTGCACCATAGTCTTTAAACTGATCTCCTTGCTCTTTAGTACTTTGGAGAGGTCCTTGATGACAGATTTCTCATATGAAATATGTCTTTTGATTTTTGACTACTGCTACCATAGGTTGTTGTTGTTGTTGATTGCTTTCATGTCGAGCATGACTCATAGTGATCCTATGAACCAAAGGTCTGAAGCCAGTCTACAACCATCGACATTTATCAAAGTTCATAGAGTTTCTGGAGGCATGTTGTTTAGGAAGTGGATGCCACCCCTGCTACCATGGGTATTCATTGTGAATCCAAGTAAAATGAAATCTCTGACAACTTCAAACTTTTCTCCATCTATCATGATGTTACTGAGAATTTTTGTTTTCTTGATGTTGAGATGTAATCCTATTGAAGGCTGTATCCTTTGATTCTCAGCAGCAAAATGCCTCAAGTCCTCTTTGCTGAAAGCGAAGGTTGTGCCATCTGCATGACACAGGTTGTCGATGAGCTGGCAGTCCATAGGACAGGCAACATTCTTCACCAACATCACAATTCAAAGGTATCAATTATCCTTCAGTTTTTTTTTCATTTATTGTATAGCTTTCTTTTTTCTTTTTTTCTCTTTTTTTAAGGGCACAATACTTTTTATTCACCAGTAACTTAAGATGTTTCTTTTATCTCAAAGGGTGAATTTACATATTAAGCAAAACCTTCTAAAGAAGCATCACTTAGACCTCAGACTCGGCTCCATATTCATCTTGATGGAAATAATAAAGCTGGTGAGTCTCTTTACGCGTGCAACCACACAAAGCCAGTCCCAGAGGTTGTTCTTCTTAAAGTATTTCTTATGAAGGTATTTCAAATACCTTTTAGGGAACTGTTTCTCAGAAACAACTGTAATTTTATTCTTGGAACGTTCAATATGAACAACATTCCTGAGATTTCTAGTTTTTCCATTGAATTTATCCTTCTCCTGTAGAAACTGTTCAAAATTCCCAGAGTCAAAAATTTCACCTTCAACTGAATAAGACCCAAATTACATGTCTAGGTTGATCTCTTGGCCTTCTTTCGATTCTATCTTGGAGTCCTTTGAAGAACACAGAGCTTCATATAGCTTTCATATGAAAATGGAATTTTCCTTTTCAATTGAAAATACCATGTCTTGGGGTGGTGCATGTTAATCATTAAAGTGATATCTTGTTCTTTAGCTGTCATGAAATCTAAGCTACACTGGAGACTTTTTCCAAAAACAAGGCCCCAGGAATGGGTGGAATGCAAATTGAGGTGTTTCAGCAAACAGAGGAAATTATGGACATGTTCACTACTCTATACCAAGACATTTGAATGACAACTACCTGGCCAACCAACTGGAAAATATTTGTATTTGTCTTCTTTCATCATATTTGTTCATTCTGTAGGCTGAGCAAATAATTTGGGAAGACTCATCAACAACCTTCATTATGCAGATGACATAACCTCACTTAAAGAAAGTGAAAGAGATTTGAAATACTTATTGAAGAATTTCAGACAGCCTTCAATAAAGATTACATTTCACCATGAATAAAATAAAATCCTCACAACTGGACCAACATCATGATAGACGAAATAAAGATTGAAGTTGTCAATGATTCATTTTACTTAGATCCACAATCAATGCCCATGATAACAGAAGTCAAGAAGGAAGACCCCAGATGAGATAGATTGATACAGTAACTGGGGCAATGGGGGTTGCTGTGTCGGAGTTAGTGGGACTGGCTCAGGACAGGGAAGGGTTCAGAACTGCTGTGCATATGGTCGCTATGCATCAGAAGCGACTCAACCAATAACATTCTATGACAGGTTTGGAAGCAGGAGTGGCGTCCACTTCCTAAACAACTTGCCTCTGGAAACTCTATGAACTTTGATAAATGTTGATAGTTGTAGAGGGGCTTCAGGCCTTTTGTTCATAGGGTTGCTATGAGTCATACTCAACTGGAAGGCAATCAACACAACAACATTGAGAAAATATAATTACAAGACTTTCTTTAGGCGAGCTCTGGTGGCCTAGTGGCAAGAAGGTGTACTGCAATCCCAGAAGTGAACGGTTCAAATCCACCAGATTCTCTGTTGGAGAAGGAGGAACAATCTTGTCCTGTACCAGTCAGATCTGATTTGATGGTACACACACACAAAAAAATGATAAAAAATTTTTAAAAAGACTTTCTATAAAGTGCTAAAGAGCAATGATGTCCATTTTAAGTCTAAGTGTGCTTGACTCAACCATGATATTTCCCATTGTTTCCCATGCATCTGAAAGTTGGACATTGAATAAGAGAAACAAAAAAGAATTGTTGCCTTTAAATTGTGGCAAGAATTGTGGAAAAAATTTATTAACTCATGGACTACCAAAAGAACAAACAAATCTGTATTGGAGAAAGTTCAAGTAGAGTGTTCCTTAAAAGCAAGGATAGTGAAACTTCCTCTCACATACTGTGAGAAGTCAAATTTCAAACTAAATATTAATGAGAAACCAAATGCTGTATCAGGATAAAGGGAGGTGCAGATACAAGCTGGAATTCCCTCTGAGACAGGTCACAGGGGTTAAGTGCCGTAGTTTTCACAATTCTTGCATTGTATTTGCTGACCCCCC
>NW_006399836.1:1882195-1892576 GCF_000299155.1 Elephantulus edwardii | reverse complement strand
GGGAGGGTGGAGGGACGGCGCAGGAGGGGAAGGCCCTCTATGAGATGGATTGATTCGGTGACTGGGGTAATCGGGATGGGTGTGTCAGAGGCGGTGCTGTTGGCGCAGGATAGAGCAGGGTTTAGAGCTGTTGCATAGGGTCGCTATGAGTCGGAAACGACTTGATGGCACATAACAACAACAACATATTAATAAGTGTTAATAATGAGACAGAACACCAAGAATATAGGAGAAAACAGAGGTAAAGCAGGAAGCGAAGAGTCCAAACAACTGAAGTGCTGGTCCCCGCTTCCCTGTGCCTTTATTGAAAATTGCCAGGGAGCAAATCACAAAGAGAATTCAATTAAATGAAACTAAGCTCTTTCTATTAAAACCTTATGCTTGGCTCAGGAGGGAAGGGTTAGCAAATACAAGAATCCTGTAAACACTTAAGGTTTGCCTTAGTGCCTACCCCTGTACACATTTAAGGTTTGCCTTAGTGCTTCAGGGTGAGTTCCAGCTTGTATCCACCTCTCTCATATCCTGATAGAGCATTTGGTTTATTACAAATATTTAGTATGAAATTTGGCTTCCCACAATTTGCTCCCTGGCAATTTTCAATAAAGACACAGAACAGCTGGGTTCGGAGCGTCAGTTTTTTCTAGCTGCTAGCCCACTGCTTTACACTCTCTGTTTTCTCCTTCATTCTTGGTGTCCTGTCTTGTTCTTTATTCTTTACCCTCGGATGACAACAATGTACTTTGAGCATACTGTCAGAAAGGGTCCTGTCATTGGAAAAAGCCAGCACTCTGGGAAAAGTAGAGGGTCAGTGAAAGACAGGAAGCCTTACAAAGATGGACTGACACAATGTAGCAGTGGGTTTGAGCTCATGAGAGATCATGAGAATGGAGCAGAATAAGGCAAGGTTTTAATCTATTATTCATAGGGTTGTGTACAAAAGAGCAAGGGGCACATGGGGAGTGTCATATCAGATCTTCACCAACGTCACAGGAGAAAACTATCCCTGCCCACAGAGTCATTAACACAAAACCAATTCCCATGACGTCAGACATTATCTCAATGCCTCCTTCTACTCATCTCAACACAAATCTTACTGATTGGGATCCAAAATGCAATGTGATAGCTCACAGACCACATAGAACCATATTGGGGGTATAATTCAGATTAATAACAAAATATAGTCGTCAAGACAGCTCCGAAAATGTTCAAACAGGCACCTCAGCCTCATGGCTCTAAGTGTTTCCAAGTTCTCAGTCCTGCCGATATTGACTTCCCCCATAATTAACCAACAGTGTTCTCAGTCTTGCCAGTATCGGTTCTCCTCTCCCCAAAGTACCAGATCATATCCATTTCTCCAGCTCAGCCATTGTTGCTGCTCCTATGCCAAAATGTGTCCTACTACTCACTGGGTTAAGGGAGATCTCTCCCTTCTCTGTCGAGGTGAAGAATTCCATCTTTCTGGTGCCAGCATACTCCTTCTGGTGGGGGAAGGATTTCACATTTCTGCAGTTAAAGCTGTTCAATTTATTGGCGAGAATAGCCAGTCCTCTAGTATATTGCTGAAACCAGCCAATCCCCTTGTGGAATGCTAGATAGCCGATCTCTTTGTGGATAGGCCAACACACACTCACTCAGTCCCACCCCTCCACATAGGTGGCCTAGTGGCAAGAAGCTGCACTGCAATCCCAAAGGGATGAAGTTCAAGGCCACCAGCTGCTCCAAAGGAGAAGGAAGGGCAATCTCTTCCCATGTGATTAACTGCCTCTAAAAACCCTCTGGAGAGTCAGCTATGAGTAAGTTCCAACCCAATAGTACATGCCGACAACACACTGGAAAAGCCATATGGAAAGACAAACTCCACAGGTCACGATGAGCCATAGTCCATTGGACACCTCCCAACAACAATAGAATAAGGTGGACAGTAACATAATGCCAGAGAAGTCCTCATTGGCATAACGAGCCATACAGAAAGAGACAGCAATGAAGGATTAATGGAAACTAATAACACAGGGAAGAAGCAGGGAGAACGATGTTACAGTCAGGATCACAGGCAACATCACAAAACAAAAGGGGTATGAACTGCTGAAATTGTCTCTTAAAAAAGTTTTAAAAAGAACTGATCGTCTGAAGAGTTCCAAGAAATTATGAAAGAATGAAAGAATAAGAAGAAAGAAAGAAAGAAAGAAAGAAAGAAAGAAAGAAAGAAAGAAAGAAAGAAAGAAAGAAAGAAAGAAAGAAAGAAAGAAAGACCTAATTCACAGAAACAGAAATGCAAATTGTTCTTAATGTTGGTTTTTGGTGCCCTGGAGGCAAGTACAACTAATAGCAAGGGCCTGAGCTATGGGAGTGGGTCCATGATTGAAGGGGTGGAACAAATGAGCTAGAAAGGTACAGGTCAGGTCTACAAGGGCCTTGGCCAAGGGGCACTCAGAGGAGGCAAGACAATGGAATTAGGGCCTGAGCACCAACGTGGGATCCCCACCCAAGCACAAGTGTTGATTTTATTTTACTAAGACTCAAAGGCACATACTCAAATGTTCTTGCATAGTTAATAAAACTCAAACAGATATTCTTCTGGTATTCTTTGCTATAAGCCAGAATCCATCTGACATCAGCAATGATATCCTTGTTGCCACGGCCTCTTCTAAGCCCAGCTTGAACTTCCAGTAGTTCCCTGTCAATGTCCTGTTCTAGCTGGTTTTGGAAGGTCTTCAGCAATATTTTGCTTGCATTTGATATTAATGATATATTGTTCAATAATTTGCACATTCTGTTGGATCCCTTTTCTTGAGAATGAGAACAAATATGGATCTCTTCCAGTCTGTTGGCCAAGCAGTTGTCTTCTAAACTTTCTGGCAGAGACTGGTGAGCAGATCCAGGATTGCATTTGTTGCTTGAAACATGTCAATTGGTATTCTATCAATTCCTGGAGTCTTAAGTTTTTCCAGAGCCTTCAGTGCAGCTTGAACTTCTACCGTCATTATCATTGGCTCTTGTCATATGTACTTCCTAAAATTTTTCAGTGTCAACCAATTTTTTTTTTTGGTATAGTGACTTACTGTAGTCCTTCCATACTATTTTGAAACTTCTTGGGTTATACAAGATGTTGCCCATAGCATTCTGTAGTATTGCAACATTTTCAGTTCTCTCAGCTTGAGGGGAAGTTCTTCCCTTTTTAGTCTCCAATTCTAACTTTCTATTATAACACTCTGCATTATCTTCTCAAGCTGCCCTTTGAAATCTTCTTCTCAACTCTTTTACTTCAGTATCATGTCCCTTCATTTTGGCTTCTCAAAGTTCTAGTGGAATTTTCAGAGTCTCTTCTGACATCTATTTTGGTCCTTTTTTTCCTGTTCAATCTTCATAAAAACCTTTTGCTCTCTTCATGGATGATATCTTTTACTTCATCCCATAACTCATATGGTCTTTGATCATTAGTGTTCAATGCCTCAAATCTTTTCTGGAGATTAATTTTATATTTAAGTAGAAGAGATCCGCAAATGTAGTCAGTCTGAATCTTGTAGTCATGAATGTAGTCAGTCTTGAACACTTGCTGTAGAAGATCAAATACTACAATATGGATTGCAACTCAACATCAAGAATTCAAAAATCTGATCACTGGATCAATGAACACTAGAATAGATGGATTAAAGATTGAAATTGTCAACGACTTCCCTTTACTTGGATTTGCAATCAACACACCTGGTGCCAGAGTTCAGGAGGTCAGGAGATATGTTGCACTGTGAAAAGTTCACTTTTGGGACTTCTATAAATTACCAGGAGCAATAATGTCACTTTGAAGACTAAGGTGCGCCTGATTCATGCTGTGGTCTTCTCAATCATTTGCTATCTGAGAGCTGGATAATGAATAATGATGACAGAAGAACTGATGCCTTTGAGCTCTGAAATTAGAAAGAGTACTGAATATCCCAGGGACTGCCAAAAGAACAGATATGTCTTGGGAAAAGTGCAGCCAGAGTGCTCGATGGAGGGAGGGATGTCAAAGCTTCTCACACATACTTTGAGCATGTTGCTAGGAGAGGCTATTCCTTGGAAAGAGATATCATGCTAAGAAAGGTGGAGGGGTCGGCAGAAGAAAAGAAGACCCTCAACGAGATGGATTGACACAGTGACTGCAGCGATGGGCTCAGGTGTGTAGGACAGGGTTCAGGTCTGTTGTTCACAGGGTCACTGTGAGTAATTCTGGACCTGAAGGCACCTAACATCCCTCACAGTGGCCTGTACACATCAGCTCTGAACCTTGCTCCAGTCCATTAGTTCAGTCACTGTGTGGATCTGTCTTGTTGAGAGTCTTCCTTTCCTTCTCTGCCCCTCTACCTTTCCAGTATGCTGTCCTTTTCCAAGCATTGGCCCCTCCTGACAACATACCCAAAGTATGTGAGACCAAGTTTCACCATCCTTGCCTCTGAGGAGCATTCTGGCACTTCTTCAAGGCAGATTTTCTGTTGTTGTTGTTGTTGTTGTTCTTTTCACGGTTCATGGGATATTCTTCACTCTTCTCCAGTAACACAATCCAAAGGCATCTATTTCTCAGTCTTCCTTATCCATTGTCTGGCTTTTGGATGCATAGAAAGCAATACAAAATTCCATTGCTTAGATCAAGCATACCTTAGTCTTTGAACAAAAATCCTCACCACGGGACCAACACATAATCTATCACGATAGGTGGAGAAAAGGTTGGTGTGATCAAGGATTTCGGTTAGCTTGGACCCACAACCCAAACTGCTCGGGAGCAAAGGTCAAGAAATCAAAAGATGTATTGAGTTTGGAAAATCTGCTATCAAGGACTTCTCCAAGGTGCTAAAGAGCAAGGATGTCACTTTAAAGACTGAGTTTAAAGAAGCAGGAGTGACACACCCATGTTTATCGCTGCTTTGTTGACAGTAGCAAAGAGCTGGAAACAACCCACGTGCCCATCAACAAACAATGGATAGAGAAGCTGTGGTATATTCATACAATGGGATACTATGCTGCATTGAAAACAAGGAACTCATGAAATACTATGAAAAGTGGATGACCCTCGAGGACATTATGCTGAGTGAAATATCTCAGTCACAAAAGGACAAATACTGCATAGTGCCACTGGTGTAAAACAGGACTGACATCGGGGTTGAGGGAAGACAGAGGGGAGGAATGTTGTACACTGCTTTGAAACAGATGAGGGGGAGATCTGTTTTAAATGGATATGTGATTAGGTATTGTCATGACAGGAGTCTAGAATGAAGGCTGCATAGTGGAGTGGACTTGGAGGGAGGACTTGGATAACAATAAAAGAGTTTTACTTTTCAAAAAAAAAGAGTTTTACTTTTCAAGGAGAAGAGTGAATTGGAGGGGCGGGGAGGGGCAGGGAGAAAAGTTTAACAATGAAGGACTGGAAACACTGAGTTTCTGTAAACTTTCATTAAAATTAATTAAAAAGAAGGAGGGGAAGGAGGAGGAGGAGGAGGAAAAGAAGGAGGAGACGGAGGCAGCCCGAGACTCAGGCTTAGGAGGGCAAGAGGGGGCGGGGCCTGGGTCATGGGGGCATGTGTGGGCGTGGCCTGTGGAGGGGGCGGGTCGGTGTGGGGCTTAGCATGTAGCGGGGGGGCGAGTCCGTGTGTGGGCGTGGCCTGGGGAAGGGGCGGGGCGCACCGGGCGCTCCTGAGTCTCCTGTCCTTTGTCGCTACTCGTAGGGATGAATTGACAGCCGCGCGTCCTCGGAGCGGGAGCCATGGGTGAAAACCTCCCTCCCAGGGACCCCCAGCCCGCAGTGGGACGGGTCGGCCCCGCGCGCACCCACTATCGGGGACCACGGAGGGGTAGGGGAGGGAGGGGTCGCGCACAGCCCCTTCATCAGACTCCCGGGACCCCAGAGTTCAGGGGGGACCCCGCGGGGCGCGTCCTGGGAGTGGGGTGCGGAGTGCAGAGGGCGGCGCTGGCCGGTGGTGGCCCCCAGAGCCGGACGACTGGGGCCTGCGCTGCCCCTCGCTGCCCCTCGCTACCCCTCGCTGCCCCTCTCTGCCTCTCGCCTCTCGCTGCCTCTCGCTGCCCCTGTGCTCCCGGCTGTGCGCTCCAGCTTCTGTGCGCTCCGCTGCGCCCCAGCTTCCTGTCTGAAGTGAGGGCGTCCTCGAGCGGGGGACCCTGGAGAGGGAGGGCGCGGGACGGAGCCGGCGGAGCGCTGTGCCCGGGGAGGCTCGGGGGCGCCCCCGGGTGTTGCTGCGCTCGCTCGCGGTTGCAGAAAAGGGAAAAGGCTCATCGCTCGTGAAACGAGCACTGGACACCCATTAACCCCCTAAAATCTGGAGCATCCCACCCGCGCCACCAAGCACCCCTTCCCCAGGCGGACGCCTCCCGCCGCGGGTGAGATGAATACACGCCTGCCTTTCAGGTCTGTTCTCGGAGCTGAAGGTGGCTGTGCCCTGGGGCCACATTGCTGCCAAAGCCTGGGGTTCCCTGAAAGGCCCCCCGGTTCTCTGCCTGCACGGCTGGCTGGACAACGCCAACTCCTTTGACAGACTCATCCCCCTTCTCCCTCAAGGTGGGGCTGGGGACCAGCGTGGGGGTCAGAGGCAGAGATGGCTGGTGAGGACACCGTGTCCACCTGTTTCTGTCTCTATCACAGATTTCTACTACGTGGCCATGGATTGGGTGGGCCACGGGCTGTCATCCCACCGGAGCCCTGGCCTCCCGTATTACGGCCAAGACTTTGTGGCTGATATCCGGAGAGTGGCAGCAGGTGAGGGGGCGCAGAGCTCTGGGACAGCCCCTGTCATCGTTCAATGGGGACATGGCATTGAAGGAGTGTGGCTGGGCAGGACAGTCACCCCGGGTGACTTGGGAACAGTACACAGTGGTTGTGAAGATCTCCCTTCTGCGTGTCCAGCTGCTGAGGCTCCTCTCAGGGACTGTCTGGGAATGGGGGCAACCCAGAAACTAAGAAGGGATTTCTGCAGGAAACAGGGGGCTTGGAGGGGGGGAAGCAGAGAGGCCCATCCAGACCTTCTCGGCCCCCTGTGTTTCAGCCTTGAAGTGGAATCGCTTTTCCCTCATGGGCCACAGCTTCGGTGAGGAGCCCTAGCCTCAGCTGGGACCTGGAAGGTTGGGTTCCAGATGGGGGGGGCCAGGGAGAGCTCGCCTTCCCCCCTCCCTGCACTTGTGAAAAGAGGTGAGGTCCACCTACACATTGACTTGTGGACACCCTGCCCTCTGGCTTCAGGATCCCTAAAGATAACTTAGTTATCTCCCCATCAGATCAGGGAAGTATGTTCTGAGTGGTGAGGTGTGGTGAAGGGCCCAGGGAGGGTCCCCATGTCTGTCAGGGAATGCAAAACCCCCTCTTGCAGATGGTTTGTTTCCACCTGTGCTGTTTTTCTATGTCCTCTTGGAATATATAGAGTATATGTACTGAGTATACAGAGGAAAGTATGTGTACAGAGGATATAGAGGGGAATATATGTATGGAGTATATAGAGGAGAGTGTGTGTACAGAGGAGAGTGTATGTACTCAGTATACAGAGAAGAGCATACATATGAGGATATAAAGGAGAGTGTTTTCTCAGTGTCCAGTTGTTATGTGCTGCCATCAAGTCTCTTCTGACTCATAGCGACCCTGTGCACGGTAGCTGTGGGGAGAGTATACACTGGGAGTATGGAGCAGAGGTGACAGAGAGGCGTGGCCCGGTCTGGGAAAGACCCCCTCAGTCACCTGGGAGAAGTTTGAGGTGGAGTCTTGAGATCTGGGGAGGGAACCCGGGGCCTGTCCACCAACTGCTCTTTTGTCCCACAGGTGGCACCATGGGCGGGATGGTGAGTCAAAGGCTTTGCGGTGGCCCCTCATGGCCCCTTCTGGCTCGTGCAGGTGGGGCAGGGAGAGCAGGCAGAGGAAGGGGCGTCACCTGGGTGGGACATTTCAGCATCCCAGGTATCCTTGCTCTGGTGGGAGCTCTGGTGGCCTCATGGTAAAGAGTGACCCTGGCAACCCAAAGGCACACGGTTCAAGTCCATGGGAGAAAGATGGGCAGTCTCCTCTCATGCAGTTTACAGCTTCTGAAAACCCATGGGAGGGTCAGCTGTGGGTTGGTTCCAGCTCAATAGAACACAACACATGTACATTTGAGCTGCTTCTGCTTACAACCCCACGTACAACAAAGCAACACCCAGCCGGTCCTGTGCCATCCACATCCTCATTGCTGTGTTCAAGCCCAGGGTTGTGTTGCAGACTGAGAGAAGTAATTATTAATAATGAGACAGATAACCAAGAATGAGATTAGACAGAGAGTAAAGACAGAGGACCAGCAGTCCTGATGACCGAAGCGCCCAAGCCATGCCTCTCTGTGTATTTATTGAGAATCATCAGGAAGGTAAAGGATAATCACAAGGAAATAGAAAAAAACAAAGGATCATGGGGAAGTCTTTTGCAGATAAGGTGGAGTTCTCTATTGTTTACCTTATGCTTAGCTCAAGAAAGAGGGATTCAGTAAATACAAACTAAGAACGATGTTGACTCTTAAGGAATGCCTGCCTTAGTGCCTCAGAGTGAATTTCAGCTTGTATTATGCCTCCCTCATATCCTGAAACAGCATTTGGTTTATTATTAATATTTAATTTGATATTCGGCTTCCCACAGTGTTGCAACTGCTGTGTCATTCCGCCTTGGTGAGAGTCTTCCTCTTATTTGCAGACCCCTGACTTTACTGAGCATGATGTCCTCCAGGGCCCGGTCCCTCCTGATAACACATCTAAAGTACATGAGACACGGTCAGCCTTGTGTCCAAAGAATCTTCTGGCTGCACTTCTTCTAATTAGATTTGCACTCTCTTCAGGGAAGGCATGTTGTTGTTACCATCAAGTCACCTGCAGCTCATAGCAACCCTGTGTACATTAGCTCTGAAAGCTGCCCTATCCTGGACCAATTTCATCATCTCTGATAGGCCTAATCCCATTGCTCCAGTCACACTGAGTCAGTCCATCTCATCCTGGGTCTTCCTCTCCTGCACTGTCCCTCCACCCTTCAAGGCATGATGTCCTTCTCCAAGGACTGGTCCCTCCCGCCCATGGGCACAAAGTGTGTAAGACAGAACTTCAGAAGCCTAGCCTCCAGGGAGCAGCGTGGTTTCAGCCTCTGGGACAGACCTGTTTATTCTGTTCAACACTCTTCTCCAGCACCACAACTCAAAGGCATCAGTCCTTCTGTTATCCTTTGTTATTGTCCAACTCTCTGTTACATAGCAAGTAATTGCAAAGACCATGACCTGAATCAGGCACACCTTCGTCTCTAGACTGACATCATTGCTCTTCAGTACTCTAGAGAGGTCCTTGACAGCAGAATCTTCTAATGCAATTTGTCTTTTAATTTCTTGACTGCTGGTACCGAGAGTGTTGATTGTGGAATCAAGCAAGCTGAAGCTGTTAACAATCTCAATCATTTCTCCGTCCATTATGAAGCTGTCAATAGGCCCAATGGTGAGAATCTGTTTTCTTGATGTTGAGCTTCGATCCATATTGAAGACTATAGTCCTTGCCCTTCTGCAGCAGACACCTCATGTCCTTTTTGGTTTCAGCAAACAAGATTGTATCATCTGCAGGTTGTTGATGAGTCTTCCTCTAATCCTGATGCCACATTCTCATAAAGTCTAGCTTCCCAAATGATCTGTTCTGCATATAGGTTAAAAAGTTATGGGGATAGGATGCATTCCTGACACGCACACCTTTCCTGATCCTGAACCATGCAGTGTCTCCCTGCTCTGTTCTGACTACTGCTTCCTGGCCCAAGTATAGGTTTCACATGAGGCCATGTTGTTGTTGTTGTTAGGTGCTGTTGAGTCAAGTACGACTCATAGCGACCCTATGAATAAAGGATCTGGACGCTATTCTATCCTGCGCCATCCTCACTCTTCCTGACACACAGAGCCCATCACAGCAGTCACAGCATCAATCCACCTGCTTGAGAGTCTTCCTCTCCTTCGCCGACCCCCCACCCTTCCCAGCATTATGTGCCTCTCCAAGGAATGGCCCCTCCTAGAAACATGCCCAAAGTATGTGAGGCGAAGCCTCATCATTCTTGCCTCCAGAGAGCACTGTGGCTGCACCCTCTCCCAGACATATCTATTCGTTTTCTTGGCCGTCCATGGGATGTTCAGTGCTCTTCTCCAACATCACGGCTCAAAGGTGTCAATTCTTTCCCTGTCATCCGTAGTCATTGTCCAGCTCTCAGATGCACATCCATAATATATTTCATATTTTTTGGCACCACTACAATGCAAAGGCGTCAGTTCTGCCTTTCTTTTCAGAGTCTAGCTTTCACCTGCATATGAGGCAATTGAAAAGATCATGGCTTGGCCAGACCGTCTTAGTGCTCCCTCAAAAAGACACCTTTGGTTTT
>NW_006399836.1:1868917-1881835 GCF_000299155.1 Elephantulus edwardii | reverse complement strand
CCTTTTGCGACTGAGATACTTCACTCAGCATAATGTCCTCCAGGGTCACCCATTTTTAATAATACTGCATGAGTTCCTTGTTTTTCAATGCAGCGTAGTGTTCCATTGTGTGAATACATCACAGCTTCTCTATCCATTCGTTTGTTGATGGGCACTTAGGTTGTTTCCAACTCCTTGCTGTTGTGAACAAAGCTGCAATAAACATGGGTGTACATGGCTTTTTAACGTTTTCAGTAGGGACACTGTGCACCCAAGTGAAATGAGTGAAGTCTTGGCCACACCATTCTTTCTCCATTTATCTTGATGTTGCTCCTCAGCACATCCGGGAAGATCTTTGTTTCCTTCTAGGTGTAGTGTCTGATCTTTATCCCTGGCATTTCAGGTCCTCTTCAGTTTCAGTAGTGTGGCCTTCATAGCTGCCTTGCTCTGTAAGCACCAAGGCTGTTAATGACGGCGGCATAGAATCCCTTGGTGTTTCGAGTGGGTAAGCCCTTGACCACTAAGCTAGAAGTTGGTGGTTCTAATCCACCTAGAGGCTGCTGGGAAGAGCGATCTCACGGCCAGCTTCCGAAAGGCCACAGCCCTGAGCCCTCATGGGCATTTCTGTCTGCACTCATGGGGTCACTGTTGGTCGGAATCAAGTCAGCAGCCACTGGCTTGGGTTTTGCTGGGCTTTATTGTGGGAAAACTGGTTGGGACAGTGCGATATTCTGGGAAGATTTAGATGTCAACACTTCCCCCACCCCACATTTCAGTTGTTGTTGTTGTGTGCCATCAATCAGAACCATCTCATAACTGACCGTCTGGTGGGTTTTCCGAGGCTGTAATTCGTTGAAGAGGAGATTGCTCATCTTTCTCTCCTGGAACAACTAGTGCCTTCGAACCGCCTGCCTTGGGACTGGCAGCACCCAACCACTGAGCCACTGAAGTTCCCCAGATGGTCTCAAAGACCCTGGAGTCCAGCTTTGCCAGCGCCTGTGCTTGGGGCTGGGTGCCGACTGGGGGCAGGAGGGTACAGGGAGATTCTTGGTCCACACCCTTCCCCCAGCCTGGAAGATGTTTCTGGAAGCACCAGGGTCCCCAGGGCAGACCGTGCGTCCCCCTCCCATTCACGGCCCCTGTTTGTCTCATGCACAGTTCTCCTGTGTCTTCCCTGAGATGGTGGAGAAGCTGGTCCTGATCGACTCTCTGCCCCTCGTCCTGGACTGCCACGTAAGAGGGACCTCACTACAGAGGGTGGTGAAGGGGTGTCAGGGGACCCCCACAGAGGACAGCTGGATGGTCAGGGAAAAGGGCACAAGGGGGGTTGTTGCTCTTGGAAATCCTGGGATGGAAGGGGCATTGTGCCTGCTGGGTGGGGAAACAGACTTCCCAGAACTGCGCTGAAAAGGACAGAGATGGACATTCCCAGGTCCGTGCTGGGGAGCCTGGATGGGAGGAGGCACAGTGAGCCCCCCAGGACACATACATGCTTAGTTAGGAACCTTGTGCACTCAGACCAGAGCCTGAGAGAGGGACAGTGGAGAAAGGCTGACCCTGCATGCACACACACACACACACACACACACACATTTCCCGCTGTGTCACCACCACCAACACAGCTCCTGGATCTGAGATCAAGGCTCTGTGTAGCTGCCACGTGGCTTGGGGCAAGTCCCTGCCCACCGGTAAAGGGAAGGCATCGAGTGAGATGACTAGGACGTCCCCAGGCCACTCACATTCTGTCATTCTGTCCCTAAGGGGACCAAGCCAACATCAGTTTCTGTTTCCTCGGCTGTAATGACCCCAAACTCCACAAGGACAGACCCATACTTTCGGTCACCATTTCCCCAGCCCCCTGACACAGGAAGGAGCCCTGGTGGTGCAGTGGGCTAAGTGGTGGGCTGCTAACTAGGTCAGTGGGTCAGAACCCCCTAGCTGCCCTGGAGTGGACCTGGGGGGAGGGATTGTAAAACAACGAAAGAATTTTTCCTTTACTTTTCAAAGAGAAGGTGTACTGGGGCGGGGAGAGGTGGACAGGGAGAAAAGTGCAACAATGAATGAATGGAAATCTAAAGTCTCTGTAAATTTTCATTAAAATGAATAATAAAAAAAAATACCTAAAAAAGATTACTGAGCCCGTTTGGAGCCCTGGTGAAGGGTAAGGCATTGCACTGCTGGGTATGTGATTCAAATCTACCAGCTGCTCCGTGGGAGAAGGGTGTGCAGCCTTTTGTGGGATTAACTGCCTCTGAAAACCCACAGGAGGGTCACCTGTGGGTGGGTTCCGACTCACTGGTACACAAGGACAGCAGACCCCTCTGGAAGACTGCCATCCTTTCTCCTTCAGAGCTGCTGCTGTGTTCAAACTCCCAACCTCTTGGTTTGCAGTGTGATCCATTACGCAGTATGCCACCAGGGTTCCTGCAGGGACGACAGGCCGTGGGGGCCCTGGAGGGCTGTCTGCCTAGTCCATCAGGCTCACTGTGCCCCAGAATGCAATGTCCAGTAGGAGATCTGTCCCCGCCCTCACTTTGGGGTCCAGTGGTACCGGACAGATGGCCGCTCAGTGACATTTCACCCTCTGGGTGCACGGGGGTGAGGGGGGTGCGCTCTCTGGGTAGGGAGCGTTCGCCTCCACTGTTTCCTCCCACTGGCTGACACACCCTGGGGCTGGAAGTGGGAGCACTGGGGCGCTGGCTGGGCAGGAGCCCCCTCCTAGCTTGCGGCTGTGAACCCCTAGGAAAAGGAGAACATGCTGAACTACAAGCGGAAAGTCATCGAGCACGTGCTGCGGCTGGAGGTCTCGGGGAAGCCCCCGAAGGTGCTCAGTCCTGAGGAGATGCTGCAGGGGTGGGTACCGAGCACGGGGGAGAGGAGGGAGAGGTACAGGGGTGTCATGGGGAGGGGAGATGGAAGGTGCAGGGCTACTGTGGGGGGGTGCTGTGGGGTGGGGAGGTGGAAGGTGCAGAGGTGCTGTGGGTGAGGGGAGGGAGAGATACAGGGGTGTCCTGGAGGAGGGGAGGTGGAAGGTGCTGGGGGTACTCTGAGGGGGGTGCTGTGGGTGAGGGGAGGGAAAGGTACAGGGGTGTTGTGGGGGTGGGGAGGTGGAAGGAGTATGGGTGCTTTGAGGGAGGGAGGTGCTGTGGGAGTGGGGAGGTGGAAGGTGCAGGGGTGTCATGGGAGGGGAGGTGGAAGGTGCAGGGGTATCATGGGGGAGGGGAGATGGAAGGTGCAGGGGTGTTGTGGGGAGGGGAGGTGGGAGTTGACCGCCAGATGCCTCTCACCTCTCGCTCTCACTGTCCAGAGCTGCGTCCTTCGCCTTCACGTCCGCTGACCCTTTGCCACGAACTCATCTGCCCCTGCTGCTGTATCCTTCCGCATCCACACCTTGTCCCTCTGGACTCCAGCCCGGGGCCCCTTCCACGAACCCCAGCACCTCTCTCCCTGTGCTCCTCACTCCTCCTTCAGGCCTTGACCTATCACATCTTCCAAGAAGTCTGCCCTGATTGCCCTGGTGAGCTGCCCATGTCCTGGGCTCCCACCTGTAGCACCTGCCTGTAGGTAACCACGTGGTCCACCTTTACCCTCCCACACTGCTGTTGGGACTGTGTTGTCCAGACATATATCCCTCTGGCACTTATTTCAGGGTGTGGCCACAGTGTGCCCATGGGTGGTGGGGGCTCCGTAAATATTTGTGTCAAAAGGATTTACTAAGAAACCCTCATGGCGCAGTGGTTAAGCACTCGACCTTAAAGTCAACAGTTCAGGCTCACCAGCGGCTCTGAGGAAGGGTGGGAGGTCAGTTTTTGTAATGATTATGGCCGTGACAGTTCAACCCTGTCCAACAGGGTCGCTGAGTTGGAATCAACTCAATGCTAAAGGGGTTTAACAGGAAGGGAATTACAGCACGTACACACACACACACACACACACACACACACACACACACACACACACCTTGCACAACACTGCCCAGAGTCCAGCCCCTACAGCTCTGTACCCTTCTCCCGCCTGAAGTCCTCTGTTTCTCCGGAGCCTGCTTGTCCTTTGTCGCATGCACACCTGTGCCCCACGGAGCACCCCTCTGCCCCGCCCTCCCGTCCTCACCTGGCCTCCCGCTGTCCCCACAGGCTCCTGAGGAACAACACCCACATGAGCGAGGAGTGTGGGAGACTCCTCCTGCAGAGAGGAAGCACCCCAGTGGGCACAGGTGGGGACGTGCTGCCCGCCGTCACTGCTGAGCTGATGGCCATTGTGGTTTGTGGAATTTTTTGAAAAATAGTTTCTCATTTGGGTGAAAGTTGACAGGGCAAATTGATTTCCCATTTGATAATTCACGCGGGTTCTCCCTGCTGACGATCCCCACGGTGTAACAGCACCCTTCCCACTTCACCCTTGTCTCCCCAGTCCATTCTTATTCCTTCAAGTGTCCTGAACCTTGTCTCTGGGCAAAGGCTACCTCTTGATCTTGTAACTGTTGTTAGGGTGTGTTCCTTCCTGGTGTTTTTTTATCATTGTGTGGTTGTGTTGTGTACCTTCGAGCTGGAATCATCAGAGGCTGTAAATCATACAGCAGGAGATTGCCCATCTTTCTCTGTGAGCAGCTAACGGATTTGAGACCTGTCTCTTGTTTGGCTGATATTTTTTTTAGTCGTAAGTGAGGAAGAGAGTAATTTCAGCTACAGACTTAAAGGGGGACTGTTATTGCTGTTGTTATGTGCTGTTGAGTCACTTGTGACTCATAGCGACCCTATGTACAACAGCCCTAAACCTTGCTCTGTCCTGTGCCAATCGCATTGCCTCTGACACACCCATCCCGATTACCCCAGTCACTGAATCAATTCACCTCATAGAGGGCTTTCCCCTCCTGCGCCTTCCCTCCACCCTCCCAAGCATGATGTCCCTCTCCAAGGACCAGTCTCTCCTTACAACATGTTCAAAGTATGTCAGACAAAGCTTCAGAATTCTTGCCTCCTATGAGCAGCCTGGTTTAACTCTCTTCAGGACGAACCTGTTTGTTTTCTTAACAGTCCATGGTATATTCAATACTCTTCTCCAACACCACAGCTCAAAGGCATCAATTCTCCTTCTATCCTCCCTAGTCACTGTCCAACTCTCTGATGCATAACAAGTGATTGCAAAGACCATGGCCTGTATCAGATGTACCTTAGTCTGCAGAGTGACACCATTGCTCTTCAGTACTTTGGAGAGGTCCCTAGCAGCAGACTTTCCCATCGCAATACGTCTTTAATTTCCTGGCTACTGGTGCTGAGAGTGTTGACCATGGAGCCAAGCAAACTAAAGCTGTGTACAATCTCAATCTCTTCACCATCCATCCTGATGCTGCCAATTGGTCCAGTGGTGAGAATCTTTGTCTTCTTGATATTGCGCCTCAATCCATATTGAAGGCTACAGTCTTTGACCCTCTGCAACAAGTGCTTCAGGTCCTCCTCAGTTTCAGCAAGCAGGGCTGTGTCATCTGCATAACGCAGATTGTTGATAGATCTTCCACCAATCCTGACATCACACTTCTTCTCATAGAGCCCAGCCTCTCAGATAATCTGCTCTGCATACAGGTTGAAAAGATATGGAGATAGGTCACAACCCTGGGGTACACCTTTACCAATTTTGAACCATGTAGTGTTTCCTTGCTCAGTTCTGATGACTGCCTCTGGGTCCAAGTATAGGTTTCACATTAGCACGATCAAGTGTTCTGGGATTCCCATTCTTCTCAGAGTCAGCCATGGTTGAAAGGGTGACGACCTGCCAGAAATTCACATTGGGTTTAGAAGAGACACCAGGGACATCGCTGCTGATGTCAGATGGATCCTGGCCCAACGCAGAGAATGCCAGAAGAATGTCTGTTTGTGTTTTATTGACTATGCAAGGACATTTGACTTTTTTGGATCATAATGAACTATGGCTACCATTAAGAAGAATGGGAATTCCAGAACTCTTAATTATGCTCATATGAAATCTATACCTTCGATAAAAAGCTACACTGCATGGCTTAAAATCAAGACATGTGTGCAGCAAGTCTGTATCTTTTCTCCATACTTAACTCAATCTGTATGCTGAGCAAATCATTTGTGAAGTTGGACTCTATAAAGAAAAATATGGCCTCAAGATTGGGGGAAGACTCATCAACAATCTGCATTATGCAGATGAGACAGCCTTGCCTGCTGAAAGCAAGGAGGACCTGAGATGCTTGCTGCAGAAGATCAAGGACTACAGCCTTCAAAATGCATTACATTTCGGAGAGCTCTGGTGGCCTAGTGGCAAGAAGCTGCACTGCAATCCCAGAGGCGCATGGTTCAAAGGAAGGAGGGACAATTTCCTCCTGTACCACTGTACCAGTCAGACCCAATTTGATGGTACACACACACACACACACACAAATAATAATAAAAATTTAAAAATGCATTACATTTCAACATCAAGAGCAAAAAAAAATATCCTCACTACTGGACTAATAAAAAACATCATGATAAATGGAGAAAAGATCGAAATTGTCAATTATTTCATCTTACTTAGATCCACAAACAACATTTTTGGGAGCAGCAGTAAGGAGAACTAGAGATATAATACTGGGAAAGTCTGTAGTTAGTGGCCTCTCCAAATTATTGAGGAGTAATGATGTCACTTTGAGGACTAAGGTGTATCTGATTCATGTGATGGTCACTTACTATGTCATTTACTGAGAGCTAGATGGTGACTAAGGATGACAGAAGAAGATTTGATGCCTTTGAGCTGTGATGTTGGAGAAGAGCAATAAATCCCACAGACAGCCAAAAGAAGAAGCAGATGTTTTGGAGAAGGTGCAGCCAGAATGCTCCTTGGAGGCAAAGATGACAAAGCTTTCTGTCATATACTTTGGGCATGTTATCAGGAGAGGCTAGTCCTTGGGGAGGGACATCATGCCTGGAAAGGTGGGGGGATGGTGGAGGAGAGGAAGACCTTCAAGCAGGTGGATTGACACAGAGACTGCAGCTGTGGACTTGAATGTGTCAGAGATTGTGAGGTTGGCACAGGATAAGTCAGGCTTCAGAACTATTGTTCAGAGGATTGCTATGAGTTGTACTTGACTTGACAGCACATAACAACAACAACAACAACAACAACAACAGGGAGTTCTGATGGCCTAGTGGTTAGAAACTGCACTGCAGCTCCCAAAGGCACACAGTTCAAACCCACCAGAGGTGCCAAGGGAAGAGGCCGGCCCATCTCCTTCTGTTCAGGTTACTGCCTCTGAAAACCCACTGGAGGATTAACTAGGGGGCAGTTCCAGCTCAGTAGGGCATAATAACAACAAGAGCTGTTTAGAAAGTGAAATCAAAGAGGTGCGCACATTCTGAGAGACTTGCTTGGACAGGGCCCAGAGAAGGGTGACCCGGACCCGTGTGGCAGAGTGGAGAATGCACGCACTCTGTTAATTAAGCGTGAAGACATGGGTTCGAGTCCTGAGTGGGGGACTAGTTGAGTCATCTTGAACGAGTTCTTCCCTGTGAGAACGCTCCTGGTTGGATGAGCTGAGGGTTGGTTCCAGTTCTAGCGACAGACAAAGATGTGAGAGCTCCAGCTCGTTTACCCTGTAGGCTCAGAGGGTCCAGCAAGCTGAGGAATAGGATTTCAATTTATAGAGTATCAGCCAAAGCGGGGCGGAGATTGAGACCCAAGTGCCTGCAGGGCTGGGTAAGGTGCGGCGCTCACCTGCTGGTGGGAAGGGAGCCTTGGGGAAAGTTGGTGCTGGGATCTGTCAAGTTGTCTGTGACTCCCAGCGATGTTTGAACAGCAGATCTCAAACTTTCTCCTGCGCCCTCTTCCTGATCAAGCCCACTGTGGAAGTCACTATGTCAAGCCCTCTCTCTGAGGGTCTCCCTCTCTTTCACTGACTGTAACCTTTCCCAGCATGATGTCTCTCTCCAAGGTTCTTAGTAAGTGAGACAAGTGTCACCATCCTTGCCACGAAGGAGTACCCTGGTTGCACTTCCTTCAAGATATACTCATTCTTTGGCCATCCATGGGACATTCAATGCTCTTCTCCAGCGACACAATTCCAGGGCACCAATTCTTCTGCCGTCCTTATTCATTGTCCAACTTTCAGATGCCTAGAAAGCGACTGAAAATACCATGACTTGGATCAGACACACCTTAGTCTTTAAACTGGTATCCTCACTCTTTAGCACTTTCTACTGGTCCTGACAGCAGACCTCCCCAAATGCAACACACCTTTTGATTTCTTGACTTCTGCTTTCTTGGGTGTTGATTGTGGATCCAAGTAAAAAGAAATCATTGTCAACTTGAGTGTTCATCTGTCATGATGTTGCCTATTGGTCCAGTGGGGAAGTGTTTGTTTTCTTGATGTTGAGATGTATGTACCCCATGTCTTTGAGCTGCAGTAACTACGTCAAGTCTTTTTCCGTTTCTGTAACCTAGATCGTGTCATCTGCATAAGGCGCGTGGTTGGTGAGCTCGCGCCTGGACCAGGTAGCTCACTCCCCACTTCAGCCCCTGCATCAAGCTGCCTTTTTAAACCTGTTCACCTCTCATACCTCGGCATTCCTTCCCATTGTTTTGACTTCTTTTTGTTGCAATGCCAGTTTCATTGTTTCTTCTGACGTCCATTTTGGTGGGAGTTTTTTGCGTGTTTCCTGTCTTTTTAATGACCTTTTTTTTTGCTTTCTTCCTGGATGATGTCTTGGATGTCATTCCACAGTTCTTCAGGTCTTCAGTCATTAGTGTTCGATACATCAAAGCTGTAGTTTAGATGGTTTTTAAATTCAGCTGGGATACACTCAGTCACATTTTGATTCTCATGAACTTGGTTTCATTTTCTTCAGCTCCACTTTGAACTTGCTCATGAGAAACTGATGATCTGTTCCAGTCGACACCTGACCTGCTTTTGACTGCTGATTTTGAGCTTCTCCAATGTCTCTTTCCACAGAGGTAGTCCGTCGGATTCCTCTGTAGTCCACGGAGTGGTCCATGTGTATAGTCACTGTTTACATCTGTTGTCTCGCCTGACAGTTTGTGGGGTCTTGCATGTTGCTGTGATGCTGAAGCTTCTCCACTAATATTTCAAATACCAGCAGGGTCACCCAGAGTGGACAGGTTCCAGTGAAGCTTCCAAATTAAGACAGACAAAGAAGCAGGACTGGCCATCCACTTCTGCAATAACCGGCCTTTGAAAACAGTGGGCAATGGAAGAACACTGTTAGATACAGTGCCGGAACAGGACCCCTCAGGTTGGAAGGCACGAAAAATACGACTGGGAAGAGCTTCCTACTCAAAGTAGAGTCTACCGAAATGACGCACACCTCTCTGGGCTTTAAGCCACGTAGTGCTCCCTTGCTCTGTTCACACAACAACCTCTTGGTCTACGTATAGTTTTTGCATGAGCACAATTAAGTAATTGAGGATTTCTGCTAACTTTTGCAGTTCGAAATGTATTGAGCATACAGTCAAGATGCATTAATAATAATTGGTGACTGGAATACAAAAATCAGAACCCCCAGCAGGTTTTCAGAGTCAACGGACCCGGAGCTGACCCCCAGCAGTCTTTCAGAGTCAGTGATCATATGAGAGAAGATTGTCCACCCTTCTCCATTAAGCAGCTCATGGCCTCAGACCGTGCGCCTTTGAGATTGCAGGGCCATTTCTTGCCACTAGGCCAGGAGAGCTCCCTAGAAAAGAGCTAGTTCTTGGAAAATATGGTTTTGGTGACAGGAAGGAGGCTGGAGATTACAGGATGGAATATTGTGCAATGAATTCGCAAATACTTTTTTAGAAAAACATAACTGGTGACTTACGCTGATGGAGGTGGTGGTGGGGAGTGCACTGACTGGGAGGGAGGCTTGGGGGAGTGGTGGGGAGTGCACTGACTTTGAAGAGGCATTTGGGACTGGTAGGGAGTGCGCTGACTGGGAGGGAGGGAATGGTGGGGAGTGCGTTAGCCACTTGGCAGGCGGAGCATGAGTCTTACACACTCAGTGTTTCCACTTCCTGCAGAGAAGTTCTGTAAGTGACGATCACTAAACTAGACGCTGACAGCACGTGCTGGGTGAGGATTGAACAAGATGCAGCCGCAGCTGCTCTGTGACCTGGTGTGCGGTTGTTGTGGTCGCTGCCTCTGTGCCTCGCCTGGCCCCTCCCTGAAATCCACCACAGGGATAGACCTGAGACACGCAGGCCCAGGCTTCTCCTGCTGCACAGATGGCCCTTCCAGAGCGCCCAGAAGTGGACTAATCTAGAGCAAAGCCGATTAGGCCTGGCTCACCAGAACTGGGGGGTGCAGAGGCTGAACCAGTCCCTGTGGGGGAGAGTGGGAAGGGGTGGCTGGACACAGGAGTGGACAGGTGGCTGTCGCTGTGGGCAAGCCCAGGCCCTCTGCCACACTCATGGCCCTTTGTGGCCCTGGGGGTAAGACAGATCCCTTAGCTGTGTGCATCCTGCAGTGGTGACACAACCAGGGCCTGCGTTCCTTGAGGGAAGATCAAGGCGGGCACAGGCTTCTCCCCTTCCCTTCCTTCATTATTCATTGGTTCATTCATTCATTTGTTCCCGGAGCCCGCCTTGTTCCAGGCACTGCTCTGGACACATGGTGTTGGCTGGCCATGAGCTCCTGCACCCGGTGAACTGCCATTATTGAGGGACGCTGCTGCGGACAGTCACCCTGAGGGCACGAGTGAGGGAGCCCTGCCCAGGAGCCCCACAGACAAGGATGAGGAAGGTGGAAGGAGCTTGCCAAGGCCAGGACAGAAGGAGCGACTGAGTGGGGAACGCTGGGCCCCCGTAACAGCTGGGGCCGAGACCCTGCCGTGGTGGCCACTTCCGGAGTGTAGAAGGCAGGCCAGGAAAGATGATCTGCCCAGGGATCTTCGGAGGCAGCAAATCACATGGGAGGAGATGTCCATCTTTCTTCCACGCAGTGGCGGGTGGATTCGAACCATTTGCCTTTGTGTTGCCAGTGCTACGCCTTCCCATTAGGCCCCCAGTGCTCCCTTTATTTACTGTAACTGCTTTGAGGAGGCGCCCAAGTGGTGTCAGGTAGAGCTTGTCAGACTGCTAAGCGAGAGGTGACCTGGTGGAGCACAGACCCCAGGGGCCTCCCTGACCTTTTGCTGCTCCAAGTGCTGATCCCAGCATTGGGGCTTCGCAGGCTCCAGAACGTCCCCTGGTCACCCTGCCTGTCCCCTGCTATCATGGTTGAGGGTTTGCCCTTTTGATGGGGAGAAATTGTATCACAATGTGATTTTAGTTGTATTTCTCTCTTCCTGGTGTCTCAGTTCTCCAGAGCTACTAAGACAGGGATGCATGACTTTAATAGTTTATTTTTTTAGTTTAGGAAGCTGCAAGTCCAAACCAGGGTGCCAGCTCTCGAAGTTTGCTGGTAAGGACCGTCAAGTGCAGTGCAATTCCTGGTGACCCTGAGAACTGAGCCATCCTCACCTCTGGCACCCTCACCCACGGTTACCGCCCGTTTCACTGCATCTGGTTGAGGGTCTTCCTCTCTCTCTCACCGACCCTCCCTCCCCCACCTTTCCAAACACAATTTCCTCTCCAAGGAATAGCCTTCCTAGGGAACAGTTAGAAGGCCAAGTTCAGGGTGTCACTTCAGTCCGTTCCAGAGGCAGGTCAGGTGTTTCTGGGAGCCCGCCGTGTGGCCTGGCCTTCCCAACACTGGCCGAGGAACTTCCTGGGTCCAAAGTGACACATTCTACCAGAGGCCAGTTGTTTGTTGGTGGAAATGAGGTTTCCGCTCTCAGACTCACTTCCCTCCCCTTTTATCTCTAACTAGCTGGTTCACCGCCTTCGGGTCAGAACCGACTCGGAGCTGACCCTCCACTGAGTTTCCAGAGCACACAAGAGGAAACTGCTCATCTCTTCACCCAAGAGCCTCAGGGGGGACTCAATCCATCAGAAAGACACTGCCTTTGGGTCCGCAGGGCAGTTCTGTAGGGACTGCCCCATCTCTACTGATACAGAGGGGTTCAGGCACACCCCAGGGGCAGTCCCCTACCCCCCATCAGGCTGGGAGCCCAGGAGCAGACTGTTCCACTCCTGAGCCCTTAGCACCTATTTGGTTTCTCAGACCCTGGCTTCCCTGCATGGCTCCCAAGTCATGTCATTACACAATGTACTTGAGGTGGAGACACAGTCCAAGCCATGACAACAGGCAAGGACTCGGACCTCTTTTCTCTATTTTCCTACTAGAAGCTGTTCTCTCTCTCTCCCAAGTCATTTCCTTTTCTCAGCTTTCGGGACGTCTTTATACGTTGGAGAGACTGACACACCATTTGTCTTTTGACCCTGCAGAGGCTGTTTGTGAGATAAACTTCTATTGTCAAAATGTGATCGGTTTAAACTGATACCTTTGCACTTTAAAAAAAAAATCCTTTGCAACAGATCTACCCAGCGAAATAGGTAATTTGATTTGTTAACTGCTGCTATCAAGGGTGTTGATTGTGGATCCAAGTTTTAAAAAGAAAATTGACATTTTCAATCTTTTTTTCCCATTCACCATGATGCTTCCTATGGGTCCAATTGTGAGGATTATATTTTCTTTATGTTGAAGTTAATCCAAACTGAAAGTTGTAGGCTTTTATCATCTATACTTTGAGCCCATCTCCAGCAAGCAAGATTGTACCATTTACATAATGAAGGTTGTTGAGGAGTCTTCTTCCAGTGCTGATGTCACATTCTTCTTCAGTGCCATGGATTTTTTGTTAGCACACATAATGAATAGATATGGTGGAAAAACCCAAACAAACCCTGGTGGACCTTTTTAAATTTTAAACCGTGTGATATCTCCTGTTATGCTGAAACAGTTGCTTCTTGCTTCATTCACATGATCATGAAGGATTCTGAACTCTCATTCTTAATGTCATGATGATTTAATATGATCCACACAAATTCCTTTTCATAGTCAATAAAATA
>NW_006399836.1:1867151-1868127 GCF_000299155.1 Elephantulus edwardii | reverse complement strand
GAGCGGAGTTTAGGGCTGTTGTACATAGCGTCGTCGATGGCACATAACAACAACAATGTAGTTCATAAACGGTATATCCTTCTCTCCAGAGTGGTCAGGGTGTCCAGGGTCTTAACAGCTTGTGAGTGGCCATGCAAGATTGCTGTTCTTGTTCGGTATTGATGAGTTGACTGTGACTTAAAGAACCCTGTGAATGACAGATCTGAGCCCTGTCCTATCCTGAGGTCCTCAAGATCTCTGATACTCCGGGGCCCATTGTTACAGTCAGTGTCAAACCATCTTGTTCAGATCTTCCTCTCCCTCTGATCCTTATCTTTCTCAGCATGCTGTCCTTAAAAAAAAGGTGTAAAGATTTTATTTTAAGACAACGAAAGAAGGAGAGTTTGCCAAGGAAACTGTCAGTGGACCGCTATGAACAGTGTCTGTGTTCTAGGCAGTGGATGGGGGTGTGGGGGTGGGATTTCTAGCCTCCTCATGCAGATCACTTGGCTTCATTTACAGCAGTTATCTGAGATGTGCCAGGCACATGGGAGTCCCTGTGAACACAACAGAAAATTCCCCACCCTTTTCAAATTGACATTTTCATGCAGTTGCAGAACAAGGGGAAAGTATGGTGGTTAAAGAAATTGTCTGGTGTTGCAGACTGAGGGTAAAGTAATAATGAGACAGACAACCAAGAATGAGTCAAGAGAGAATAAAGACAGGGGACAAGCAGTCCTGATGACTGAAGTGCCCAAGCCATGTCTCTCTGTGTATTTGTTAAGAATCATTAAGAAGGTAAATAAAGGATAGTCACAGGGAGTTGTTGTTGTTGTTGTTGTTATGTGCCGTCAAGTCGCTTGTGACTCATAGTGACCTGTGTACAACAGCCCTAAACTCTGCTCTGTCCTGTGCCAATCACACTATCTCTGACACACCCATCCCTGTTACCCCAGTCACTGAATCAATCCACCTCATAGAGGGCCTTCCCCTCCTG
>NW_006399836.1:1844842-1865451 GCF_000299155.1 Elephantulus edwardii | reverse complement strand
TGTTGATAGATCTTCCACCAATCCTAACGCCACGCATCTCCTCATAGAGCCCAGCCTCTCGGATAATCTGCTCTGCATACAGGTTGAAAAGGTATGGAAATAGGACACATCCCTGGCGTACAGCCTTCCCAATTTTGAACCATGCAGTGTTTCCTTGCTCTGTTCTGACGACTGCCTCTTGGTCCAAGTACAGGTTTCGCATTAGCATGATTAGATGTTCTGGGATTCCCATCAGAGATGGATCTTAATAGAATGGAAGAAAAATATGTAAAAGAACTCAAATTTTAAGATATCTAGGATTGTAATCTTCAATATGGATTGAAGCTTAACACCAAGAAGACAAAGATTCTCACCACTGGGCCAACTGGCAGCACCCGGATAGATGGAGGAGAGAATGAGGTTATTAACAGTTACATTTTGCTTGGCTCCACAACACTCTTGGCACCAGCAGTCGGGAAAACAAAAGACAAATTGCATTAGGTAAATCTGCTGTCAGACCTTTCCAGAGTACTGAGAAGCAACAATGTCGGTCTAGATACTAAGGTGCACCTGATCCAGGCCATGGTCTTTGCAATTACTTGTTATGCATCAGAAAGCTGGATAAGAACTAAAGATGACAGAAGAAGAATTGATGCCTTTGAGTTATGGTGCTGGAGAAGTCTTTAACATACTATGGATTGCCAAGAAAACAAATAAGTCTGTCTTAGAGTGAAACCAAGTCTGTCCTTGAGGGCTAGGATTTTGAAGCTCCATCTCACTTACTTTGAGCATGTGGTCAGGAGGGACTGGTCGTTGGAGAAGGACAACATTCTCAGAAGTGTGGAGGGACAGCACAGGAGAGGAGGACCCTGAATGAGATGGATTGACACAATGACTGGGGCAATGGGGGTTGATGTGTTGGAGTCAGTGACATTGGCTCAGGACAGGGCAGGCTTCAGAGCTGCTGTGTGTAGGGTCACTATAGTCGCAGGTGACGCGACAACACATAACCACAACAGTAAAGACTAGAGGACTATCTCTTGATCACCTTTGAAAATTCATCTTTATAAACCAAATGGTCAATAATGACTCTAAAGTGAAAACCTGAGGGTGGACAGGCAAGGAGACGAGAGCCTCAGAAACAGGACCGCCAGGCCGAGCGAGGACAAGTGAAGACGTGGTTTCACTGAAAACATCACCAACAGGCTACGTGTAGAAATTATTACATGAAAGTCAAACTTGTTGTGTGAATGTCTACCTCAAACACAGTAATATATTCCTTAAAAGAAGAAATGAGCTTCAGAAGGAGCTGGGTCCCAGGCAGAGCCACGTCCCCCTGTCGTGACACGTGGTGCTCAGCTTGAGGTCATGTCTCTGCACTTTGTTTTCAGGTGTGATGCTGAACAGAGACCGAAGGCTCACCCTGGTGAGTGCCACCATCTCTGGGGTTCCTTCCACCATCCCTGGGGTTCCTTCCACCGTCCCTGGGGTTCCTTCCACCATCTCTGGGGTTCCTTCCACCATCCCTGGGGTTCCTGCCACTCTTCCTGGGGTTCCTTCTACCGTCCCTGGGGTTCCTTCAGAGCCTGGGCTTTGACACCATTGGGCTCCTTATGACAAGGGCTGGGGGCAAACAGATCCTACCAGCCAAGATGTGTCCCGAACTAAGCTGCACAGAGGGAACGGGATATACGCTGGTTAGCTCTCTACCTGGGAGAAATGCACCAACATCAGCATCAAAACAGAACACCTGTATTTAACACGGACATTAACATCAACACCAAAACCAGCATCAACATTGAGCATTAGTATCAACCCCAAACCCAACACTTAGCATAGACATTAACATCAACACCAAAACCAACCCCAGGCCCAGCCTCAATCCCAATGCCAACATGAACACCAACACGGAGCACTGACAATAACACCAACACCAGCACCATACCCTCCTCTGAATGCAGACCCCAGGGTGAACAGCTGGCACTCAGGCCAAGGCACCCCACTCCCCTCCCCTAGGACATTGCATGCATTTGTTCATGTCATGCTCACCACCACCCTTGAGAAGGTGCCATACTGTGTCATTTCATTTCTATGAAGTTTAAGAAAGAGGTGCAGTCAGTCTGTGGGGGAAGTTGGCAGTGTGACAGTCTCCACCGACAGCGTGGCCAAGGGCTGGGCAAGGGAGGCCGCTGGGGGCTGGTGTGGCCTGAGTCTTGGCCTGGCGATAGAGAAAAGCCTCTGAAAGCTGGAGCTGGTGGAAGGCACAACCTGGGAGAGAAGAAAAGGCAAAGACTTTTCACTGAAATGAATGGCACAAGCGTGGTAAGGCCCTGTCAGAGGCGGAAAACTGTGAGACACGGAAACGCAAGGTGGTCCCCCCAAGTCCTGGCTCTTCCGGATTTCACTGTGGTCACGGCTGCACCCGTGTGCTGAAGACCATCGAGGGCTGACACTGGACTGTGGGCTTGGCTGCATGTCACAGCTTAATTACAAGGTAAATTACGGCTCAGAGTGAAGGTGGATTAGGAAAAGAAGGTCAGGAGAAAAAAATAACAAAGTGAAAGATGACACACTCAGCAGGTACGGCCACAAAGTCTTTCCTGGAGACAGGTCTTCAGATGTTGTCTGTCACCTTTTAAGAAACGGCTGCTCCTGCACGGACTCTTGTTTTCATGTCTGTGGATGGTGTGAACTGGTCAGCGCCATCAGGTGGGCTCTGACCCATCTTGACCCTACGGACCACAGATCAGAACAGCCCAATCCTGCATTGTTCTCAGTCTCTGAGGGGCCTAAACCCAGACTGCAGAGGAGTGTCCTTAATCATCGCCTTGACGGAATTAAGTTGAGGACCTGACTGAGGTCCCGAAATAGCAACCCCAGTCTTGGCTAAAGCAGACCCTAAAGAAGGCTGAGGCTCGAGGAGCTCTAGTGGCCTAATGGCAAGAAGCTGCACTGCAATCCCAGAGGTGAGCGGTTCAAATCCACCAGATGCTGTGCTGGAAAAGGAGGGCAATCTCCTCCTGTACCAGTCAGATCTGATTTGATGGTACACACACACAAAAGAAAATAAAATTTAAAAAAAGAAGAAGAACAAGAAGAAGGCTGAGGCTCTGGTTACATGCTTGGCCGATTTAAACCCACCTGTGGCTGCGGTGGGAGCAGAAGAGGGCCGTCTGCTTCCGTACAGAGGCCCAGCCTCAGAAGCCCACGGGGCAGGTCCCACGGGCTTGCCACAATCTCAAATCAGATCAACAGTGGTATGTTTAAGACCAGGCCATGGAGGAGGTGAGTTCAGGCCTGGGCTGGCTCTCTGCCGCTGTCTTCTGCTGGCTGCTGGCTGCTGGCCGGCCCACTCAGCCATCCCCAGCCTCATGCCTCCTCTGTAACCCCCCTTCTATGGGGTCCCGCTCCCCTCGGGGGCTTCATGGATGTTCTGCAGAAGACGCTGCACGACACGCCTGGGCTCGTGATAAACCCTCCTACTCACAAGGCCCCTGGAGCTGACGAGCAGGAGGGGGTGTTGCAGCTGGAGCTCAGCGAGGGCACCCGGCTCTCCAGGCTGTCCCAGACCACCTGCCGTGTGTTCAGGGGAGTTTTAATTTTCATTGTGATGTAGAAACTGCACGTGGGTTTTTTTTTATTATTATTTTGTGTGTGACTACCGTCAAATCAGATCCGACTGGTACAGGAGGAGATTGCCCCTCCTTCTCCAGCAGAGCATCTGGTGGATTTGAACCACATACCTCTTATCTGGGAGGCTGGGCTCTATGAGGAGAAATGTGGGGTCAAGATTGGTGGACGATTTATCAACAATCTGCGTTATGCGGATGACACAACCCTGCTTGCTGAAACTGAAGAAGACCTGAAGCGCCTGCTGCAGAGTGTCAAGGACTGCAGCTTACAATATATGGATTGAGGCTCAATGTCAAGAAGACAAAGATTCAAAAAAAAAAAAAAAAAGAAGAAGACAGATTCTCACCACTGGACCAACTGGCAGCATCAGGATGGATGGTGAAGAGATTGAGATTGTACACAGCTTTAGTTTGCTTGGCTCCATAGTCAACAGTCTTGGCACCAGCAGCCAGGAAATTAAAAGGCGCATTGCCATGGGAAAGTCTGCTGTTAGGGACCTCTCCAAAGTATTGAAGAGCAATGGTGTCTCTCGGGAGACTAATGTGCGCCTGATACAGGTCATGGTCTTTGCAATCACTTGTTATGCATCAGAGTTGGACAATGACCAAGGAGGATAGAAGGAGAATTGATGCCTTTGAGCTGTGGTGCTGGAGAAGAGTATTGAGGGTACCATGGACTGCTAGGAAAAGATTCATTATGGAAAGGGTCAAACTGGGCAGCTCCTTGGAGGCAAGGATTCTGAGGCTCCGTCTAATATACTTTGGACATGTTGTGAGGAGAGACCAGTCCTTAGAGAGCGACATCATGCTTGGGAGGGTGGAGGGACGGCGCAGGAGAGGAAGGCCCTCTATGAGGTGGATTGATTCAGTGACTGGGATAATTGGGATGGGAGTGTCAGAGACAGTGCGATTGGCACAGGACAGAGCAGAGTTTAGGGCTGTTGTACATAGGGTCGCTATGAGTCGCAAGCAACTTGCCGGCACATAACAACAACAATCTGTATTGAGGTCAACACCCCCCATGGGGTGACTCAGGCATGGACCACCATCAGCCTATCAGAGCTGAGCACTTACCTGTTTGTGCCAGTCAGAGGCAGCCTGGGAATATCCCATCGCAGTGAGGGCATCACCAAGGCTGTGCGGGCTCAGAAGGGGCCCTGCCAAGACCCAGGCCGAGCTGCCCACGCTGCACCTTGAGCAGATGGGATATAGTTCTTCCTCACGGAAAAAGCCAGTGCGGGGCAGCAGTTCTGGCAGGGCCCAGGGTTCTGGCCCATGGAGCACTACAGTGGGCAGCTTGCAGTGGGGAAACTGGGCAGAGAGGGGCCACACTTCAGCCTAATATCCAGGCCAGCTGCACTTGGCCGCATCACTTGAGGGAGGCTGGGAAATGCAGTCCAGCTGCCACCACAGGCCCTAAAGCGTTTCTGGCTCACGACATTTAAGGGTCTTTGCTGAACGGGTGAGAGGTGGGGCACTGGGCTGGGTCCTGCCGTGGAGACGGTGGGGGTGACTTGTCAGGACCCAGACACCCCCTCAGAGGCTCAGGGGGCCAAGGTGCTGCTGGGGGGTCATTGGGTGCTTTCTGCAGCCGGAGCTGTGCTTGGACTTCATCAGCAAGGACCTGTTCCTGCACTACATCCAGAAGCTACAGGCCCGCGTCCTGCTGCTCAAGTGAGTGTGGGGACGGGGTGTGCGGGGTGGGCTGTGTGGCGCGGTCTCCCCACAGCCACACCTCTGCAGCACAGGCCTGAGGGAGGGAAAGGGACGCGAGGGCAGCATTAACCAGAGCCCTGGCCTCCAGCCCCAGTGGCACCCATCACCACCTGCCAGATGGGGCCTCAGCTGCTCCCATGCCGACAGTCACCTGAGCGTGTTTCTCCCGCTGTAGCACCTGCAGCCCCCGGGGGTTGGCGGGGGAGCCCCTCCCATCTGCAACCTCCTTCACTGTCCCAGAGTTGGACCCACCTCACCCCTGACCCTCCGGTGGGTTTCCTGAGGTAAATTACACAAGAGTTTGCCCACCTTCCTGGGAAGTCTCCCCAACAGCACAGCTCCCGACACTCCCAACTCCCAGAGCTCCCTCGGGCAATGAAGGGGTTAGACCGGTGCCGCTGGGGTTCGGCCATGCTGAGCCCCCACTGAGACGAGGACTGGACTGAAGGCGTGAACCTCAACTCGAGGGGTCAGTGGTCTTTTCTCAGGGTCCTGGGCACCCAGGGCGATACAAAGTCACAACTCGCTCCTCTCTTCCTCCAGAGCGTGCCAGGGGTACAGGAACCCCAGGAGGACGGACAGCAGCCACGAAGCCCTGATTTTCGTCCTCAGCACACTGCAGTCTGTCCTCCGAGAGGTGAAGCCACGATACCCCAATAGTAGGACCCTGCAGGCCTCCCTCACTGGGTACCCCAAATCCCCACAGCACCAGGGTCAGGCCAGGGCACAGGAAACGGAAACTCTGCTGGCAAGATCTGTTTTATTGTCCTTCTGTGTCCACCGGACCAAGTATAACTCGGCCAGAGGGGCACCTACCCCTCACCAAGGTCACAGCTGCGGGAGCCTTGGCCCTGTGGGTGGATCTCTAAGTTGGAGGGGTGCTGACTTCACCACTAGCCTGGGTACCTGGGGACACTTTACGGCCATTGCACCCAGCAATGACGGGACCTCTAGATGTCTGGCATTCTGGGGGAACAGACATGATTTGTGGCTGGCTGGTCACCATGTCGACAAGTGACAATCACCATCTTCCCACATTCAAGACAGGGCTGGCGTGCAGGCCACCCAACTCTGAGTCCACATCCCCTCCCCCCGCAGCCGTTCCCAGCCTGGAACTCAGCATTCTGAGGGACGGGCAGGCTCTGTGGTCTCCAGATTCCTTGGGTAGTGGGTCCTGCCTGTCCCTGTCCTCCCCATCAGCCTTCCTCTGCTGGCCGTGAACAGCGTGTGGGCGAGCATACCAGGGTATGAGGTGTACCCCAAGCTTACAAGCTGCCCTGGAATGGGGTAGGGGGCCGAGCACACTGCCCTGGGCCCCCTCACCTCACCCTGCTCCCTTCCCCAGCAGTACCAGTTCGTGGAAGTCCCTGGCAACCACTATGTCCACATGATTGAGCCCCATCAAGTGGCGAAGCTCATCAGCACCTTTCTACAGAGCGAGGGGGCCTCGGTCAGTGCGTAGCACGGCCTCCGACTCCCACCCGCTGGACCAGGGCAGGGCCAGGCTGTGGAGAGGCCAGAGCAGGCCGGGGCCAGATCTACAGGTTCTGCTGTCAGGTCAATAAACTGGGAGTTGGAACAGTGAGAGGACAGAGGGGCTGGGCCAGGCCACTTGGTCACCGTTTCCCACTGTCCGACATTGGAGAAATAGACGCACTGGTGTCACACTGTCTGTGCTGTCATTACTGGGCTGTCCCCTGGGTGGAGCCTCGGATCCGAGCTTGCGGGGATGCTGTGCTGTGTGGCGAGGGCACTTCCTGGGCCGACCAGCAATGATGGGCAGGTCTGGTCACCCAGGGCCAGGACCACCAGGCCTCCCCGCCTGCCCGTGTGGACTCCGGCTCGGCAAGGCCTCCGCCAGGGCAGCTCCACCTGGAGGGACACGGACGCTCAGTAGGGGCGGAACTTGCGCTGGGCCCTCATGAGCTCGATCCTTTGCTTGTCCTCCTCGAACTTCTTACGCAGCTGCGCCAGATCTGGGGGGAAGAAGGTGGTCAGGTGGCCCAGCCCACGTGGACCCTGTGCTGCTGCCCCCATTAAAGAGGGTTCAGCCAGCCCCTAGCCGCCCCACCCCAACAGGGACAAGTCCTTCTCCTGGGCGTGCTTTAGGGAAAGGATGAGGTCAAAGAACAAGATTGCAGGTGGAATCGGACAGAAAACCCACCGGAACGAGGGCTGCTCTGGGCCCAGAGGACCAGCAACCTGGGCGCATCACCCCGGAGAGGAGCCCGGGGACAAGGGTGATACCACGGTCCTCACAGCCCCTGCAGGCCACCTACCACGCACACACCAGTGTACCTATCTCACACGCACACATGTCTACCTATCACACACACACACCAGTGTACCTATCTCACACACACACATGTCCACCTATCACACACACAGAGCACTCCACCTGCCATGCACACACCAGTGCACCCATCTCACACGCACACCAGTCCAGCTGCCCCACACGTACGCTAACATCCACCCACCGTCCACCTCCCTCAGCACACCTCCTCACACGTGTACACACACAGGCCGCCCCGCTGCACGAGCACGCGTGCCTCACATACGCTCTCACACATACCAGCCCGTCACCTGGCTCACTTACAACATGCACACGGCCTCACAGACCCCTGGCCCTGGCTGCACACACGTCCACACCCACGGCCAGGCAGCAGCCCTCTCAGCTCCCACAGTGAGCAGCTGAGCGCCACCCTCTGCAGCTGCAGGTCAGAACCTTCCCGGGGGCCTGGAGTGGCCACTGTGGGCTCCAAGTAACCCCAACTTCAGCCTGCACCGTGCAGCTGCCAGGAGCACCACCCAGGGGCACGTCAGGCACGTCAGCGGTCAAGGGGCCCTGGCCGAGGCTCCCCTGGAGGGCAGCACACACGCGGGTCAGGCAGGTGCAGGGGGACGCTTACGCTCCATCTTGCTCTCGCGGTGCTGCCAGGCGTAGAAGTTGAGCAGCTCCTTGCGGGCTCGCTTCCGCTTCTCCCTCGCCAGCACCCGCAGGCTGGCGGCCTCTGTCCGGGGCAGCACGGGCCGCCGGCCACGGCGTGTCACCTTCACCCAGCCCTCCTTGTCAGGGACACCCTCCTCCTCCTTGGCCTTGGCCTCCTCCTGCAAGGAATGGGGGTCTTGTTGGGGACAGGCTCTCGGCAGGCCTGGGAACCCCTACACCTCCCTTTCCAGGCCCTCCCACCTCCTGCAACAAGAATCCACCTCAGCCCACACAGCGTCTCTGCCTGCACCTAAGTGCAGGTTCCCTTTTCTGGCCTGTCCGATCTCATACGTGGTTTTTGCCGCTTCCTGTTGGTGTTCTGTGCCACCGAGTTGGAAGTGACTCACAGTTGATGCCTCCACTGGGTTTTTAGAGGCAGTTAACTACACGGGTGGAGAAGCTGATGGATTTGAACCATGTGCCACTGGGATTGCAGGGCAGCTTCTTACAGCTACGAGCTTTCTGCTTATGTCCCCTAGTAATTCTGGACTCTTAAACACAGCCTCCTGTAGCCATGGTGAGGTGCCGGCGGGTGGGGTGCCGAGCTCAGCCCCGTCTGCAGGTGAGGCTAGGTAAGGCCTGCTCACCCCTCACTGACTGGCTCCCACATCATCTCAGGCCCCTTCATTCTGGACAAGCAGAGAGGCCTCGTACAGATGTTAATACAAGGTTTGCACCACATCCAAATCACAGACGTGATACTGCGGACAGTAAACGACGCCCACATGTTACCAGTGGGGGAAGAGCTGCCACCACAGCTTTCCCCGACACTGACGTCGCCTGGCCAGGTGGTCCGGGACTCCACAGGGAGAAAGGAGCTCCGTGGGCTGACCAAGGGCAGGACGCACCCCAGCTCCACACCCGGCAGCACCCCCCAGAGCCAAAGGCTGCCCTGACCTCAGCGATCTTCTTGTCGTATGCCTCCATGAACGTGTCCACTTCAGCCCTCAGGGCCTCGGGGTCCAGCACTGAGTCTGTGTACTCGCTGATCCACTCTGCAGGGAGGAGACAGGTTTGCTCAGGCCCCACCTGGAGCCTGTCGGGACCTCCCCATGCAGGGTCCCAGGAGCGGCTAGGGCTCAGGTGGAGATTCTGGAGTTGGGAGGATGGGCCCCACCTGTGTGAGGGAATGTCCCCTGCTGTGTCCCCCACCCCACCCCTCTCCACGAAGTGGACACCGGTCACTGCATTCTCAGGGGCTCCCTCCTGCTCACGTCACCCGCCACCCCAGGCCCAGGCAGGAGGCGAGGCCCTCAGCCATACTGACTGTTCACTCCAGTCCTCACGGGGTGACTCTCTGTGGAGACCAGCAGAGGACCCTTCAAGGCCAAGGCAGCCGACACGCCGCTGGGCTTCTGGAACACCACGTAGGCCACCTGGAACCCCTGGGGAGAGAGCCACAGAGCGTGTGGGGCACCCCGTCCCTCCCCGCCCTCCCTGCTGGCTTGGCCCTGCTCCTGCCCTCACCTGCAGCAGTGCTGGGCCCGGGGCGGTGCAGGGCTGGTGCTAACCACAGGGGAAGGACAGGCCTGCTCCCGCTGTGGACCGCGTCAGAAGTGACCACAGCTGACCCTCCCGCGGGTCTGCAGCAGCAGAAAATCACACAGGAGGTTGTGACCTTCTCCCGTGGACGGCTCCCCTGGGCTGGCAGTACAGCTCTGACCACAGGCCACCAGACCTCCCCAGCCACTCGGTTTCTGCCAGAAATGCCCATCCCCACATCCCCCCAGGGAGACGGTGAGGTACGCGGGGACCTTCCTCCGGGAGGGACATGCCATCTGAGCCAGGCAGGGGGGAGACAAGGCTTCGTGGAGCCAGGGGCCCAGAGCGGACAGCGGGGCACCCACTCCTGCAGATGCCAGCAGGTGGGCTTGGGGGCAAGGGTAACCAGGAGGCCCAGCCACGGGGTGAGAAGCAGCTACGTCAGCAGGGAGTGTGGGGGGAGCCCTGCGGGGATTCTGTCACAACATGACATCAGACAGGAGTGAAGATACGGCACAGGGAGGGCTGTTCAAGCTGACAGCTCCTCGCACACCCACCGTGACACCCATCGTGAGATGACCTATGACAGAGGGGTGCGCTGAAGACCCCACCGACCCCCAACAAAGCCCGCCCCGCACACGGGGGCAGGAGCTCTCCACCCACCCACAGAACCCCGGCACCTGGGGGCTTACCGGGACGGGCTTGGGGTGAAAGAACTTCGACTCGGGCTCTTTAGGGCTCTCGGCGAGGTCCGGCTTCTCGTGTAACTCCACAGACTTGATGGGGCCGCAGGGGGAGAGGAGGCGGGACAGACACTCCTGTTCCCAAGAGGCAGAGTGAGCCACTGCCCAGAGGACCTGAGCCCATGGCCGCCCAGCCCACGGAAGGCTGGCAGGGCCAAGTTCCTCTCACCGGTTCCCTCCTGGACCACAGGGAGATCAACTCTCCTGCCCTCCCAAAGCTCCAGAGATCAAAACCTTGTGAGCTTTTGTGTTAAAAACTGCCCACCAGGGAGCTCTGGTGGCCTAGTGGCAAGAAGCTGCACTGCAATCCCAGAGGTACATGGTTCAAATCCACCAGATGCTCTGCTGGAGGAGGGACAATCTCCTCCTGTACGAGTCAGATCTGATTTGATGGTACATACAAAAGAAATAATTAAAAAAACCAAAAATCAAACTGCCCACCAAGTGTCTAGGTGGTTACAGAAGGAGACTCCTCGTTTTGAATGGTCATTCATTGGAAGATTAATCCCTTCTAGATTTCTCTGAAAGAATGACCCTTCGAGCAGGATTCTGTTTCAACCATTAAAACTAGCTGACGACATTTCTGGCTTTACGATTTTATGAGCCAACCATATAGGTTTTGCTACTCAAACCAGTCACTTAAAAATTAGTCCAACTGTAAAATTAGTAAAACATTAATGAATATTTTTTTTAAAAAAAGATTCCATAAAATATTAATCAACAGTTCAAAGAGAAAAATGGAATGGGGAGAGGGGTGGGCAGGGAGGAAAGTGTGCAAACAATGAATGAATGGAAATGAAAAAAAAAATTTTAATCAAAAGGGGGAACATGTGGAACAAAATTTCAAGTATTCTTGTAATCCAGACCTTCTAAAACCATGGCAATGAGATGTTTAAACTTTAAACCAAAAATATCCTCTGAGATTGCCTATAATCCAAAGAACAGTTTAACTAGTAATGAATGTCTGCCTTGAGCAGCACAGTGGATTAAGCGCTGGGCTGCTAACCAAAGGCCTAGTGTCTGAATTCCCAGTCACTCCAGGGAGAAAGAGGAGGCAGTTTCTTCTGTAAAGGTTTACAGCCTCGGAGGTCCGGAGGTGCAATACTGCTTCTGTCTTACAGGGTTGTTACGAGTTGTAATAAACGCTCAAGCAGGTAGTTTTACACAGGGTTAAAATGAAAACAGCAACAGACAATGACTTTGTTACTGAGGGAAGAAAACTTCAGAAAAGGTCTAAGAGAATTTCTGTACAACGTTCAGAGTGCAGTCAGTGTTACCAGGTTGTATAGGTAGACCTGTTTAACTGATGTCTGTGGCTGGCGCTCTCTCTCTCTATATATATATATTTTATCAGCAACAAAGATTAATGATAAAATGTATTACATGGCTTCTGTTAGAATAAGGAGAGTCACCCTTGGCTGGGGAGGGGAGCGGGTTCTGGTCTTTCTTGGGGTGCTGAGAGCAGGGTCTCTGATCAATGCGTGAGCCACGATCGTGCTCGCCTCCTCAAGGCACTCCTTACCAGAGGGGGACAGTCACCCTGCTTTAACACGTCTAACTTCAGAGGAAGCCTTTTAGAAGTTAGAAGTTAACCTTTTGGGTCAAAAGGATTTAAAATCCAGTAATTCTCTTCCTTTAATTTTTCTTTGGCAAATGTATTAATAATTTTACAATGTTGTTATGTGCCTTCGAGTCAGAACCAACCACAGCTGACCCTCCAGGGGGTTTTCAGAAGCAGTAAATCCAGGGGGACACTGCCCATCCTTCTCCTGTGGAGCAGATGGTGGATTTGAACCCCATGTCTGTGGGACTGCAGCACAGTTTCTTAACACTAGGCCACTAGAGAGGTAGTTTTGCAAAAAAAATTAAACAGACATGCCTGGATTGTAGAGTTAGGGTCTATTAATACCCTCTTCTACTGCTCCCATTTTTAGTTTTTAAATATCAAGGGCAAATATCACAACAAAACTATGTAATTCAAATATGTATTTTTAAAACTTTTGAATGAATAACATACATACATAAAAAGCTCATTCTCTCATTGCTACTAACTGAAAGCTGACCGACCCTCCCAAAAGTCTGCTGGTGCAGCGGGGTGCGATCAAGCTGGAGCTGCTCACGGCTCCAGTGGGCTTTCAATCACTTGGGGGGGGGCTGCCCATTTTTCTCTCACAAAGAAGCTGGTGGATTTGAACCATGTGCCTTTGGGTTGGCAGCACTTCTCAAAAAAAAAAATCTGCTCCTTAGAATTTTGCTGTTAAAGATGTAGACATTTTAAAAGCCAATTTCTGCTGCAGCACAGAGTGGCCCTCGGGCACCCACCCTGGAGACCCTGCAGCCCTGGGCCCCCTCCCTGGGCTGGCTCACCTTTGAGCAGTACGGCGGCACATTGAGGACAAAAAGAGTCCGCTTCTGTGGCCAGGTGGACTGAGTGCCTGCTCGGACTCTGTGCTCTCTCACGTAGAGGTAATGAGAAGCCCGCTGCTTTTCCGAGAACTTGACTGGAATGGCTGCGAGGAAGCAGAGCTGGGTCAGAGACGAGGGGGTTCAGGGACCCCACAGCCCACAGGACACCCTGAGCTCAGGCCAGCGGAGAAGTCCCAGCCTATATCCTCGCCAAGTCCTTCCAGTCCCATCCAGCTCTCCAAACACCTACCTACCCTTCACCGACAATAAGGTGGGGGAAGCCCCCACCGCGCCCCGCTGCTCCCGCTGCTCTCGGGGTAAACTCCAAAGCCTTACAGTGGCTGGAAGCATGGGGTGGATCGGCCCCTACCCACCAGGCCTTGCCCGGCTCCTACCCACCCTGCCTCTCCTGGCCCCTGACCACCCTGCCTCTCCTGGCACTGGACACCCTGCTACACCTGGGCACTGGCCATCCTGCCTCCCTCAGGCACTGCCCATCTGGCATTGCACACCCTACCTCGCCCGGCCCCTGCCCACCCTGTCTGGCCCAGGAACTGCCCACCGGCACTGCCCACCCTGCCTCCCCTGGCACTGCCCAACCTTCCCCAGCTCCTCCAGTCACTCCTGGCCTCACACGCTGCTCCCCATGTCTCCCCTCCTCCAGTCTGCACCCCGCCACTCCCCAGCACTTCCTCAGGAAGGCCTTACCGAGGGGCTCTGGGCTCTGCCGGCCCACTGGGAGGCTAGACAAAAGGCTGAGGGTTGAAGCCCGCTAGTCTGTCAGGGAAGAAGGACGGGGCATTTCCCAGCTCTACCCCTCCCCACTGGGACTTCCAGCTGCACAAAGCCATCCCAGCGTCCCTCATAGCCTGCAAGTGTGTTAATCGCAGGCCCCCCACCACTGCTAATCCTCACGTGTGGGGTTGTGCTCCTCGCCTTCAGGGCTGTGGGGCTGGGGAATCCACAAGCACGTAACCGTATATGAAAGTTATGAAAAGCAAACAGGGTGAGGGCAGTCGGGGTGATGGGGCGGGGAGGGAAAGATCAGGGCTGTTTGAGGAAGGACAAGGACAAGGCCGGTGCAAGGAGTCTGAGACCTGGGTCAGACGGCAAGGGGGCCAGAGAAGCTGGAGCTTCATTTTACAATGTTGTTGTTTGCCTTCGAGTCAAGGGCAAGTGGACAGTGAAGTCCCAGCCACAAGACACCATCTGTGAGGCCCTCCGTCTCTCGGGAGTAAGAAGCCTGCATTTTCTATTAGGACCCAACTCATAATTGTAGGAGCCGGAGCCGTGTGGGTGTGAAGGCCTCAGCGGGGCGTATGAGTCACGATCTAGCTGTGACCTCAGACTATGATACAGCCTGGAGAGCGACAGGCCGCGACCAGGAGAGTTAGGACTGTATCCTGCTGACAGAACCAACTCAGACCCTCCAGCAGGGACTCAGAGGCAGGAACTCGTGTTAGAGGACACTGTCCATCTCTCTCCTTTAAGAGCAGATTGTGGAGTTGTACCCGGTACCTCTGGGTTACCTGGACAACTCCTTACCACTGAGCCACCAGCGCTCCCTGCGGTAAGGGCTGCTGTCAAGGCGAGTACAGCTCAGAGCAACCCTAAGAACAACCACTGAGCTCTGTCCTATCCGGCGCCATCCCCATCAACCGACACGCCGGAGCTCACTGCTGCAGGCACGGGGCCCAGGCACCTCACGGAAGGTCTCCCCCTCGTTCGCTGACCCTCTCTTTCCCCAGCCTGATTGCCTCTGCTGAGGGATGATGGCCCCTGTAACACGTATGAAGTATGTCCAAAGTGTGAAGCTTCTCCAGCCTTGCCTCCAAGGACTCCAAGGGCTGCAACTTCTCCAAGACAGCTGTTCGTTCTCGTTCAGCACTCTTCTCCAACAGCACAGCTCAAAGGGATCACCTCTTCTTCTGTCGTCCTTATTCACTATCCAGCTCTCAGGTGACTGGAGAGACATCTTAGTTTGTTAACTGACATCATTGGTCTCCAGGACTTTGGAGAGGTCCCTGACTGCAGATCTGATGTATTTCCTGATCTCCTGGCTGCTAGTACCAAGGGTGTTGACTGTGGATCCAAGCAAGATGAAACTGTTGACAATGTCAATCTTCCCCGCATCTATCATGCTGTTGCCTCCAGGGTCGCCAGCAAGGCCGGTGAAGGCTGTCCTGCACATTTTGTAGGCATGACTGTTTCTATTTGCTGCTGTATGTGAACTGGGGGAAGTGTTTTGCAGGTTGGTAGCTGTTTTACAGCTTAGGTGCCTCTATGCTCGTTTGCTGTGTTTGCTCTCATCAGTACAGCACTCATCTGTCAGGTGCTGCACCGAGGTATCCTGTGCGTTGCTGTGATGCTGCTGGAAGCAATGACACGGGTGTGTCAAATGCCACCGGGATCACCCATGGTGCACAGGTTTCAGCAGCGCTCCCAGACGAAGACAGAGGAGGAAGCAGGAGCGGCCATTCGCTTCTGAAGGAGCCGGCCTTGGAAAACCCGATGAACAACAGAACACGGCTGCCTAGCTTATTCGAGCTCACGTGGGAAGAAGTCACTCAAAAGGAGGGCAGTGAGCTGCCAACATCCACTAAGAAAGGGAACATGGAGTGTGCGCAGTAAGAAGATAAAACTAGAAGTTGTCAAATATGAAATCGCGCATATACAGACAGACACTCCAGGCAATACCGAGCTAAGGCGGGCGGGAAGTGGCCACTCTGAATCCACCACGCCGGGAAAGAGAAGCTCAAGAGTGGAGCTGCAGTCGTGGTTAAAAACACCCCTGCAGACCCGTCACCAGGCTCAATGCTGCGAGCGCTGCGACCCTACGCATACGGGGAAGACCTGTTAACACAACTGTCACTCAAACAGACGCCCAACAGCTAGAGCCAGGGAGGAGGAAGAGGAGGCATTCTGCCACCCTCTGCAGAACGAAACCGCCCAAACACGCGGTCTAAAGCCACGAGCTGGGGAATAGGGCAGCAGCCCGGGTGGGAGCTGGCGGCGCCGCACCGGGGGTTCAGCGGGGCAGGGGCGGCGATGGGCTCGCCCCGGAGGAACGCAGACGGCGGAAAAGCCCGTCCAGGGGAAGCAAGGCCAGGATGGGGTCATTCGCGGAGGAGAGCTGGCGAGGCGATCGCCCCGGACGGTGTGTGGGCAGGAAAGGGGATGCTCGGCGCCTGGGGCCCACGGGCCGCACGACTCCCTCCGGGCCGCACGGCCTCCCTCGTCTGCCGACCCCCCACGCTCGCCCGGGTAAAGCCCCGACCCGCGCTCGATCGAACTCCCACCTGTGTAGCCCGGCGGGCTGGGCAGCTGTTCTTCAGCTTCCAGCGAAGCATGCTTTCTCCTGCGCGCCACCATCTTGCCGACCGGAAGCCGCGAGTGCTGCTGGGAGCTGTAGTCCAGAGCGTATGCCTGACGGGGCCGCTGGGAACTGTAGTTCAGCGCCGTTCCGTGAAGGGGCCGCTGGGAATTGTAGTCCAGCGCGGTTCCGGATTGGTCCCCAGTCTCAGGCACTTCAAGGCCTACCCTTCATCTGCTCCAAGTCAAGTCAATTTTCCACCCACCCATTCGTTCATCATTTAATCATTCCTCGAAGATCGGTGAGCGCTGCGGACACTGCCGAAGCGCTAGGGAGACAGCGATGATAGACAATCCAGTCTCCCTAGAGCTTTATATTCTCACCGGGGGCATTAACAAACACATAAGGAAAAGGAAGATACTAAAAATTCAAGATACTAAAGAGCTGAACAGAAGATTCCAAAAGGCTGCTCGGAATGACAAAGCAAAATACTACAATGAAATGTGCGAGGAACTAGAGTCAGAAAATCAAAAGGGCCGAACTCGCTCAGCATTTCTTAAGCTCAAGGAACTGAAGAACAGATTCAAACCTAGAGTTGCTGTAATCAAGGATGCTTTGGGCAGAATATTAAATGATCCAGGAAGTATTAAAAGAAGATGGAAGGAATATACTGAGTCATTATATAGAAAGGAATTGGCAGATACAGAGGAATTTAAAGAAATAACATATGAGCAAGAGCCTATGGTGATGAAGGAAGAAGTTCAAGCTGCTTTGAAGGAAATAGCAAAAAATAAAGCCCCAGGAATAGATGGTATACCAATTGAAGTATTTCAGATAACAGATGTTGCCCTGGATGTGCTCACCAAGCTGTGCCAAGAAATCTGGAGAACAACCACTTGGCCAACTGACTGGAAGAGATCTATATTTGTTCCCATTCCAAAGAAAGGTGACCCAACTGAGTGTGGAAACTACAGAACAGTGTCATTGATTTCACATGCAAGCAAGATTCTGCTGAAGATCATCCAAAAAGGATTAGAACAGCACATCAGCAGAGAACTGCCAGAAGTCCAGGCTGGGTTTAGAAGGGGTCGTGGTACTAGGGATATCGTTGCTGATGTTAGATGGATCTTGGCTGAAAGCAGGGAATACCAGAAGAATGTCTATCTGTGTTTTATTGATTATGCAAAGGCATTTGACTGTGTGGATCATAACAAACTGTGGCTGACTCTGAGAAGAGTGGGAATCCCAGAACATTTAATTGTGCTAATACGAAACCTATACTTGGACCAAGAGGCAGTAGTCAGAACAGAGCAGGGTAACATTGCATGGTTCAAAATAGGGAAGGGTGTACGCCAGGGATGCATCCTGTCTCCATACCTTTTCAACATGTATGCAGAGCAGATAATTCGAGAGGCTGGGCTCTATGAGGAGAATTGTGGCATCAGGATTGGTGGAAGATCTATTAACAATCTCCGTTATGCAGATGACACAACCTTGCTTGCTGAAACTGAGGAGGACCTCATGCACTTGCTGCGAAGGGTCAAGGACTGCAGCCTTCAGTATGGACTAAGGCTCAACGTCAAGAAGACAAAGATTCTCGCCACTGGACCAATTGGCAGCGTCAGGATGGATGACGAAGAGATTGAGAGTGTTCACAGCTTCACTTTGCTCGGCTCCACAGTCAACACTCTTGGTACCAGCAGTCAGGAAATCAAAAAGCGTATCGCGATGGAAAAGTCTGCCGTTAGGGACCTCTCAAAGGTACTCAGGAGCAACAGTGTCTCTCTGGAGACTAAGGTGCACCTGATACAGGTCATGGTATTTGCAATCGCTTGTTATGCATCAGAGAGTTGGACAATGACTAGGGAGGACAGAAGGAGAGTGGATGCTTTTGAGCTGTGGTGCTGGAGAAGGGTACTGAATGTACTCTGGACTGCCAGGAAAACAAACAGATCCATCTTGGAGAGGATTAAACCAAGCTGCTCCTTGGAGGCAAGGATTCTGGGGCTTCGTCTGACATACTTTGGACATGTTGCCAGGAGGGACGGGTCCTTGGAGAGGGACATCATGCTTGGGAGGGTGGAGGGACAGCGCAGGAGGGGAAGACCCTCTATGAGATGGATTGATTCGGTGACTGGGGTAATCGGGATGGGTGTGTCAGAGGCGGTGCGGTTGGCGCAGGATAGAGCAGGGTTTAGAGCTGTTGTGCATAGGGTCGCTATGAGTCGGAAACGACTCGATGGCACATAACAACAACAACAAGGAAAAGCATAAACGTATGTTAGTGGTAAAGGGAAAGTGGCAAGTGTAAGGGAGAGGGGTCATGATTTTAAACACGGTGAGGGTTTTACTGGTGTTTGAATCAAATCTTCGAAGGTGAGGGAGCAAAGCATCCAAGTGTCAGCGAGTGCTGTGGGGACATGGAGGACTGGGGGCTGTCACATCCTCTGGGATCTGGCCGACCACAGGAAGGCTGTTGGTTGGTATTTTATGATGGAGGTCATGGTGGGATTTCCGGGAGGCATGTATAAACAGTGTCCCACTGTCCACTGTCCTGTGATTATGGTACCAGGGAGGATGGTCAGCGGGAGGAAAGTGGTACAATTTCATAAATTATATAAATTATAAATTTATGTTATATTATTATATATTTTATGTATTATATATTATGTAAATTAGTACATTATCACAGTAATGCCAAGTGGCCACAAGCAAAGTGGCTGTGCGAGGGGAAAAGCGGTATATTTTGAAGAATCCTAATAGAATATGTTTGGACATATTATGGGAAGCCAAATTTCATACCAAATATTTTATGAAAAGCCATATGCTAGTTCAGGAATTGAAGGAATTACAAATTTATAAGTTAGGATTTCTCTTGTGACAGATCACAGAAAATGAGCTGTTCCCTGCAGACAAGAGACAGCTAGGGCCCCCTACAGAGGGAGAATTAATACCTGTGAAATACTTCCTTCCTGAACTAAAGCATTAGGTTGACAATAGAGAAAAATTTGGCTTCAACTACAAGAGAAATCTTTTTATGATTTGCTTCCCCTTATTCTCAGTAAATACACAGAGAAATGTGGCTTGAAGCTCTTCAGTCTTTGGAACTGCTGGCCCCCTGTCTTTTATGTTGTTTTATCTCATTCCTGGTTGTCTGTCTCATTATTAATAATTTTAAAAATACTTTACCCTCGGTCTGTAACATACATGGTGTGAGAGAAATCCAGACCTACCTAGACTTCCACTCACACTCAAGTTCACACTGAAGCTGAAGAAAATGAAAAGTTCACAAGAGCTAAACTAAGAACTTGAATTTATCCCATCTCAATTTAAAAATTATTTCATTTCAAGCAAACATATTACATCTTGGAGAAAGTACAGCCAGAGTGCTCCTTGGAGGCAAAGAGGACAAAGCTTTGTCTCACATACTTTGGACATGGTGCTAAGAAGAGACTATTCCTTGGAGAGGGACATCATGCTTGGAAAGGTGGAGGGTCACAGAGAGGAAGACACTCCACCAGAGGGATTGACACAGTGACTGCTGAAATGGGCTCAAGTGAGTGAGAGATGTTGAGGATGGCACAAGATAGAACAGGGTTCAGAACCATTCATACTCTACTCGAAGGCACCTACCAACAACACTTTAAAAATCACCTAAAAAAATAAATAAAAATCATCTCAAGAACATATCTGATGATGCAATGAACACTAATTACTAGAGATGAATTGTGTGGTGATAAAAAAAATATCACACGTGGAGTAAGTAAAATGTCATGAAACAAAGAAAACATTAAAATAGATCTCAGGTAAGACTCTGAAACTTGCTCGAGTATACAAAAGCTAAACAGAAATTATGAGAGTTGAACAGATTAGAAGGGTAGCTCAAGATAACATATCTTGAACACTGTATCTTGTAACAAAATGTGCAAAGAACTGGAGTTAGAAAACCAACATGTAGAATGCATTCTGCACTTCTCAAGCTGAAGAAAGTGAAGGAAAAAACATTCAAGATTGCCATTGTAAAAACTAAGATGCATGTGATCCAAACCATGGTATTTTCAACTTTATTTTTTATTTTCAATTGCTGAGGTTATACCTGAAAGTTGGATGGTGAATCAGGAAGACTAAAGAACAACAGATGTCTTTGAATTGTGGGAGCTACAGTGGCCTTGTGTGTAGGGGGTTGAAATGTGAACCCAAGGGAGCACTGGTGGCCTAGTGGCAAGACGCTGCACTGTAATCCCAGAGGTGTGTGGCTCAAATCCACCAGATGCTCTGCTGGAGAAGGAGGAGGCAATCTCCTCCTGTACCAGTCAGATCCGATTTGATGGTACACATAAAAATAATAC
>NW_006399836.1:1840864-1844742 GCF_000299155.1 Elephantulus edwardii | reverse complement strand
CAGATCCGATTTGATGGTACACATAAAAATAATACAATAAAAAAAATTAAATTAAAAAAAAAGAGGAGTGAACCCAAAGATGAAGAAGCAATTAGTCTTTTTTTTTTTAGATATAACACATGCTTTTGTGGCCTAGTGGTAAGGAGCTCCACTGTCAACCCAAAGGCATGCAGTTTGAATCCACCAGCCGCTCTGCAAGAGAAAGATGGGCAGTAGACTCTACCTGTGGAATCTGCTGCCCCTGAAACCCCGCTGGAATGTCAGTTGTTGACTTCATGATACTTAGCTTCGACACTAGCCACCATCGCTGTCTGCACTCTCCGGCAGAGTCATTGATGCAGTTCCTCTCCTAAGGAATACCTGTGTACTTATTTGCTGTGTATAGGATTCTTCCCAAGTTCACGGACTCTTTTTTTTCTAGTTTTAAATTCTAAAATTTGTTTCGTTATTTCTATCTTCTAGTTCTTGGCAGAAATATATCTTTCAATCACATTCATAATTTTTTTTGTTAAAATCATTTTTGTAACGGCTGCTTAAAACCCCCTCATTACATAATTCTAACCTCTCTTCAATTTGCTGTCCGCTGCAGGTCAGAAACAGGGTAATTCTTTGATCAGGACAGCTTCTCAGGCATCCTCACAGGCAAGCCTCTCCCAGCTCTTGGAGCCACCCCTCGGCTACGTTCAGTGTTGCAAAGTTGTTGTTTTTAGGCACGCTTGTGTTAAGACTCACAGCGACCCTACGTACAACAGGTCTGCAGTCTGTCCCATCCCATGCCAATCTCTGACTCAAGCTCATTGTAACAGTCATGGCATCAATCCATCTTCCCCTCTTTCGCCAACCTTCCACCTTTCCAGGCATGATATCCCTTTGCAAGAAGAGCCTCTTCTAGCAACATGCCCAGTGAGATGACGTTTCATCATCTTTGCCTCCAAGGAGCACTCTGGCTGCACCTTCTACAAGGCATGATGTTTGTTTTCTTGGCAGTCCGTGGGTTATTCAGTGCTCTTCTCCAACACCACAATTCAAAGGCATCACTTCTGATTAATGCAAAGTGGCCAAAGCCAGTCAATCTTATCTCACTAATGCCCAGATTTCCCACAACTTCTAGTTTTCCAATATTCATACTTTGTACATCCCTTGTTCCAGCTGTCTCTCCCCATTTTGACTCACTTTCAATCTGGGCTCTACCTATAAGCCTCTCTGTGTTCCTCAGGTTTCTGAGCCCTGCTATTTCAGAACGACATGGTCAATCCTGCTTCCTAGTCTGTCTTCATGTTTAATACTTGTCTACCATGGGTGACCCCTCTGGCATTTGATACACTAGTGGCAAAGTATTCAGCCTCACACCAACACACAAGTACAGCAAACTGACACACAAGCACTGTAATAATTAGAAGAGTAAGTAAAAAAATAGAAGCACCCAAGCTGTGAAGTAATTAGTGATATGTAGACCATTCCCTCAATACAACAAACTGACAGGTAAATCTCACAGTTCAGGAGGCTCCAAATCTGACTTTTAGGCACCAGCTGGAGGGGAAGGCATCTTCCCTCCGGAAATTCTGAAGGAAGGTCCTTGTCTCTGAATTTCTGCTCTTGAATGGTCCTCTTGGTACTAAGAGCAAAACTGTTAGTCCTAATAATCATGTCTTTATTATTAGTGCCCTTTCTCATTCATGATTTTCTTCTTGGTTTGAGCAACTTGATTGAAAGCTGGTCAATTAGGGTGTTATCAGATGCTAGATCTTACTTAAATCTTGTTATAGTAGATGCCATTCTGGAATTATCAGCTGTACTTCCAAGTGGCAGTTCAGGGTCCCTGCTAGACCTCTGTTGACTCTGGGTGTGAGGGACTTCTCATTGATGCTAGAAAGGGTAGTTCTGTTTCCTTTCCATGCCTCTCAAGGACCCTGGTGGTGTAGTGCATAATTCATAAGACTGCTAACGACCAAAAGTTCAAATCCTTTCTAGGATAAAGATGGACCATCTTCTCCCAAAGATTTGTAGCCAACATTAGGCCACAAGGCACAACCAACTTGATGACAGTGGGTTTGGGGCTTTTCTCTGCCTCTGCTGGTAACAACAGCCTTGCTTGGAGAGGCTGAGGTGACCAATTTCATATCAGGTGCAAGTTCCAGCTTTCTACACGGCCTCTCCATTGAAGACTTTGTTGTTGTTGCTGCTGTTGTTAGGTGCCATTGAGTACTCCTCACAGCAACTCTACGAAGAAAAGAACCCTGTTCTTTCCTGCGCCATCCTTACACTTCTTGACACACAAGAGCCCAGTGCAGCAGTTACTGCCAATCCACCTGGTTTACCCTCCACACTTCCCAGCATCATGTCCTTCTCCAAGGAATAGCCCCTTCTAGAGACACGCTCAAAGGATGAGGCAAACCCTCATGATTCTTGCTTCCAAAGAGCACGCTGGCTGCACCCTCTCCAAGACGTAACTGTTTGTTCTCGTGGCCGTCCATGGGATGTTCAGTGCTCTTCTACAAAGCAGTCAAAACTAGGGCAGGGGAGGACTGTAGGTTAGGTATCAATTAGTCAAATGCAAGTTCCAACTGAGGCCAAAAATATTAAAATAAGTCCACTGGAACCAAGATATGATCTTGAATCAATTCCATCTGAATTTTCCCCCCAGTTGTGAGCATTTTTTTTTAATTGCTGAAAAGGTGTAATCTCTGCTCAAGACTTCAATCAATATTGAAGGCTATTGTCCTTGACCCTCTGCAGCAAGTGCTTCAGGTTCTTCTCAGTTTCAGCAAAGTTGTTTCATGTGCATATTTCAGGTTGTTGATGTGAATGTCAAGATCTTAAGAATAGGTTTGAGGCAATGAACAACAATGATCGAAGACTAGATGACTGGTGGGATATCAACCATGAAGAAAGCAAAAAAGTCATTACACAAACAGAAGGGGGAAAAAATAAAAATGGATGTCAGAAGAGACAACAAATTGCACTGGAGCATCAAGAAGCCAAAACAAAAGGAAAACATGCCAAAGTAAAAGAGCTGAATAGAAAAAGATTTTAAAGAGCAGCTCGGGAGGACAAAGCAAACTATTATAATGGAATGTGCAGAGAGGTGGGCTTGGAGAATAAAAAGGGAAGAATTCACTCTGCATTTCTCAAGATAAGAGAACTGAAAAATATATTTAAGCCTCAAGTTGCAATATTTAAAGATTCAATGACCCAGAAAGAATCAAAAGATGGCAGGAAAACAGACTCACTGTACCAAAAGGAGTTGACTGACACTGAAAAAGTTCAGGAAGTACCATGTGACCAGGAGCCAATGGTCATGAAGGAGGAACCAGAAGGTGCTTTGAAGGTATTGGCAAAAAATAAAGCCCCAGGAATTGATGGAATACCAATCGACTTGTTTCAGTTGACAAAAGCAGCCTTGGATGCATTCACTAGTCTACGCTAGGAAATTTGGAGGACAGCGGTCTGGCCAATGGACTGGAAGAGGTCCATTTTTATTCTCATCCCCAAGAAAGGTGATCCAACTGAATGTGGACTATTTGAGCACTTCAGGACACCCTAATATAGACTGGCTCCTTACTCAGTTTTTGCTCAAGGTGAGGACCCAATTGTTTCTTTGGAGGGAGGATTGGATAGAATTTCAATCCTACCAGACTGCCTCCTTCCTGGGTGTGGCTGGAAGGCAGACCTCGTGGGCTGTCTACTCCTACAGCATTTGGTATTGTTGCTGTGTTGTTGTTGTTATGTGCCGTCGAGTCGCCTGCTACTAATAGCGACCCTATGTACAACAGCCCTAAACTCCGCTCTGTCCTGTGCCAATCGCACTGTCTCTGACACTCCCATTCCAATTATCCCAGTCACCGAATCAATCCACCTCATAGAGGGCCTTCCTCTCC
>NW_006399836.1:1837916-1839749 GCF_000299155.1 Elephantulus edwardii | reverse complement strand
TGAAGCACCTGCTGCAGAGTGTCAAGGACTGCAGCCTACAATATGGATTGAGGCTCAATGTCAAGAAGACAAAGATTCTCACCACTGGACCAATTGGCATTTGGTATTAGGCAGAGAAAATCCAGTCACATCCATGCCATCCACTCCTTGGACTCTGAGGTCTCTTGCCAGTCTACAGACTAGTCTGTTCTGACCCATGGTAACCCTGCAATGAATTTCCAAGGCCAAAAGTCTTTACAGGGACTTGTTTTATTTTTCCTACAAAGCAGTTGCGGGGAGGGTCACACAATGTCACCAGGGTTGGGTTTTTTGGTTTTGTGTGGTTTTTTTTTTTTGGCAACTGGGGAAATATTTCTAATTTTTTTCCTAAAAATAGGAATCAAAATTGCAAAGGTAGATTTATAGTCACTTCTGAATGAGAGGGTCATTTTGGAACGTCACAAGAACGCATACTCAGATAGAAATCTAGTTAAATTGCAGTTGCTCATCAGGTTGCATCCATTCCTGCATTTTCTCAATCAGTTCTTCCTTGCCTTTGCCTCTTTTCCAACTTGCCAAGATTTGGCTTTATGTTCAACATTTTTTTTTTCCGATTTTTATGCAGCTTCAGCCTGGTGATAACCACCTTGCTCAGCTGACTGCCCGGCTGAGTGCCCACATGCACGGTTGTATCATTAGCCTTCTCACGCTGCACTCTTCCGATGTAGGTGACATACTGCTTTCTGTTCACCTGGATTACCTTGCCAATTTGCTGACCTTTGTAATGTCCTTGTTCCACCTGGACCTAATCGTCCTTGTAGATGGGCATGGAGCGCATGTTGTACTTCCTGCTGCAGCTCCTTGCAGGGGAGGACATGATCTCCCTGCTCACATGCGAGGGGGCATTGGAGTGCCATTTGGGGTTCTTGCTGCGGTTGAAGGTTAACAAAAGGGTTGAAGTTCATGGTGCCAGTCGTCCAGCAGCATCAGGCTCTCCACGTGCGCAGGGTTTTATTTTAAAGTCTGAGTTTTAGCTGTATTGGGGGCGGGAGGGGGGCTGTAAGGGAGAGGCACACACTCCATGCCATCTCCCTCCAATTGTTACAATTATATCCCCCATCCATAGTCAAATGCCTTTGCACAGTCAGTAAAACACAAATAGACATCCTCCTGGTATTCTCTGCTTTCAGCCAAGATCCATCTGGCATAAGCAATATTCCTTGTGCCACAGCCTCTTTTAAATGCAGCTTGAACGTCTGGCAGTTATTTCTTTCTGCATTATTCTATCCATTCTAAAATAATCTTCAAGATTTGCATGCAATAGTTCTATTGTTATCTGTTGGATCACCTTTGAGAATATGAACACTCTTCCAGTCAGATGGCCAGATAGTTGTTTCCCAAATTTCTCGGTAGAGTGGTGAAGACACCCAGGACTGCCACCTGTTTGTTGAAACGTCAATCTGGTATTCATTCAATTACCGGGGACCTCCTACCCTGCTCCCACCCCCAGTACTTTCGGGGTAGCTTCAACTTCATTATCAAAGTTTTCATTTGTGACCTTCTGAAATGGTGCCATGTCAGCCCATTATTTTTGGTGCAATCACTCTATATTCCATCATTTTTAAAAAAAAAATGCTTCCTATCATTCAAGATTTTTTTCCCATTGGCCTTTCCTCCATATTTCAAGGACGGAGGCCTGTCCCTTTGGGGATGAACCTTTCTAAGAAATCTTTCTACTATTTTGCATTTATTCTCCCCCACCCCCCCACCCCCATAGCATCCTTCAGTGTTACAACTTAAGGCTTGAGAAACGAGTTCTTCCCTCCCCACCCTCAACTCCAGCTCTGCACACAC
>NW_006399836.1:1814412-1836326 GCF_000299155.1 Elephantulus edwardii | reverse complement strand
TTCCCCGGCAGAGCATCTGGTGGATTTGAACCATTCGCCTCTGGGATTGTAGTTACAGCTCCTTGCCACTAGGCCACCAGAGCTCCCCTTATTTTGTTCTTTATCCCGTCTTTGGAATGGACTTCCCGCACTCTTCATGGATGGTATTCTTGACGTCATTCCGCAGTGCATCTGGTCCGACCCTGGATCCTAACACATTACAGCTAGCACTGGTAAGAATGGAAATCTCAGAACACTTAACTGTGCTCATGTGAAACCCAGATCTAGACCAAGAAGCTGTCATCTGAAAAGCTCAAGAGAACATTGAATGGCTGTCAATGATTTACTCTTTAATCAACACCCTTGCTACCAGCAGCCAAGAAATCAAACATGGCGGTGGCAGGGAAACAACATAAGGAGCTGCAGGAACAGCAAACTGCCTAGAAACGGGCCACCATGGCCCTCTACAGTGCTCTTTATTGATAACAAAACAATTAAACAGTTGATTACTGGTCTTCAATATGGATCAAGGCTCAACATCAAGAGATCAAAGATTCCCAAAGAATGACAAGTCCCGCGGCTTCCAGCCCCCCACTGCCGGGCCCACACATCACCACAGCTCCATGAGGCTCCTGTGGCCAGACCCCAGGGGTCCCCTCACCTGGGAAGGATGGCAGGTACTGGGCCCCAAGGCTGATGCTGAGGCGCTGCCACAATCCCCAGAACAGACCTGTTCTGGGAAGAATTCTCAGAACCAAGATGGTGGTGGCAGGAGATGCAGCGCGCTGAGCAGGAGATCCGGCAGGCCGCACTGAAGCAGGCCACACAACTTAAACGTGCCCAAACAGCCAAGCAGTTGACCGTGGACTGGAGCAACAACAGGACGACGGGGATTCTGGGGGGAACATGTGTGGGCCCTGCCTCCTCCCTCTGCCTGTGCTGCTGCGATCCCATGAGGCTGCTGTGGTTGGAGCCCACAGGTCCCCTAGCCTAGACCAGGAGGCGAGTGCTGGGCCCCATGGCCAGTGCGGTGGAGCCCCTGAAGAGCCAGCGCAGGGGTGGGGGCAGGCGGTGGCAACGGCAGCAGCTGAGGTGCCATGGAGCAGCGGAAGTGAAGACCTTGATAAGGGAAAGCATCTGTCAGTGAAGACTTCCTAAAGCATAGCTGATTCCAGGTATTAAATTTCCTAAGTGAAGTTTCTTCAAATCCAGACAAAATGCCATCAATGTATCTTGTTTCCTAGAACAAAATGACTTCCTTATGTCAGTGTGAACCATGTTTAACACCCAAGAGGCATTTTAGGCCCCAAAGTTGCTGTGCCACGTGTTTCCAGACATTAATGCTCTCCTCTCAGCTGCAGAAACTAAGCTTTGGTAAATCCTGTGATTAAATGGCCCAAGGTCACACTTGGTGGCAAGGCAAAGAGCACAGTCCTCCTGTCTTCTGGTGTCAAATCTCACTAGAACACATGGCAAAATTATTTAAAAGAAATGACAGCTCAAAGGTAGGAATAACAAATGTTTATTTAGAAATGATTAAGTAATTGACATCACTTAATGCCTCTTCTCCTTTTGAACAAAGAGACAGAGATAGGAAATGTAGGATGGAGAGGTGGCAAGGGAGAAAAAAACAGACCCAACACCTTCCCTTCCCTGTTCCCCAAGATGACAGCCTGTAGAGCAGAAGTAAATAGTTTCTCCACTGCACCACTCCCACCCTGACCTCTACCCCATGTATCCACACAGCTCTTCAGATCATGGGGTCCAGAAGGCTAGGAGGCTGCGGCTGGGCTCAACAAACTTCGGTAACAAAGCACATCCAGCATGGGGGATGGTAAGAGCCATGCAGACAGTGTGTCTACCTCCCCACTCTGAGGGAAGTGTACAAACCAAGATCTGTTTCAACCACCAAGAAACTAGATCCCACTGATACCTGGGTGCTCTCTTGGTAAAGTGAGAGGAATGTCTTCCAGATACTGAAGAGAACAAAGTCTGTATCCATTCACCAGAGAGAAAGCAGAAACCTTGGAAAAAACTGGAAAGTGGCCTGGCCAAGCTCAGAGCTAGCAAACTGCAGGAGAGGTCAAGCCCAGGGACCCTCCTGCTTGACAGAGTAACAGTGGAACCTGGCTTTCTAATTTCCAGTCACTGGGCTGACTGAGCAGGGCCTGAAGTTTTAGGCTCGTGTCTTTGCCATCATCTGTTGCTATTGTGGGGTGCTTCCAGGATCCTGGACCCCAGATCATCCCAGCTCTATAAGCCAGGGCTCCATTTAATCTCAACAAACTAAGAGACTGTAATCCAGGGAGGTCTAGCACTGGGCCCACGCTGGAAATGATTTAAAGCTCACCTGGAATAGCTGCTCTCCTCAAACTACTAACTATCAAGGTAGGAAAATATCCCTTCCTCTGGTCACCAGGAGATAAGTAACCCATGAAGTGAAGGATGGTACCTCTTGGTGGAAGCTAGGTATGTTCCTGCTGGCATCCCAACTACTGTCCCATAGACATCTGAGGCCAGGAAGCAAGGGACAAAGGCAAGCTGTAGCCAACATCTTTCATTTAAATTATCAAATATTCACAATGCCACAGGGTGCAAGGTGCTGAAAACATACAAATGGAGAGTTGATCTGGCTGGCATTTGCAAAAAACCTAGGATGTGACATGTGCCACCAACAGATCAAGTCCTCCCTGCAGTGACATCCAGAGGCCAAGAGGACTGGGGCTGGACATCAGTAAAACTCAAGGGAAAAGGAAAATGTGAGCCTTGAAAATTACCTGTGGTCACCAGGCATCGCAGCGGTTTTCCAAGCCAAGAGTCAGGGCCTAGTAGAGAGACCAGCCACATGGTTCTCTCCAGAACCATCTTGGGGAGAAATCAGACCCTGTGACCCTCCACTTAGGCTCACTCTCAAGCCAATCTGGTTTCCATTATGATGGCAAGCGGTGCAATGTCCCCTCATCTAGAAAACAATCCGACTCAAACAGCTCCAGTCCTGCACTCACAGGACCACAGAGAGGACAATTTGGAGAACTTAGTGCTGTATTTCCAGGTGAGAATTCTGTTTGGGGCTGACATTAGGTAGAGCAGGAATATTTTGAGAAACACAAGCCTACCTTGATGAGATGAAGAGCAGAAAAACACACTACAGGAAATGTTAACAAATAGATGGGCAGAGGGCAGAAGACAACACAGAAAAGTGGGTCCTGTCCAGTGGAAGATTTCTCCTCTGGTGACCCTTCCCATTTGAGGGCCTCCAGTCCAATGGCCCATTGGTCACACGCTTGGCTTTGGGAAAGAGAGCCACCCTCCTCCTCCTCCTCCTTGCTTCCCCACTCAAAGTTTGATTTTGAATTCTGTGGGCTGTGTGGTCACAGAGGCCCCCGAGGACTTGAAGAGCGCCTTCAGGATGGTGTCAGGGTCCACTTCGGCAGGAGGGTTCGAGGAAGAGGCAGAACTCATCCTGCGAGGAAGCTCAGTCTCCTTTTTCGCTAAGGGGCTGTCACTCAATCGCCTGTGGAGAGCAGAGAGGAGTCAAAATCCTTATCTATTTTCCCCTGATGCAGGGCAGGGAGCCTGCATTTACTGAGCATCTGTTATGAGCAAGGCAACCAATGCCATCCTTTCTACACCTGCCATCTTATTTCATTTTGCAGCAAACAGTCATTTTTCTTATTTACTGAAGGAAACTCTGAGATGCATCTGCTTTAGGAATTCTGGGTAACATGTACTGGCACATTCTGAGAAGACCTACAGTGAAGACGCAATTTAACTCTTTTGTGACCAATGTTTCCCAAATTAGGTCACAAAACTACTTTTCAAAATTTATTCCTGAAACAAAGTTTAGAAACAGTTGACTTCTCAGGTTTCCAGTCTTGGTCTTTGGCCAAAAAAAAGGTTAAAGTAACTCTTTCTGAGCGTGTTTGTTTTCTAATAATTAACAGGAGTACAACTGTATGAATCTGAGAGACATGCTACCAACAAGTACCCAAAATGTCAAGGCAAGAGTCATAGACAGAGAAGCTACAATGGCTAGGAATCGAGAAAGTTGGTGACACCCCGGTTCTGCCACGCACAGATCAAGTGGCCACAGCAAGTCTAGTATCCTTCCTGGGTCTGTGTCTATAAAATGACATCCTGTGTCCTGCTGCAAACAGTTTAAGTGTCTTGAGCTCCAGAGAATTCCCCATTCCCATCCCAGACATGCAGGTTCAGGTGTGTATACAAAAGGGTGGCACCTGGCACTCATTCCCATCCCAATTCTGTTTGAAGGATGCCTGCAACTGTACAGAAACATCCACCTTTCTCTCAGGTGTTTCCAAACTTCTGACAGGCCTTACTGAGATCATTCTCCGTAGAAATGACAAAATGAGCCCCATTGTAAACTAACATTTACGACCTGTGACTGAGTGACTACGGACAGAACAGAGGGAATGGCAAAGAGAATGATGAGAAGAGTTGTGATACAGAATAAAAGATGATCGAGAAGCATAAACAGAAAAGCCTCAAAAGCTGACCCTCCCTGTGCCCTGGGTTCCAGGCTTAGAACTCACAGCAGGATGGGCTGGTCCGAGGTGATGACGTTCCCATTCATATGAAGGTTGCACTTCATTGGCTGCCCTGAAAAATAAGAGAAGGCTGCAGTGAGAACTCAGTTCCTTACACGAGAGAGAAAAACGGTCATGAGCTCCATCACCCAGGGCCACAGCACCCACCCACCACCAGGTCCACAGGTGGGGACCAGGCTGATGGCTTTTAGCAAAGCCCAGAGATTGAGAAAAGCCCAGGTTGTGACATGCAGGAAACCTCAGGACAGCACCGAGAAGCAACATTTTACTTTCTGTGGAAGAGAGATAAGAGGAGTGAGGGAAAATGGGCTCAGCTCCCAGCAGAGCAGCAGTCAGCATTCCCTGCCCCTCCTGTCTGTGCTGCACAGGGTCTCCAAGCACAGAGCTTCCTTATCCACCCAACTCATCTCCCGAGGAGAAAGCTTATACAGGGCTGCAAGTCAGAGTCCAACCACAAACACCTCATGGGATGAAGGTTCAACGATGGTAATGGCAGTCTGCGAAGACCAAGAGCAGAGGTGTCACTATGAGAGACTGTCCACTGTCCCAACCATCCCACTTCTCCGACTCTACAGCTGACTCAGAGGTTTAGCTCAGGGGGAAAAGATAGGCCATAAGAACAGACAATTCCAACCAATCAAAGACCAAGTTCACTGTTCCTGAGTTGGCTCTGCCTCACAGTGACCTGACAGGACAGATCAGGTTTCTGAGCCTGGAAATCATGATGAGAGCACTCTGCCCATCTTTGCCCCAAGGAGTGGCTGGTGGAGCTGATCCAACTTTTCATTTAGCAGCTTAAGCTTTTAAGCCACCAGGTCTCCCTGCGAACGTGAAACCTCTTCCGAAAAAGAACTGATTTTAAGTGAAACAGAGTGTGAGACCTTCCCTTCAACCGTAAAAGTAATCTCTAAAATAGAGATTTTGGTGGTAAGCAATTAAGAAGAAATCATGAGAACAACTAGCAAGTTAAATATTTATTATCTAGTTTACTAGGAAAAGGCACAGGTAAAAGAAGTCCTCACAAGGTCAAAACAAACTTCAAGGACTGACCTTGAAAATTATCCCTACAAAGGGCTAGACATCAACTGCAACCTACCATGGAGCACTTCACACCCCAGGGAACCATCAAAGACAAGAGACCTTGGAACACAGACCAAGAAGCAGTCAGTGACATAGGAAGAAGTTAGTGTGTGGGTTCAAAATCAAGACAAGTGTGCGTCAGGGTTGTATCCTTCGACCTAACATTCAACATGCACGCCAAGCAAATAATGAAAGGAGGCAGCACCAGGTCGGGTCAACAACTCACTGATGTGCAAAATGCTAGTGACAAGACCTTGTTTACTGAAAACGAAGCAGACTTTAAACGCCTGCTGATGAAAAGCAAAGATGATAGTCTTATAGTCTTTACTATGGAATACACCTCAACAAGAGAACAAAAATTCTTACAAGTGGAGCAATAGTCAAGACTATGATAAACAGAGAAATATTTCTTTTCATTTGCACTTGACCAAGCCATTGTATTTTAACTGCTTTACCTATACCTATTCAATCTGTATGCTGAGTAAATTACTCAAGAAGCTGGAATCTATGAAGAATGTGGCATCAAGATTGGAGGAAGACTCATCAATAACCTGTGCTACGCAGATGAAACAACCTTGCTCGCTTAAAGTGAGCACTTGAAGAACTTGTTGCAGAAAATCAAAGAATACAACTACAATATGAATTGCATCTTAATGTCAAGAAAACAAAGATTCTCACCAAGAGACTGACAGGCAACATCATGACAGCTGGTGACAATATTGAAACTGTCAATAACTTCAACTCATTTGGATCCACAATCAACACCCTTGGTACCAGCAGTCAGAAAATCAGGAAATATACTGCCCTGGGAAAGTCTGCAGTTAGGGACCTCTCCAAATTATTGAGGAGTAATGATATCAGTTTGAGGACTAAGGTGTTTCTGATTCAGGCCATAGCCTTTCCAATTACTTGCTATACATCTGAAAGCTGGACAGTGAATAAGGATGAAAGAACTGTGGTTGAAGAAGAGTACTGAACATCCCCTGAACTGTCAAAATAACAATAAGTATGTCATAAAAGAAGGTGCACCTGGAGTGCTCTTTGAGGCAAAGATGATAGAAGTTTTTACCTCACATACTCTGGGCATGCTGCAAGGGGGGGCTGTTCCTTGGAGAGGGACATGATGCTGGGAAAGGCAGAGGTTTGGGGAAGGAGAGGAAGACCCTCAAGCATGTGGACTGACCTAGTGGTTTAACAACGGGGTTAAGCATGGAAGTGAGAAGGTGCTGTTCCTACTTACCATCCAGACACCGGTTGTTGTACTTCTTATACGCAGTGATAGCATCATCTTTCTTCACAAAGACCACTTCTGCTACCCCAGGATGGACCAGCCGAGCCCGCTTGAGGGCTCCACACACACAGAAAAGCTCCTGCAGAGAACAAGAGGGGGAGGGCTGCAGCGAATTCCAGGCGGCCACCCTGACTGCCTGCCAACCACACTCGGGGGACTCTGGGTAGGCTGGTGGCTGCATTGGTTCCTAATACAAAATCACTGGCTAATAAACTACACAAGAGTTTGCTAGACCTTGTTCCAGTTTTTAAGGATTGAGTGGTTTCCCCAGGACATGACACTGTCAAGTCTCTGCTAAACCAGGAACGCGAATTATTGCAAGTCACCAAGACCCAGGTTTGGGTTTGATCATTGTGGCTTGACCTTCTATCAGCTGAATGACCTGTCAGCAGGTTATTTAAGTTCTCTGCACCAAGTTTTTTCTTGTGAAAACAGGGAGCAAAGGTCTGGCCTAGACTATCTCCTAGGGCTGCTGTGAGTTCATCCACGGTCGTTCATAAGGCAATGCTTTGTACACAGATGTTGCCACCCTACCATGTTCCAATCCCTTCCTCACTTGACAAAGGGACTGAAGCCAGAGAGGGTGCAGGGTCTGGACAGATGGGGGTTAACTAGCATCCAAGCTTTTCTTCTGCAAACTAGCCATCAGAAGGGTGTGAGGAGGATGAGGAAAGTGGCTCATGAAATTGTCCATTTTATTTTAATGATAATGGGGGAAATGTTACTCAAACTAAGATGAGATGCTGATTTTATTGCTATTGTTTAAGTATTACATATCTGTATACACAAGTGATTTTAAGCTCATGCTGTCTGACATCAGAATGAAAATGAATTTGAAAAGGAAGTTTTGACCACACTGGTGTAGGTGAGACAGGACAGAGCAAGAGGGCCATCCAATTAACCAGCAGGTGACAGTACTGTCAGTCCATGGATGTTTATAATGGATTAAACTGTGTCCCTCAAAACACAAGTCCCAGGATTTAATGTGGAAATTAGGTAATGATCCCCTACGATCTGGTAAATCGAACAGCTATAAAAGAATCAAGGGTGGAGGACAGTACCCTTTTCCCAGCCTTATCCTCTCCCTTCCCTACAGACAGAAGGGACACTTCTCTAGGGTGTGGCCTACACTACCTTTCATTCCAGAGAGATAAATGGGGGAAGGGGGGGGGAGCTGAGAGGAGGAATCCTTGCCAGGAAGGAGTACATCCTTTTGGACTCAGCCTTTTTGTTAGGTAGCTTGACCTTAGGGAAGACTAAGACACATGAGATTACTCAAGAAATGCCTCCTGGCCTACAGATGCTGAGAAAACAAGGACTTCTCTCTCCACAACCAACAATGAGCGAGCAGGGCTTTCTCTGGAGCTGGCATCTTAAATTTGGACTTGTAGCTTCTTCAATTGTAAAAGAATCAATTTCCGCTTATTAAAGCCATCATTGTGCTCGCTGTTATAGTACCATTGGGTAATTAAGACAGCACGTATTGCACAGTGAGAATAAAACAATCCCATTTAGAAGCATAGACATCCTGAGATTCACACCTGGTACCCAATACTTGCTAAGAACCACCACTGACACAGTGAAGTGCTGATGCAGTAGGCCTGAAGGTTGCCATCTCCAAGACCTGTAACAAGGTGGGCAGCAATCTGGGAACTCAGATTCCAGGTGACCAAAACTGGTAAGAGAGCCTCATTATGCCCAGATTCTTCACGCAAACAACACGGTTTATGCTCAATACCTGCTTTCCTTAGGGAAACCTGAGACAAAAGTTCTAGGTGAAAGGTCCTACATGACAAGCCAACAGCAACAAAACCCCTGAGCACTGACTCACTAGTGATCTTCGCCAGCAGACCACACATATGCACGCTGTCACAGCTGAGTCAAGTTCAGGTGCCTCTACGGCGAGTGAGCGGTCCGAAAGCTCGTACCTAGTTTCCCAGGGACTTTGCTCCAGGTGCCTTTTTCTTGGCTGATTTTGTTGTTTCTTATTATTCTAATGAATCCCAGCCATGACTACATCTCTACTGTGAGTTCCATTAGTCTCCTGCGCAGATCTCCACATCTGGAGATGCGGCGAAGGGCCCCTGACATAAGCCTTATTTAAGACTGACAATTCTGCAGCCACAGTACTTACAACAATGTCCTCCTCGGTGACGCGTGGGTGCAGGTTATTCACGGTCATCTTCGTGCCTTCCAGGGGGCTGAACGCAGGCTGCCACAGACAAGAGTGTTAGCAGAGGTCAGAGACAGGCATGAGCTCCCCCCACACTCACTCCACGTAAGTGACCACAGGGGCCCAGAACATGCAAGGTCAGTTACAATCGGACCACAGTCCTCAGCCCAAACACACATCCACCACCTACACCAGGAAAACAGAACGCATTTCTCAAATATTCTGGGTCCTCTTAAGCCTCTAAGTCTCTGTCTCTCTGTTATGCCACTCCTATTTTAAGAGCCATCCAGCTCACATGGCTTCTCCTTGAAGCTTTCCCCCTTTTCATGAGGAACTGGATGCCCTTTCCTCAATGCCCCCGAAAGGTCTATTCTGGTGGACCTCTATCCCACCACCAGATGTGGTGTACCAGCCTGCAAGCGCCAGAGGGCTGGATACTCTTAGGCCCTGGCTTGTTTATAAAAGGCCTTGTGAGGACCAGACACAGAGCTGAGCACACTGCCAAGCAGCAGACAGGCTCAGCTAGGATGGGCAGGCATTTCCTCTCCTTCACCTTGAACTCACCTCAGCCGGGGGCAGGTCTTTAGGGGGTTCCTCTTTGTTCACCAGTGTCCGCGACATGCTGGTCAAGGCCTTTGTTCGAACGGAGGAGGTGAGTGCTGGAGCTGTATAGGTATCATTCTGGACCACTTTGGTGAGAGGGAGAGCCCTGGACAAGGACAGCCTGGAGCTGCTCAGCCCAGCCTAAACAAGAGAGGCAGGAAGAAATCTGAGAAGCCGGAGCCGTGGACTCCTGTGAAGAAGCCCCAGAGGACTGAGAACCAGCTACATGCATGGCTGACAACCCACCTTCAATGCCTCAAGTCAAGCAGAGATCTGCAGCCAAAAAGGCTGTTGCTACCACAAATGTCCCACAGGGAGGAGAAGGGTAAGGAAGAAAGCAGAGCTGGCACACATGCTCACAGATGCAGCAGTCAGAGTATGCAAAGTCCTTCATAACAACCTTTAACACAACACTGACCTAAGAAACTAACCCAGAAACCACATCACTAAAACTTTATGAAAACTGTAACTTCGGGCTAACAAGGCCGAAAGCGTGAAGTGACATTTATACCCAGTTACATTTCTACACAATGGCAGACCACCATCTCTGGACTGGCTGAGCACAGGAACCTACAACCATACAAAGGCACACACACAGGCCTGCCTTACCAGCTCTCAGACTTCTGGGGACAGGCCAGCACAGTCAACATGTGCAGACCACCCACAATAACCCCACCATTCAAACTGGCAAGCGGTTCCTTGGAAAAATAATCCAGTAAACACTTCTATATGAATGCATCTGAAGGAAGAGATGAGTGAAGCAGAAGTGGAAGGTGGTCCCATCTATTTAGGGAGGTATTCACCGCTCAAGAGAAACACCGCAGCCAGAGTGTAGGACAGGGTAGATCTGTGAGGCTTCTCCAAGGATGGATGAAATATCCACCCTATAGAAGTCTATGTTCCCAAACCAATCCTAAGTCAGCATGGTATAATACTTGAACACGAGAGCCTGCAGTCTTGACGGCTTAGGCTCAAGTTCTGAATGTAGCCTGAGTGACTAAGGCAGGATTATTTAACTAACTGCTCTGTGTTTCTTTATCTGTAAAAGAGGTATACTACCTGAGGTACAATAAATTAGCTAATACGACCCTTTCAAGCTATGTTGTTGTGTGTCATCAGGTTGAAACCAACTCAGTTGGCCCTCCAGTGGGTTTTCAGAGGCTGCAAGTAACACAGGAGGTGACTGTCCATCTTTCTCCTGCAGAATAGCTGGTTGATTTGAACCATCTGCCTTGGGCTGGCAATACAACTCCTTATCCACTAGACTCTACAAGATGTCCTTTTTCTGGCACTGCCTGTACACCTGTGGATACGGTCTGGTTTTGAGTGAGTTCTATGATGTTAAGGAGACAAGACTGGGATGAGATCTGTCCTGAGTCCCAGTCTTTCTACAGGGTATGATTAAGTTACTATTAGGTCCCTTGAGGATATATGGTCTATATTACTTATAGGAATGCTCTGGACCTTACATACAGCTCCTTGTCCTCTGGTTCTTGGAATGTGAGCCAGCAGCTTATTATCATACCTTCCAATTGGGGTTCACCTATTTCAAAATAACCTGAGTCAGTAGAAGCCTCCAGACCGACTTCTGACCCACAGGCTTGGACCTTGCCAGACTCCACAACCAAATAAGCAATTGTCTAAATGGTTTGAGAGTTCTGCGTAATGTTCCAGTGAATTATGAAAGTTCAAGTAAGGAGAAAGAATAGGGAGGGGAAGAGGAGAAGCTGATGTCAGAGAAGAGTAAGTGGTACAGCAGTTCAGAAAAGCTGGATATCTGGGGCATCTTTAACCTCTGCCTCATAGGGACCTGTCTTCTAAATTAATCATGCAATAATTGTACACTGCAGAAGAGGACAAGTACCGTATGTAAGTGAACAGAAATATTTACATACTTCTAAATTCTACCTAGCATTAGCATTGAGCTCCATTGATAGACCCCTCAGCAGCCAACCTGAGCCACTTTAAGAGCTCCAGTAGTAAGAGAAACACTGGTTGATAAACAACACAGTCTCTGGGCCTCTTAAAGCACAGTCTGACACCCTCACCCTGAGAGATCACTTGAATGGATACTGAGATGTTGTTCTCCTTCTACTTCACTGGCACACCAAGATTCCTGACGTGTAAGCTGTACCTGGAAACGCCCACAGGCAAGTCCGAATATCTGTGCTCACCTACTAATCAAGGAAATCAGACTAGGGCCAAAGCTGCTGTGTGGGAAGACCTGGAGCAGGCTGTCTTGGCACAGAGGAAGCAAAATGTGATTCCTTTTATTATACACGTTTCCCCTGGATTTTCTCCTATCCAACAACAGAGAGCTGCGGCTCAGCCGTCTACTCACTATGGAATCACAAGCCAGTCTCTAGACAGCCTGTTCTCAGTATTTACAAAGCAAAGCGTGGGGCTGGTTCTAGTTCAGAAAATGTTATGATCCAAATGATAAGCACATTCTGTACTGAAAGCCCAAGTTCCACAATCTCTCACATTCATCTGACCTCACACCCAGCGGATGCAGAAAATATGCTGGCGGAAATGGCAAACGTTGTTATATATACTCTGACACAACAACATTTTATAAAAATGTCATACTGGATGGTAGACAAAGCTGCCAATGGATGAGACTTTCATCTGTTTACTAGGAACAGGTGCTGTAACATCATCCTCTTCATCCAGGTCGTATAAATTCTAAGAACAAAAAAAAACACACAAAAAAAAAACCAGACACTAATAGATCTTTGTCCAAAAGCGTTCAGGGCACTCAATGCAATCTGTGCTCGGTAGACCCTCAACAGCACTCTGGAACAAGCATAGGAGGGAAGCGACTGCTGTTGTATGAGGGAGAACTGAGAACTAGGGGAGGTGTCCCAGGAGGAGTCTCAAAGGCTAGGGCACAAGTCATACTCGCCTGCCTCCCTGCCTGCAAGGGTCTGGGGCAAGGACTGCAACTTGGAGCACTTTTCACAACTGGAGATAATGTGTACAAGTCTCCAAAGCATTTTATGCTCTGGCATCAAAAGTCCATCAACCCAAGGATTCTCACCTAGTCAAATAACCCCAAATCTAGAAAAAGATTTATGAAAAATACAAGAATTTACAATAGTGAATATTACAACAGCAACAACCAAAAAAAATCACTCAAAAGTGTAGATCATAGAGTCAATGGCTAGTTAACAGAAAGATTAACTGTGGATGTGAAGCATTCCAGAAACACGGGGAAAAGTGATTCAAAATTGGGTAAGAACACAATTACAACTTTGCATAAAATGACGACATTTTAGGGGGAAGTCAACACGTGGTGGAACTCAACATTAGGAGAAAGCTAGCTAGCTCTGCAGAATAAGAGCAAGAACTTTTAAAATTAATCTATTTTGCAAATTTTCTATATTAAACACATTCTATTTTAATTAATAAAACATGTTAACTTTCAGTTTGCCCTTCTGCCCCTTACTGCCCTGCCTTTACTAAGAGGTTTTTTCTAAAAAGCCATTCATGCACAGGAAAGTGACTGCAACTGCTCCTCCAACAACGTGTGCTCGCTCGCTCTCAATCCTACCTGTTTGGGCTGCTGGTTATTGACGACGTTGATCCTCATTCCAGCAGGATGAAGTGGAACCATGGTCTTCTGCTGTGGAACCTAAAAGGATCCAGTGGTCATAATTCATTCTACTGGGTTTATTTGTGTTTCTGTGAGCAGAAGATGGAACTTGAAAGATTGTGGGGACCTTGCTTTAGTTTTTGGTTTAAAAAACTATAAAGTGTCTCCTAAAGCAGGAAAGTAAAGGAGAAGTGACATTCCAGAGACTGATAGGCACGTGGAGGGAGATCTGAAGGAAGCTGCAGCTGTCGTGGTTCTCAAGGTACATACTGTGTACCAGGACCCGGAGGGTCTGACTGAGCTCCTCTGCTGACTCCTCCCACTTCTGATGGTGCCAACCCACCCTTAGTTTTGTAGAAGAATCTGCATCTCAGTTGTTATTGTTTGATACCATCAAGTTGGGTGTTCAGAGTAGAACTATGCTCTGTAGGGATTTCAAGGCTATAACCTTTTGGAAGCAGACTCTTCTATAAAATTGGGTCACTAGTCTATATTCACAACAAGAAATAGGCAATTTATGTCAAGTGCCTACTATATATTACATGTTCAGCAAATGTTCACTTGATTCTTCCCCATCTCTTCCTCTCCTACCATCAATTTCAGGAGGGAATGTTACTTATTTTCTCTGGTCCTTTATTTTCTTTTATAGCATTGCTATTATGTACCATCGAGTCAGAACCAACTCACAGCTGACCCTCCAGCAGGTTTCCAGAGACAGCAAATATTTCTTCCTTGGAGCACCTGATGGATTCAAACCGTGTGTCTTTAGACTGGCAGCCCAACTCCTTACCACCAAGCCACCAGAGCTCATTCTTTTATATAAAACTGAGATAGTATTTTGCCCTCTTTATGTGTTACTTGACTAGAACACGTATAAAAAGTTCTGACCCACCTGGATGGTCTTGGTGAGCTTCAGAGCAGGAGTCACTGTGACGACAGGCGGGCTCATGAAGGCAGCAGGGGAACTGCGTTTCAAGCTGATCTTCTCTCGGGCATCGGCCACCTGGCGTGGTTTCTGGGGCACTGTACTTTGCTGCTTTCGGGAGTTGAGCATCTCTCGTGCATCCTGCACTTTCCCTTTGATTCGAAACCGAGCATCGTTTTGTAAAAGCTTCTCCCGGGCATCCTTGACTCCCAGCTTGAGCCTGGCATCTGAGAGGCCAATCTTTTGACGGGCATCAAATCTCTGCTGGAAGGTGGTTGTGCGTACTGGCTGGCTGAGAAGGCTCTGATGGATGCCCACACGAGATCGGACCCCTCCAAGTCCTGCTCTGACATTGAGCCTACAAACAAAAAAGGGAATATTAAATGGGTCTGGAGAGCCACAGCAGCTGTTGCAAGTACAGTGATGTACTTGGCACTAGGAAGGAAAAGGTCCTGACAGAGACCACCAAGTTTCCAGCCCGAGGAGCAAGTAAGCCGACAGAGTAAACACGAGGCTTTTAACTCTATGTGCCGTAAGCAAAACTGGGAATAAGAGGCTGCCACTGTTCTCACACTAGGGCTCTGCTACTTACAGAGTGTTTGGAGACACTAAAGTAACATACTTCCACGTATGTACGATGAGCAATTTTACAGTTTCCAAAACACATGGATTCCATAATTATTCTCTCAACCATGTCTCGCAGCCCCCCAAGATGCAGACATTATTCCACCCACCGAAACAAACTTAGGCCACTCTGAGGGCTGAGTGTACAGGTATATATGGTCTGGATCCATCATCAGCTGTTCTGCAAGCAACGCCTGCTTGATTTATAGCCTCTGAAAAGCCGCTGGAGCTTCAGCTATATTCTGACTCAATGGTTATAAAACAACTCCACTGAAACAGGCTTACGAGAGGTTAAACGATTATTAAAATAAAGGGTGCCAGGTAGCCTCAAACCTTCAATGCAATCAGATGCCTCCAACTGGGCTGAGACCAAGAAAAAAGCTACCATGTGAGTCTGGTTTAGAGCATAAGGGAAGCGATAAACGAAAACGTTTGCAGGCTCACTAAAACCAAACACTGACCTCATTGCCATCAAGTGAATTCTCACTCACTCATGGACCCCATGTGTGTCAAAACAGAATGGCAGGCAGCAGGGTTTTCAACAGCTGGTATTTACAGTAGCTGACCTGCTGGGTCTTCCTCTGTGGAATGACTGTCAGCTTCCTGAGCAATAGCCAAGGGCACTGTGCTGTATCCAGGGATCTTTAGAGATCTTTTTTAGAGATCAACAAAAACGTTTGAGTGCTCAGTACAGGTCAATAAATGTTGACACATGATTTTTATAAGCTTACAATAAACTTATGAGTTAACTACATTTTATAAATGAGGAAACTGAGTCTTAAGGAGCCTCGGAATCTTGAGACTCCCTAGATCACAGATTCATCAAAAGTGAAGGGTTAGATTTTAACATAGCAATCAAAAAAACCCCAACAAATCAAATGGGGGGGGATCCAGCCCACTGCTATCAAGTCAGTTTGTACTCAGGGAACCACTCCAATAGGTTTCTGAGGCTGTAAATCTTAAGAGGAGCAGACATTTCTCTCTTAAAGCAGCTGGCAGATACCAAGCACTCACGTCCTGTTAGCAGGCTAGCATGTAACCTACTACGCCACCAGGGTTCATTAACTCTAGTTACAGCATCAACACACTATGTGTGAGTCCAAATGCAGAAACCAAAGCTTGCAGAGCTAATGAAAGGTGAACTGCCCCCTCCCTACCAGTGGAGAGAAACCTCAGAATTCCAGTGCACATTCCAGGGCCAGTGCATCTGATCACTCAAGAGAAACCACACACCATCTTGTTTCGTTCTGGTTGGGTTTTGGTGGGTTTTTTGGGAGGGGGAGAGTGATCAGGATGCCTTGGGCTGCACTTTTTTTATTTTTATTATTTTGTGTGCGTGTCCCGTCAAATCGGATCTGACTGGTACAGGAGGATATTGCGCCTCCTTCTCCAGCAGAGCATCTGGTGCATTCGAACTGTGTACCCCTGGGATTGCAGTGCGGCTTCTTGCCACTTGGCCACCAGAGCTCCCCCTGGGCTGCACTTTTATCTAGCTGAACAACAAAAAAAGTACACTGGGGGCGAGGGAGGTGATGGCTGTGGTGAACACAGGAACAGCATGATTAAGCTCCTTCAATTCAGAGCATCCAGTTCTCTGGTTGCCCCAGCTCTCTGAATTCCTTTCGGCAATCACTACTGAAGCTTTTCATAAGCACCATGCTGCTTTCCTGCATGAAAAGACAGCTCTGCAGCAGCAGGCAGCAGCACCGTTGTAAGGCAGACATTAGTCATCAAGGAGTTTTCAAATAAGCACTCCTGCCAACCTGGGGCTAGGTCTCCAAAACAGGGTCAATTACGTTATCCTCCTGCTCCAGACCTGTGCACAGTTCCCTATCAAACAGAACCTCCCGTCTGACCATGTCTTCTACTCTCACCTCATCTCCCACCGCAGGAACTACCTCATGTTTCTGATTCACATTCTGCACTTCAGGCTTCAGGGGGGGAAAGTGGAAGGTAGGGAATATGAGGGAGGTGGAGGAGGTTTTGAGCAAGCCTTTCTCAATTGCCTTACTTCCAGCAAACCAGTGGAACTCAGCAACTACTCGTAGATCCTCACCAGGTATTCCACGAGGCCCTGAGAGGTAGAATAAGTGCTGACCACCCTATTATCCTCAATGCTATGCACACTTAACTGTGAGCTTTCTCCCTCACATCCCAACAGGAACCTGGTACACAAATGATGTCCAGGGAGGGTCTGACGTAAGGACTGTCCTACCCTCTTGGTTTTGCCTGAGGAAGGCACGCAACAATGGCAGCCAGCTTTAGACAGACATCCAGTCCAAGGGAAAGGGCCCTAAGTCTAAAGTGGATTTGCATCCAAAGAGAATTCTTATTTCCAGAATCTACAATGGGATTAGTGTGCACGTTCAGTTATTTTACAGGAAGAAAATAGTGTAGTGCAACAATTACTGAGGTCTACTCAACTGGCAGCATCAGCATGGATGGTGAAGGGCTTGAGATAGTTAACAGTTTTAGTTTGCTTGGCTCCACAGTCAACACTCTTGGTAGCAGCAGCCAGGAAATCAGGAGACGAATTGCATTGGGAAAGTCAGCTGTGAGGGACCTCTCAAGAGTACTGAAGAGCAACGACGTCAGGCTGGAGACTAAGGTGCGCCTGATCCGGGCTATAGTCTTTGCAATTACATGCTATGCATCAGAGTTGGACAGTGAATAGGGATGATAGAAAGAGAACTGATGCCTTTGAGCTGTGGTGCTGGAGAAGAGTGTTGAATATACCATGGACTGCTAGGAGAATGAACAGGTTTGTCTTGGAGAGGGTGAAGCCAGCATCTCCCTGGAGTCAAGGATTCTGAAGCTTTGTCTGACATACTTTGGGCATGTTGCAAGGAGGGACTGGTCCTTGAAGAGGGACATCATGTTTGGGAGAGTGGAGGGGAAGCGCAGGAAAGGAAGACCCTCGATGAGATGGATCAATTCTGTGAGTGGAGAGGTGGAAATGAGTGTTTGAGACGGCGAGTTTGGCACAGGATAGAACGGCGTTTAGGGCTCTTGTACAAAGGGTGGCTATGAGTCGCAATGACTCGATGGCACATAACAACAACAACAACTCTGAAATGCAAATAATAATTGTGGTGTTGGCAAACAGACTTTCAAAACAATAAAACTGACTTGGAGGAAGAGCAATGAGAACTTTCTTAGAAACTCTTTCACATTCTTTGGATATGTTATCAGAAGGGGTCAGAGTCCATGCTGGGAAAGGCAGAGGGTCAGAGAAAGAGTTCCACAGAGATCTTTTTATTCTGGGGGGAAATTCCATCTTCCTTCATACTGATACCAGCTAAGGTCACTGGCTGAGTAGACTGTAGAGTTTTCATGTTTTTAAAACAGGCAGCTGTGCAAGTGCTGAGGAAAACAGCTAAATACCATATTATTCAGCAACTCCACCCCTCGGTACAAATTCAGAAGATTTGAAAGCAGGGATTCAGACAGATGCTTCTACTTAAATCCTCAGTGTTCCATTATTCATAATAATAGCTGAAAAGTGGAAACTACCCAAGTATCCAAATAAACGAGTGGATGAACAAAAGATAGTCCCATACACACAACGGAAAGTTACCCAGCCACAAAGAGAAAAGTTCTGACATCTACCACACACAGATGAGCTCGGAAAACACACCAAGCCAAAGAGTCCAAACACAAATGGAGAGAGAGCGTATGGTTCCACGCACATGAGATACTCAGCATGGACAGAGATAATGCACGGGGACAAATATTTCTTACTGGTTACCTGGGTCTCGAAGCTACTAACTTTCTGTCGGGATAATGAAAATGTTCTGGAAATAAGTGCCTGTGATGGTTGCTCAATATACATGTAATTAATTCCCGTAAGTTGTAAAACACAACTTTTGCGACATGTATTTCACTACAATCAAATTCTGAAAAGACAAAACAATAGAAAAGAAATACATGGATGATTAATTTCAGAAAGGTGGAAAGTCAGCAAAGAAGAAAACCCTCAACGAGAGGGGCTGGCACAGTGATGGCAGCAATGGGCTCCAACGTCTCAGTGGTGAGGAGGATGGCGTGGGCCGGGACAGGGTTCAGAGCTGTTGCTCAGAGGGTCACTGTACGTCCTACTCAACCTGATGTCCCCTCACAGCAACAGCACCATCCTATTCCCCCTTTCCTGATGTACAAGGGGCAATGAACACCAAACAAAACGGCTGCTCGGGGATGGAAACAAAGGGACCGACCAGACAGGTGAAAGACAGGGGAAAGGTCACTTGCAGTTCTACAGGAACTTCTGTCCTGTCCACTTCATGTCTTCTCTAACAGTCACCAGTTCTTCCCAAGACCTCCACACAAATGTTTCCCAGGAAGAAAGCTAACTAGCCTCTATCTTCCATAACTCAAAATCCCAATCCACGGCCACCAAGTCAATTCCAACTCACATCACTGCTCCACTGACCTCTTTCTTGGGGTACAGATCTTCATGAGGAGACTGACCACTGTTCTCCATGAAGCTGGTGGATTCAAACCACTCACCTTTGGGTTAGCAGCGCAACATATTACACATGACATCACCAGAGCTCCTTGTATTTACTCTTGTTGCTGTGTGCCCTTGAGCCAGAACCGACTCACAGCTGACCCTCCAGCAGGTTTTCAGGGGCAGTTACCAGGTGGGGAGACTGCCCATCCTTACTGTAGAAAATGTGCCCGCTGTGGCACTGTTCAAAGTCAATTCTCCGTAGGAGCAAGACAGACTGTCCTTGGCTGAGACAATCTTTTCAAGGGATCTGGTTAAGGAAATGGAGGTCCAGTGGGGCTCAGCTACTAACCAAGCTGTGGGCAGTGGGATCCCACCAGTCCTTCTGCAGGAGAAAGATGTGCTGCTCTACTTCTGTAAAGAACGGCCTTGGAAATCCTCGGGGTTGTTCTCTGTTCTAGTTACTGAGGCAGAACTGACTGACAGCTACAGGTTTAGTGTCACACAGGGAAGAGGGTAGGACCACAAACAGCCTCTCGCCCTCTGAAGCGGAGGGTGGGCACGCTTACTGCCCATTATGAGACTTGGGCTCCTTAAGCTCTGGGTTCCTCTCCTGAAACTCTGAGTCTACGGCTATCTAACCCTCTTCACGTTACTGCTGAGAATCATGGTTCAGGTAACCAGCGTAGGACCCTGATCTCCAGTACTGCTATCCTTGCAAATCACCAACTGTTCTCTGCCTGTAACTCCAGACTCCTGTCTTCTATCAGTACCCAGGAAACTTCTTCAGACGAATTTATCATTTTGCAAACAGGATAAAACCCCACACCTTTCAATGTGTGGACAAGGACACTCAGATCATTGTTCTCTTTGTTGGTCATGCAGGTGAGACATAAAATGGAGTTGCCAGCATATTTACCCAAACAGCACGCAATCTGTTCTCTTCCACTCTAGTTGTCCTGCTTGCATTCTCCCCTCCCCTAAGCCAATCTTCACAAAGCAGCAAGGAATATTTTCCAACCGAAAATTGGATTGAATTACTCCTTTGCTTAAAAGCCTTCAGGGATCACGCTGATGAAAGCTAACATCCACTGAGCACTGAGCGTCTGTCAGGCACTTTTCGAAGCACTTGGGCGATTTTCACTTAATCCTGACAAGACTCTAATGAGGTACTTGTTACTCACATTTTATAAAGACAGGCAAAGAAAGGAAAAGCAGCTTGTGGAAGATCACATGGAAGATGAGGAGAGCAGGGACCTGAATCATGGCAGGCCAGCCCAGGGCCCCAAGCTTATCAATTAGGTACTCCTTGCAGGGAGTGGGAGAGAGCACTTCTACACCTTCAGGGGACAGTCCATTACACCTGTGCTGGCTCTGAGGCTGTAAATCACAACTGGAGGACACTGCTGTCTTTCTCCTTGAAACCCAATGAAGGGCTGCTATGCGTGTGAACGCGATGGGCAGTGAATGAGTTTATGAGACAGAAGACCTGGCCGCTCTGGTGGCCCAGTGGTAAGGAGTTGTGCTGCCAACCCAAAGGGACTTGGTTTGAATCGGGCAGTTATTCCATGGGACAAAGAGGGGCAATCTCCTCCTTTACTGCCCCTGAAAACGGGAGGGTCAGTCAGCCACACAGAGGGAGACCCAGGATCCCACACAGCTAACGGCTGAGGAACTGAACTCATCTGTTCGGAACCGGAGGTCAGAGCCTAGGGGTTAGCAGATGATGAAGTGGGGGTGCCCGTCAGAGTGGACGGGAGAACGTATAAACATTCACTTCAAGCAGCGCATGAAATGATTTCTTTTTCTAGTAAGTAGCTACCTAAGGTGCAATGAGAACTCTCTCATTTTCTGGAACAAAGGAGAGCAAAGAGAAGCAAAGACACACAGACACAATCACTGCAAAGGACCAATGCATGACAGGACGTTAACCCGTGCACCCTGAAACCCGAAAAATCAGATGCTGCCCAATGACCACTGTAAAAGGGATGTTAGAGTCCTGGACAGAGCAGGAAAAACGCTGTTCAAGACCAACATCACACAGAGAAAGGCTGAGAGACGCCGGGGCCCAGGCCCTGGAAGGACAGGGGTGTGGACGGGTAAAGGCCCCTGTTCACTGCTCCTGAGGTCAAGGGCAGGAAGGGCTGGACAGGTGGGGGATGGAGGGGAAGGAGGGCCGGGGAGCCGCGGTGGTGGACACGGCGGAGTCCAGCCGCGTGGACGGTCCCTTCCCGCTCAGCACTAGAAGGGCCAGCCCTGCTCCCGCGACCCGAGGACACCAAGCCCCGGGCAGTGGGCGCTCTCACTCGGACGCAGGACCGTCCTCCGTGAGTGGACATCGCGGGGTCCTGGGGCTCCGGCCTGCAGCCGGGAGTGGGCCGGGAAGTGGGGGCCACGACACCAGGCACCCCAGGTCGGCGGCCCCGGGCCGGTGTCCGACCCCATTCCCCGCGCGACCTGCGGGGACCTGCGAGGATCGTGGGGGTGACGGGGTCACAGCCGGGGGGACCAGCGGGGGGCTCGGGGCAGGCGGCCGGGCGACGGGCCGGGTCCGCCGGGCAGTGTGAGGCCCCCGCCCGCTGGGCTTCGCTTCGGGGGGACTCGGGCGGTCAGCGGAGTCGAAGGCGCC
>NW_006399836.1:1803744-1810972 GCF_000299155.1 Elephantulus edwardii | reverse complement strand
ACAACAACAACCACCACCACTACCCAGTCACTGAGTTAATCCTTCTCATCAAGAGCCTTTTTCTCTGTCCCTCCACCCTCCCAAGCTTGATGTCCCCTCTCCAAGGATTGATCCCTCCTTACAACATGCCCAAAATGTTTCAGACGGAGCTTCAGAATCCTTGCCTCCAAGGAGCAGCCTGGCTTCACCCTCTTCCAGGATGAACTTGTTTGTTCTCCTAGTCAATACTCTTCTCCTGCACCACAGCTCAAAGACATCAATTCTCTTTCTATTATCCCTACTCACTGTCCAGCATTCTGATGCATAGCAAAGCAATTGTGAAGATTATGGGCTGGAACAGGCACACCTTAGTCTCCAGACAGATGTCCTTGCTCTTCAGTACTCTGGATAGGCCCCTGGCAATGGACTTTCCCAGTGCAATTAGGCTACATAAAAATCTGTTGGAACATACTGTACAATCCAGAGAAGTATTTCCTGTTTGTTACTGGTATACCACGTCAGTGAGACACTCAAGACTGGTGTAGGCATCCTTGTTATCAGATAGGCTTTACACTTAAATAATTAAGTAAATGGATGCTCACTTTGTGTTGTACTATGTAAGAGTGTGTTCTACTGTATGGCTAACATTCGGAAGAATGAGAATTCTGGAACATTTAATTGTGTGCATGGGAGACCACGTAGGCTAAGATACCATCATCCAAACCGATCAAAGAAATGCAGAGTAATAAACTAGCATAAAACTAAAGCAAGAAAACAGAAAACAAAATCAAGACAAGTCAGGGTCAGGGTCAGGGTCAGGCAAGGACATTTTTGTGCATGTTATTGTTGCTGTTACGTGGACAACGACTCATGGTGGCAGTGTGCACACTAGCTCTAAACCCTGCTCTAGCCTGAGCCATTCGCACTGCCTCTGACACACCTGGCCTCATTACCCCAGTTACTTTGTCGATACACCTCATCCGTTCTCCCCACCCTTCCAAGCACGATATCCTTCTCCAAGAACTGGTCCCTCTTTGAAGCAACATCCTAAAAGGTGTAAGACAGAGCCTCAAAATCCTTGCCTCTAAGGAGCAGCTTGATTTCACCCTCTCAAAAATATAGCTGTCAGTTCTCTGGGCAGTCCGTGGTGTATGGTCAGTACTCTTCTCCAGCACCACAACTCAAAGGCATCAATTCTGTCATCCTTCGTCACTGTCCAGCTCTCTGATGCATGCATGTTGTTGTTGTTATGTGCCGTCGAGTCTCCTGCAACTCATAGCGACCCTATAGCACAATAGCCCTAAACTCAGCTCTGTCCTGTGCCAGTCTCACGGTCTCTGACACATCTACCCCCGTTACCCCAGTCACTGAATCAATCCATCTCATCAAGGGCCTTCTTCTCCTGTGCTGTCCCTCCACCCTCCCAAGCATGACATCCTTTTCCAATCTCACTGTCTGATACATCTACCCCCACTACCCCAGTCACTGAATCAATCCATCTCATAGAAGATCTTCCCCTCCTGTGCTGTCCCTCCATCCTCCCAAGCATGGCATCCCTCTCCAAGGACTGATCCCGCCTTGCAACATGTCCAAAATATGTCAGACAGAGCTTCATAATCCTCTCCTTCCAAGGGGCAGCCTGGCTTCATCTGGAGAGCCAGGACAAACTTGTTTGTTCTTCCAGCAGTCAATGGTATATACAATACTCTTCTCCAGCACCACAGCTCAAAGGCATCAACTCTCCTTCTATCATCCCTAGTCATTGTCTAGCTCTCTGACACATATACCAAGTGATCCCAAGGACCATAGCCTGTGGGAAGCCGAATATAAAATTTAATATTAATAATAAACCAAATGTTATATCAAGATATAAGGGAGGCGTAATACAAGCTGGAGTTCACCCTGAGGCACTAAGACGTTCCTTAAGAGTCAACATCTTATGGTTATCACAAGAGACCAAAATGAAATCAAATTCTAATCCCTTGTGATTATCCTTTGTTTACCTTCCTGATGATTCTCAATATACACAGAGAGGCCTGGCTTGGGCGCTTCAGTCATCAGGACTGCTGGTCCTCTGTCTTTACTCTCTGTCTAATCTCATTCTTGGTTGTCTGTCTCATTATTACTTAATGCTCAGTCTGCAACAATGGCCTGTTATCAGGTATCAGATACACCTTAGTCTCCAGACTGACATCATTGCTCTTCAGTATTTTGGAGAGGTCTCTAAGAGCAGACTTTCCCATTGCATGCACACATCGTTGGTATATTAGGAGCAGACAGCCTGACAACTATCCCTGTGGGCTGTAAAGGGGATCACAATAGATCTTTGACCTAGTGGGTGAAAACATGGAGCACCACTCAGAAACACAGGCGTGGGCTTACTGAATCCAGTGGAGGCTGGGGGAGCTCATTAAAAGTCCTTAGGCATCTTTCAAACCTGGAACAAACGTGAACTTCCAAGGTTCAACTTTCAGCCACAAAACTCTTATAAAGAGCACAATGACATCAGGAGAAAGTGCCCTTAAAATAATCAACTACATGGGATTAATTCCAGAGGTAAACTCAGAATGCGGGAAGGGGGAGGACAGCTGGATGAATGGGAACAAGAATCACAGGCAGGGACTGGGAAGAGTGTGGTTAATTGTAGGTGGAAGCACTTGACCATAGATGAGGGTTGGAGGCATGCCCAGGTGGGGCCTGGACAGCCCTCCCAGCAACGTGGGACATTCCTGGAGAGGGTTGTTGTGACTCCATTGCTTAAATTAACAGGTAGGACTTTCGGACCTGTGTGAACAAGCATTAAATCTGCAGGACTTCAGCTACACATTGTTGTTTTGTTGGATGCCGGTTGAGTGGAGTACGATTCACAGCGAACCTATGAACACAGATCTGAAGCCCGTCCCATCCCGTGCCATCCTCACCCTTCCTGATACACTAGAGGCCCCGAGACATCACCATGTCAATCCACCTGGTCAAGGGTCTTCCTCTCCTTCGCCGACCCACCATCCTTCCAAGCACAGCCCTGCTTAGCAACGTGGCCAAAGCCTGTGAGGTGAGGCCTCATCATCCTTGCCTCCAAAGAGCACTCCGGTTCTGTGAGCTCCTTCGAGCCGTGATTTAGGCTTGAGGGAATCCCTGCCAGCTTTGTTAGGAAATTCACTATCTCGGGAACCTTGGTCCTTGACCACAGCACAAGGCTTGGCTGCCACCGTCCCCAGCCCCGGCATTTGGAAAGGCCGAGAACTGGGGGAAATGCATCGTTGGCTGTACACATTACACACCGAGGTGAAGAGGAAAGAGGGAGCTCCCCGAGCCCCAAGGTTTAGCCCCGGCCCTCCTTCCTGTGAAGCCCCTCCATCCTCTCTGGCCACACCTGCCTCCACCATGTTCCTTGAGCCAGCAGGTCCCCGTCCCAGGGTCTCTGTACCTGCAAGTGCAGCCTCCTTTCCTCCAGCAGTGCCCACCACCAGGCTCTGCTGTTTCTGGAAACTTCTCCGTGGTAGTTCTAACCTCTGTTCTGGCTGCACCCCAGCAGGACCAGTGCCTCCCGCTCCTGTCCCAGCGCAGACACCTCTGCAGAGGGCTCCGTGCTGCCCAGTGTGAGGACAGCCCTCACTCCTGTGCCATCTGAGGGTCCGTCTGTAATTCTCATCTTAGCACCTACCGCCTGATGGATGGCGGAATGCTTCTGCTGTCCTTCCCACTAGAACCTCAGTGCACAGAGCAGGGAGGCCAAGTCTCAGCTCCTTAAACTGCATTTGGACACAGAGAGAGAACAAGTCCCCTCCCATCTGCCCACCTCCCACCTGCCCAGCTCCTCCCTCACGTGGTCAATTCTGACTTGAGGCTTCCAGGGTGGTGGCAGTGTTCACAGATCTCAATCATAGTGAGTGGGGATTCAAACCTCCAACCTTCTTGTTAGCAGCTGAATGTCTTAACTACAGTGCCACTGGGACTGTCTACTGCCGACCTGAGGCCCATCCCACACTGGAAAGCCCTTCACTCCCCTGAGCCTCAGTTTTTCCAAGCTGAAAAATGGGTCCTTCCTTTTATACAGCTTTTGAACAATGGAGCTGGGGTCTTTCGGGGGTGGGGAGGGTGTTCCATTTCAAAAGCAGCTGAGGTGGTGTGAATAACACAGAACAAGAGGGTCGGGTCACAGCCCTTTTTCCAGGCTCAAGTCCAAGCCCAAGGACGTACCCATTGTCATGGCCAAGGCTGTGTAGCAACGTGACTGCCTGATTCTCTGGCTTGGTGGGGGTGATGCCATTCCCTTGATGAGGTGCGATGTGGCCTGTCTCCCTGATGTAATTTGCTGTGCTTGGTCAGTCGTGGAGGGGCTTCACAGGGGCGTGGCCAGCACTGAGCCCAGAGGAAGCCTAGAGGGGATGGCTTACTCATGATCCTGAACCCGTTCACGTCCTCTTCAGCTCCTGGACCAACCCTGCTGCCCTTGGATTCATCAGCCTCCAATGTCACCCTATGAGTGAGTTAGTTAAGGTAGGTGCCATCGAGTATGACTCACGGCGACCCTATGAACCACAGACCTGAACCCTGTCCTATCCTGTGCCAGCCTCACACTTCCTGGCACACTAGTACCTAAAGGAAGTCAATACTAAGTATTTGTAATAAACCAAATACTATTTCAGGATGGAATTCACTCTGAGACACCAAGGCAACCCTTAAGGGTTGACCATATTCTTGCATTTATTTGCTGACCTCTCCCTCCTGAGTCAAGGGAAGGTTTTCAGTAGAAAAAGCTTGGCTTCCTTTACATTGAATTCTCTTTGTGTTTTATTTCCTGATAATTTTCAATAAAGATACAGGGAAGTTGGAATGGGGCCCTTCAGCTGATGAAACTGCTGGCCCCGTCTTTACCTGTTTTAGCTCATTCCTGGCTATCTCATTATTAATAATTATAAAAATAGTTGACTCTTGGTCTGCAACAAGTGCCCAGTGCGGCAGTTACCGCATCAATCAACCTGGGTGAGGGTCTCTCTCTCTCCTTAGCCGACTCTCTACCTTTCCAGGCTACTTTCAGCAACGTGCGAAAAAGCAAGCACATGAGTCATTTCCTGTGAATAAATCTCTAGGTATTCACGTCCTTAGGAAGCTCTGGTGGTGTAGTGTGCAAGGAGCGGTCCTGCTGGCCTAAAGGTGGTGCTTCTTTGTGGCAACAAATACAGGGCATACACATACAGTGTTAGCTTAATGCTGGCTTTTTCTAGCCATTACCCTTGCTTCCTCTGGTCTCCAGCTACGTTAACTGCAGACACAATCAACAGCTGTGGGACTAGGATAAGAGAGGGAGTGCTTCCCACACTGGGGCGGCAAGACCTGAGGGAAACTGGAGCAAGAGCCTAGTGAGAGACCTTGGTGAAGGCGAGACCCTGTGATGGTGGCAGAGACTGTGGCATTGCTGTGGAGAGACTGGCAAGGTGTAACCAGAGGAGCCCTGAGATAAAAGCCAGAGCTAAAGGTTTTGCTGTGTTTGCTGGATAATTAAGGAGAAGCTGACTTACAACTACTCTGAGGCAAACCTTGCTGGATGATTGAAGGAATGAGAGGCTTCTTGAATTTGTGTTGCCGAATTGAAACCAGAGCCTGGGCTATTTGAGGAATTGTGCCTTGGGACTTCTGGGCTAAATCCTGGATCTGTATTGGGTGACATTCTTTGCCTCTTCCACTCTCCAACCTCTTTCCCTAATAAGCCCCATTCTCAGGACCACAACTATGAACCTGTGAGTCAACAACGAGCCAAGGACAGTCTTGCCGCTGGGATGGGTCTAGAGGCCCCACGGGGCTGGGTTACAGGCTCTTTAACTGCTTTCTGCGGGGGGGCTGTGCCATTCTCATTCCCTCTGGCCACTTCAGAGACGCTCCTGGCCCTGTGCCCCCACGTCCTGTTTCCTCCTCTCAAGGCAGCTCACACAGGTATGTCAAAGTGCTGAATTGGAGCTGACTCGTAGCTGACTCTCCAGGTTTCGGAGGCTCTAAATCACACTGGACAGGACTTCCCACCTTTCTCCTGTGGATTTGAACTGAGCACCTTTGGGTTGGCTGCATAGCTCCTTACCATTGGCCACACGAGCTCCCACATACTGCACTAGAGAACACAGCCTCAGACACCCACCGCTAACAGCGGGAGGAGGGGGCAGAGGGGGCCTTTGCGCACTGTTCTGAAGTCTGCCACAGGAAGGGGCTGCCAGCCCACGCAGGAGCACAGGCTCGCTGCTCGCCCTGTCCAGCTGGTTCTGGTCAGCGATGCCAGCAAAGCGGGAGGGAAGGTTTCGGGGGTTGTTTTTAAATGTACACACTTTCCAAATTTTCCCTAACAGGCGAAAAGTAGAGCCCCCCAGGGCAGATGCTGGTCCCAGCCCTGCTCCCCCACCCCGCCCCCACACCCTCTGCAGACCACACACACAGCAGGAGGGTAACAGTAGCAAAGTTTACTTCCTTTTTTTTGGTTATAAATGATCTGAAAAAAGCCAGTATGCAGGGTGTGAACACAGCTGCTGTCTGAAGGCAACATTGCGGCCACTGAGGATGTGGGGTCTGTGGGACAGGAGGCTCTGCTCTGCCCCCCACACGGCAGGCAGAGGGGTGGGCTGGGGACCGAGGAGGGATAAAGGAATGTCTCTGCTCCCCACTCTGGGTGGGGATCCCACAGCTTGGACCCCCCCACAGCGGCCAACGGGGGTTGTGCAGAGGGTCCCACCAGCCAGCCTGCGGCCCTTGGCCACTCCCTCCCCACGGGGCCTGCATGGGTCCTGGGGGGCGGGGGCCCCCTCTGCCCCACAGCCCCCACCTATGAGGCCTCAATGGTTATGTGTCTCATGCAGGGTCCCAAGCCTCCTCGTGGAGTCTCCACTGGGCCTGCAGCTGGCAGTGAGAGGTGGCCGCAGGGACAGGCTGGTTGAGGGACAGCTCACACACGGGCTAACAGTAAGCATGGCACACACGGTCTGAACTGAGCTCACCTAAGAATCTGGAGTGGACACTCATCCTGTCCAGGGAGCGGTGAGCCCCAGGGAGCTGTCTGCTACAGGACACTCACCCCGTCCAGGGTGGTGGGTCTCCGGGGAGCTGTCCACTGCAGGACACTCTCACCACGTCTAGGGTGGTGGGTCCCCAGGGAGCTGTCTGCTGTAACACACTCTCACCCCCTCGAGGGTGGTGAGTCCCCGGGGAGCTGTCCACTGCAGGACACTCTCACCCCGTCCAGGGTGGTGGGTCTCCGGGGAGCTGT
>NW_006399836.1:1802401-1803644 GCF_000299155.1 Elephantulus edwardii | reverse complement strand
GGGCCCCGCCGCCCGAGCCAATGAGGAGCGCGGCTGCCGCAGGGGGCGGGCACAGGCCTCCGCGACGCGACCCGGCCGCTCCCTCCGCGGCGGGGCGCCGACTCGCCGCTACCCCGGACCCCCGAGACGGAGAAAAGGCCACTCACCGCCCCTTCACCGCCGCCCCGCGCTTCCGAATGAGCTCGTCCAGGGATATGTCCGCCATCTTGCAGCGCCGAGGGAGGCGAGCAGCAGCCCTCAATCCCACTCCTTCGCTCGCGAACCAGCGACTAGCATTTAACCAGCGTTTGGCTGGCAAACTCTCGCGAGAGTTGACGCCAGAACGGATCGGAAGGGGCGGGAAAGCTCCCGTGAGCCTTCACGGGGCTGTCCTCTTATTTGCATACAAAAGAAAAGCGTCTCTCGGAGCTCCGTTCTTTTAAAAATTTTAGAAATAAAATATAAAGCCACCTAAAATACTTCATAATAAATAGTTACTTTTAAAGGACTAAAAAAAGCCAGGTCACACAATAGTTTCATAGTCACCATAGCTGTAATAGGAATACAGGATATTACGTTGGACGTGAACAGCTTCGGTCGTCATGCCTTAAACTTATGAGTAAGGAAAATAACGATTCGGGGTGACGCCCGGATCCTCACTGCTCATGTGAGAAGAATTTTTGAGCGGGTAAAGGTTGCCCCTGAGGTGACCCGCCTACTTTGCGGGATGCCTGGGTGTCGCGATCTGCCCGACCCTTAATCGTGTAAAAAAGACAGACAAAATTACTTATTTCATACTTATTTCACTTACGCGCCCGGGGTTTTAGTGACTGTAGGTCTTTAACCCGTGCCAACCTTAACGTTTAACGCTCCTCTTAAGTCACTTAAGTAGAATTTTCCTTGCATGTGAAATCAATGAGAGTGTTCCGTAGTTTCCACACTCTTGTTGGGTCACCATATCGATCTCTTCCAGTCAGTTGGCCAAGTGGTTGTTTTCCAGCTTTCTTGGCACAACTTGGTGTGCACATGCAGGGCAGCATCTGTTAGCTGAAATATGTCAATTGGTACACCATCTATCTATTCCTGGGGCCTTATTTTTGGCTATTTCCTTCAAAGCAGCTTGAACTTCTGCCTTCATCACCATAGGCTCTGGCTCAAATGTTATTTCATTAAATTCTTGTGTCTGCCAATTCCTTTTGATACAATGACTCAGTATATTCCTTCTATCTTTTGATACCTCCTGGATCATTTAATATTCTGCCCA
>NW_006399836.1:1781402-1793769 GCF_000299155.1 Elephantulus edwardii | reverse complement strand
CTGGCGGTGGGCCTTTCTGGGCGGACCACCGCCCGCTCAGATGAGTTCGTCAGCACAAGCAAGCCTGTGTGAGCCTTGGTACTGGTTAACTCTCCCCTGGGTGGCAGGGGGGTCACCAGGGCCTATGAGGGTAGCATCTGACCCTGCAGGCCTCGCTGCCTGGCCCCCACTTTTCCTTTCAGACTCTGGTCCACTTCCAGGTGTAGGGGGCCTGGTACCAAGCTGGGGCCCCCTGTAGTGTATGTTTGTCAGAGAGTCAACCCAAACCAGGGCCACCCAACTCTAGGTATGGGGACCCACTGCTAAGCTTGGGCCTCTGTGCGGGTGTGCGTGTACACTGGGAAGGCACCCTCAAACCAGGGCCCAACTCTAAGCAGGGCGGGCAGGACCCCAGCCCTATAACATGGGCAGATCTCGGGGTGTTATAGAAAGTTGGTGCGGAGGGGCGGGTGGGGACAGGCGTGTGGTGAGGGCATGGTGGAGGGGCACCTCGCCATCAGAAGGAGAAGCAGCGTTCCTTGGGGTGGCCCACCCGTTCCAGGTTGGGCAGGCAGGCAAACTGGATCATGGGTGGGGGGCCACACATCAGCACCAGCGGCTCCTCGTCTGGGGCCGGGAGGTGGTCACGGATCATCTCCTCATTCACGAAGCCCTGGCTGTAGTCCCAAGCTGTGGGCGAGAGACGGGTGAGCCTGTGCGGCTAGGGGACCGCCCGGTGTCCACAGCTGCTGCCCCCACCCCTGCTCGCCCCTGTGCCCGTCCAGCCTGGCTCCCCCGCTGCTGGCAAAGCCTTCTGCTTCCATGTGGCCCCGCAGGTCGCCTGCAGAACTGCCTTGAGGGCAACCCAGCAGGCACTAGAGACTATTCTACAGGTGAGAAACAGCAGCCCAGGGAGAACCAGACCCTATTGTCCAAGGTCCCAGGGACGAGGGTGGGACGTGAACTCAGATCCATCAGCACCTACAGGCCACAGAAGCTGTCCAGGTGAAGACTCGGGCCACAGAGGTGGTTTTCAGCTCTGTCTAGAGCTCAGGACCGTCCTCTGCGACTTCTGGGTCTCGCCCGGGAGAAGTGACACGTGGGGACTGACAGACATGTGTCTCCCAGGTTCCCTGTGCCGGGAGGCTTATCCTCAGCAGACAGTTGGGTGGACACTCCACCACCTCCATGTCCGCTGTGCCTCCTGACCCCACTGGGGGCCAGACCCCAGCTGCCCAGGGTGCTGCAACATGGACATGAGGATGTCTGACTCCTCAGAACCTCTTGAAATGTAGGAGCAGGGCAAGGATGGAGTGTGGGTGAAGACAGAGGGAGGACGATGGAGGGGTGCTGGGCTCGAGAAACCCCAGGCTCTTGGGCCCTGACCCCCGAGTCCCTCAGCCTGGAGCACCAGAGGTCATCTGCCTCGGCTGCTCTCCACAGCCTTATGAGCGGTCCCGGGCCAGGAGGGTGCCCAGATGGACTACACTCACACTATGTCCACCCCGCGGGGCAGGTGGGCCAAGATGGTCCCAGCCGACCGCGGAACAAGGAAGCATCTGCGTGTACAAACCACAGGGTCCTCTTCACTTCCGATATAAGTAGCTGCCACCCCTCGGTCCCTTTTCACTGTCGGCTGGGAAGATCCGTGCATAAGCCATCCTGGTCCATCCCTGACTGCTTCACAGGCTGTGCGCGAGGCGTTCCTGTTGAACCGGCCCCGCCCTGGTGTCTCCTTCATTCCCACTCTCCAGTCATAGCTCGCTGACTCACCACATGCGAGTCTGTGAGGCCTAACATCCCCTCTGGCGCAAGGTGGGGTGCAGGCACTTTTCACAGCAGGGGTAACGACTTAACATCCGCTGCAAACGGTGGCGGGCAGGTCTCACACACACCTCGGCCAGGCCTTGTGCTCAGGCCCCCGGCGGGCAGCTGGCATCAACGTCTCCGTCACCTGCTGTAGCCGCCCGTCTCCTCCTCAGCTGGCTCTCATCATTTCTTTCCCCAGGCTTAGACCTCTACTAGCTCTGAGCGCAGTCCCACGGGAGCTGGGCGGCTAATCCAAAGGCGGGGCCTCTCTGGCGGTTTGAATCCAGGGGACAAAGCTGGACAGTCTCCTCCCAAGCGAGTTCCAGCCTCCAAACAGTAGCTGGCGGGGCCACCAGCCACCACAGGAGGTCAGTGCCAGCCCTTCCCTCCTGCCTGACCAGCTCTGGCAACCTGGGAGGCCAGGGGCCCCGGGACCCCAGCTGACTTTCTCATCAAGGTTCAGCCCGGGTCACTCCAATCGCACGGCTCAAACAGCTCGCCCCAAACAGCTCGCCCGCATCTCCCCTTTTCTTTAAAACCAGATGCAGCCACTGTGATCCCAGAGGTACGCGGTTCGAATCCACCAGATGCTCTGCTGGAGAAGGAGGGACAATCTCCTCCTGTACCAGTCAGATCCAATTTGACGGTACAGACACACAAACCAAAAAGACTAAAAAAAAAAAAAAAACACCCACAAAAAAACCCCAGATGCAGCTACAAGACCAGACTCCTTCCTCCTGAGTCAGTGCACCACTACCCCTCCCTCCGGCTCTGCCTTAAGCCAGGCCCCCCTGATAAATCAGGGTCTCTCAAGCCCTGGTATGTGACCACCAAGCTGCATTCTGCCTGGCAAGGTGAGCTTGCACCCCAACACGCAGAGCAGAGCACAGAGTGGGATCCCATGAGCCCAGATGGCGGCCAGCAGGGCCAGAGGCCCAGACCAGCTGCCCAGTTCACAGATTGCAAACTCTGGTCTGGTCAACACAGGAGGGCAGCTTCTCTCACAGGGACAGGCCAAGATGACCAGCTTCAGAGAGGGAGGTCAGCCTCGGAAGCGCCCAAACTCATTTTCTGGGGTGGACAGAGCCTCCCCTCGGACGAGCGAGAGCTGTGGGCAGCGTGAGGAGAGGTGTGGCACCTCTCATCAACGATGGCCTGTACCCTCATCCCTGTGGCCAGGTCCTGGGCAATCTGTGGCCAGGAGTGAGCAGGGATGACCAGGCCTTGGGCCAGTGTGGTGCTTCAACATTTCTAGTTTCCAACACTGAAATCTTTCTCCCACGAAAACGCAGGTTCCCACGTTTTTCTTGCCAAGGCCTGCCACGTGGGGGTGTCCTTCCTCCCTCCTGCAGGGCTGCCTGAGGCGAGGGGCTGCAGCTCCACGGGGCTGATTCCCCACGTGCTACAGTCCTTGCCGCTCCCTACAGTCTCCCCACCAAGGCCAGCCTTCACCTCCATCACCAGCAGGAAGTCCCAACTGTGGATTTTCTTACAGAAAGAGATTCGGACATTCCCTGTCCCTCCACCTAGGGAGGGGGAGAAGGCAGGGGCTGCCCCTCCACGCAAGGTCACCGTGGTTTACAATCTCAACCTCCTGAGAGTTTGGGACCCTCCACAAATTCACCATGACCTTGGCAGAGCACTCAGCCCCCTCAGTGGGCAGAAGTCTGCCCATCCTACCCTCTGGGCAGATGATGGGAGGGCACGTGGATTCAGGGGCCCAAAGGGGTACAAGAAAAGCTGTGGTGCAATGGTAAGTCCTCAGCTGCTAACTAAAGAGGTTGTCAGTTCAAACTCATCAGCTGCTCCCGAGAGAAAACAGCTGGTGCTCCAGGTCCCTAAAAATGTCAGTCTGAGCACCCTGTGGGAGTGACTCTGTCCTATCTGGTCCCTGTGAATGGGACTGCCTCACGACACACAACACTAACGGTGACAATGGTATAAACTGCAAAGCGAGAGTGACAGGCGCCCCCAGCCTCGCTGCCAGACGTCCCCGGGAGAGCTGTGCCCTCTCCGCTCTCTCAGGGCCCGGACAGAGGATTGGGGGGCTGGTGGGAATGGAACCGCCCGGGCAGAGGATTGGGGGGCTGGTGGGGATGGAACCGCCCGGGCAGAGGATTGGGGGGCTGGTGGGGATGGAACTGTGCCTTCTCACAGCAGTGATGTTAACTCTAACCCCTGCAGCTGCTCGTAGGGGGTTATCTTTATTGTGCAGTGAGACAGGATCAGTGAGTTAATCTCTTCTGAGATATAAGAAACTAAACAAGCAAGTGAGAAGCGGCTCAGAAGAGACAAGAGACTCTTTCAGAACCAACAGAGAGAAGGCCTTCCCCAGAGCCCGAGCCCCGAGTTTGGACTTCCCTCCTCCTAACCCAGGAGAAAACAAGACCCTGTTTGTTAAATCCACCCCCTTGTGGTGCTTCTGTGCTAGCAGAGCCCAGATGAGGCCATGGAAGTAAAAGGCTCAGCAGCAGGCAGGGGTCATCGTGGCTGAGCGGGCCGACCGGCCCCCCACCTTCCTCACTGAGTGGCCCCTCACTCACCTTCGGGGGCTCGGTCCACAGTGAACCAGAGCTTAAAGCGGGCAGAGTGTTCATTCCTCAGCTCCTCCAGCTCGGATCGCAGCAGGATGTCCTTCTCGGTCTGGGGAGGACATGGCCACATGGTCAGGGGGACAGGAGGCCTACAGATGCCCCAGGAGGGGTGGTGCACCCCACAGAGGGATCAGGGAAGGAGTCAGCGGAGCTGATGCCACCCCCTGTGCAAGATGCCCCTGGTGGCACCGTCTATCATGGCCTGAAATATGGGGGGCAGCCCTTCACGTGCAACACGGAGCCAAGTGCTGGTCTGTCTAGAGGTGGTGCTGTCCTTACACACAGGTCTGCAAACTTCCCGATGTTATGAGGGACGCATAGTGTGTACCATAGTGTGTACCAGGGCGCACAGTGTGACACACGTTACTGGGGAGCGTACAGTATGATGCATGTCACCAAGGAGCACAGTGTAATGCATGTTATGGGGAGCGCACAGTGTGATGAAAGTTACGGGGGAGCACGCGGAGTGACGCACGTTACAGGGGAGCAAGCAGTGTGATGCACGTTACGGGAGAGTGCGCAGTGTGATGTACGTTATTGGGGAGCACACAGTGTGATGCACGTTACGGGAGAGCGTGCAGTGTGATGTACGTTATTGGGGAGCACACAGTGTGATGTATGTTATTGGGGAGCACACAGTGTGACGCACGTTACGGGGGAGCAAGCAGTGTGATGCACGTTACGGGAGAGCGCGCAGTGTGATGTATGTTATTGGGGAGCACACAGTGTGATGCACGTTATTGGGGAGCACACAGTGTGACGCACTTTACGGGGGAGCACACACTATGGGGGAGCGCGCAGCGTGATGCACGTTACAGGAGAGCGCGCAGTGTGATGTACGTTATTGGGGAGTGCACAGTGTGACGCACGTTACGGGGGAGCACACACTATGGGGGAGCACACAGTGTGACGCACATTACGAGGGAGCACACACTATGGGGGAGCACACAGTGTGACGCACATTACGGGGGAGTACGCAGTGTGATGTATGTTATTGGGGAGCGCGCAGTGTGATGCATGTTACTGGGAGCACACACTATGGGGGAGCGCACAGTGTGACACATGTTATGGGGAGCACACAGTGTGATGCAAACCGGAGAAAGCAAAGAGAGGCGGGCCGGCCAGCTCAGGCCAAATGAAGAAAACACCCACGGGGTCACTCTTGTTGCCACCGCGGCTCTCAGCGACCCCATGGATGCAGAGAACTGCCCTGTGGGTTTTTCAAAGATGTGGCCTTTTGGAAGCTGATGGCCAGGCTTTTCTTCTGAGTTGCCCCTGGGCAGGTCAGAACTGCCAACCTTTTGGCTAGTGGAGCACCTGGTTTCACTAGCCGGCGACCCTGAGGTGGTTGTAAAACTTTAATGAGTGGTTTGGCTGGAGGGGCGAGGGCTGGCCACCAGGCAAGTCCTTGCACATGCTGGTGCCTCGGGCTGTAGAGCCACAACTAATACAGACACCCTCGTGTATCATGTTTTGTGGCTACTGAAAGGTCAGCAGTTCAAATCCACCAGCTGCTGGCTAAGAGGCAGATGGGCAGTCTTCTGTTAAGACTTCCAGCCCCAGCAATCTGATGGGCCATGCAGTGCAGTGAGAGTTCAATGGCAGTGGGTGGGACGACTCCAATTACTTCCTCCTCCACCTGCTCCCACACTGCCCAGGTAGATCCCCTGCTTGGCCCACAGCCCTCCTGCACCTGGCTGCTCCCCAGAACCCAAGAGTTCAGCCAGGTGTCACCCTCCATGGTCCCCTCCGGCCCGAACCACCTCTACGTTTCACTAAGAACGGGGCTGGTAACACCTCATGGGTCACATCTCATGGGACTGTCATGAAACTGGGAGGAGGGAGCTTGGCCAGCCAGAAAGATCGCCTGCCCCCCAACTACCACTGAGTCCCTAGAGCAGAACGTCCACAAGGAGGGGTAGGGTGGGGGCCAGGCTCTCCCAGGGCAGCAGACCCCTGAGCCTTCAGGCGGAGCAGGAACAGGGACAGACCCTCTCCAGAGCAGGGTGGGAAGGGGGCAGAGCCCTGAGCCTTCAGGTGGGTGGGAGGTGGGAAGACCCTCCCTGGGGAGCAGACCCCAAGCGCACAAGACCAGAGTGCTGACCAGGTCGCTCCCATCACAGCGCGTCATGGTCTACAGGAAGCTCGGAAAGCCACAGTCGTCAGCACTTCCCGAGCACCTGCTGCAGGGCAGTGCCACCTGGTCACAGGAGAGCCCGACACTGTCCACGCTGTACCCTCATGCTCGCAGTGACCCCACAATGAAAGCCCAAGGTCGGGGCCACTTAGATCCTCTGGGTCCCAAGGGGGTGCAGAGGGCTCTCTGCCCAATGGGGTGAAGACAAGGGCTAGAGAAGCCCAAAGTGAAAGTGAACAATGCAGAAAACACGAAAGAAAAATTACTTAAGTCGCCTGGCGCTAACAACTGTCCCAATTTCCGTGAGTCTTTCAGGCGGTTTTCCCCTATGAGCTGCTCCCTTGTTTTTAATAAAAAGGGCTCAAGCCATGGGCTCCTCTTTGCTATTTATTCTCTGCATGTTTGAGTCACATGCCGCCCGGTCTCGGTCTCGGTTTGCAGCCTCTGAGCCAGCGCCCTCCTGCTTGGCCACAAGCAGGCGGGACCGGTCCCCATGGAGGGATGATGCTTCCTAACACCCTCTTCCTAAATGCTTGTCTGGACGTCATCACTGCCCTACCAACTCTGGGGATTTGAGGAACAGGCTTCAGGATCAAAAAAGCCTCCATTAAAGCATTCAAGACTCCTGGCCAAGCACTCGAGTCCAAGAGGTTACGCCAAATTGTGGCCCGCGGCAGACCTGCTGTGGCCACTTCCTGCATCGCCTCCACCACTGGGCATGGCTCCCATCATCAGGGTGATGGCAGTCAATCTCATTTCTCTTTGAATCCATATTTTTAATTATTAAAAGGCTGAATACCTTTACACACTCACTAATCTAAGCTTTACTGTTGTTAGGTGTCGTCGAGTTAAGTACGACTCATAGCGAATAGCGACCTATGAACAACAGATCTGAAGTCTGTCCTGTCCTGTGCCATCCTCACACTTCCTGACACACTAGAGTCCATTGCGGCAGTCACCGTGTCAGTCCACCTGGTTAAGGGTCTTCCTCTCCCTCGCTGACCCTCCACCCTTCCCAGCACCATGTCCCTCTCCAATGAACAATCCCTCCTAGCAACGTGCTCAAAGTATACGAAGGTCATCATTCTTGCCTCCAAAGAGCTCTCCAGCTGCACCCTCTCCAAGACATATTTTTCTTTTGGCCATCGATGGGATGTTCAGTACTCTTCTCCAACACCACAGCTCAAAGGCATCAATTCTTCCTCTGTCATCCTTATTCACTGTCCAGCTCTCAGATGCATCGCCTGACGATGACCTGAATTAGATGCACCTTAGTCCTTAAACTGACATCATTACTTCTCAATAATTTGGAGAGGTTTCTAACTGCAGACTTCCACAATGTAATACATCTCCTTATTCCCTGACTGCTGGTATCAACGGTGTAAACTGTGGATCTAAGTAAAATGAAGTTGACAGTTTCAATCTCTTCTCCATCCATCACGATGATGCCCATTGGTCCAGTGGTAAGAATCTTTGTTTTCTTGACAGAGGTGCAACCCATCCGAAGGCTGTTAATCTTCTACAAGTGCTTCAAGTCCTCCTCACTTGCAGCAAGCTAGGTTGTATCATCTGCTTAGTACAGGTTACTGATACGTCTCTCTGATCCTGATGCCTCATTCCACTCCATAGAGTCCAGCTTCTCGGCATACTGTTTGAATAGGTATGGAGAGAGAATACAACCCTGACGCACTCCCTTCTCAATGTTAAACCATGCAGTGTTCCCCTGCTCTGTTTGCACAATAGCCTTCTGGTCTAGGTATAGATTTTGAATGAGCACCATTAAATGTTCTGGGACTACCATTCTTCTGTGTCAACCACAACTTATCTAAGCAAGTCTTATTGATTTGTAAACGCTCTTTACAATCAGAATGTCCTTTCTGGTAAAATGTATTATACATTTCCCTAGTTATATATCTTCTTATTGTATTTACCCCTCATCCCACAGAAACCTTGTACTTAACTGGTTACAACACAGTTCACAAAGACAATGTCTGCACCTGCCAGGCGGCAGAGACTGGGGCCTTTGGAGCCAGTGAGTGGTGCTCTAGGAAGCACCCACTGGTCTCCCCTGCACAGAGTGAAGAAGAGCGAACAAAATCAAAGATTCAAGGAACAAGAGAAGGACCAGGTACACTAAGCTTCCCGAGACCAGAAGATCTAGATGGTGCCCGACTCTCATTACCAACCGCTCTCTCAGACCATAGCAGGTCCTGGAAAGAACGGAAGAAAATGTACACTAAGACTCAAAATATTAAGACCAGACTTATTGGTCTGATAGAGACAAGTGGAACTCCCAAGGCCATGGCCCTTAGATCCCCTTCAGACCTGGAACAGAACCCATCCCCAGAGACTGATCACCCTGCAGCCCAGCAGATAGCTCTTTAGGTAAACAAAAACTCACGAGGAAGGCTCTCCTCAGAATCTACCAGGTCTGACCCAGAGGGCAACAGGTACCTGGAAACAAAGCTCAAGAAGGGACAGGCCAGAGGGGGAGCCTCGTGAGGGAGTGAAGAGTGCTGCTACCGAGTGAACTGTCACCGATGTCCCAAAACAAAACACGGGTGCAGGCTTTGCCTGGATGTTTTACACAAGTCCTCCAACGACAGCAGTGCAACAGCCCATCTGTACGAGCCCTTCTGGCTCCAGAAGCTCTGGGACCCAGCTCAGGGGTGTCCCCTCACAGCTCCGGGGGTGCCCCCCACAGCCCTGGGGGTACCCTTCACAGTCCCAGGGGTGCCCCCCACAGTTCCAGGGTGATCTAAACTCTGCTCTGAAGTCAGCAAGAAACACGGGCAGGGGGGGCACTCAGGGAAGTGAGTGGTGTTTCAGGTACCTCCCATTCTACCTGGCACCCACTCTCTCAGACCCACCAGGCCTTGGGAAGACTGTCGCTGATCCCCACCCTTTGAGAGGGGCTCAGACTGCCCCTAGTGTCCAATGACCCATGTGAGTGTCCCAGCAGAGCCTTGCGGAGCCCTGGAAGGGCAGATACTCGGCCTCAAAGCTAATGTTAACACTGTAGGGCCCACCCACTGACCTGGTTGGCAAAGAGCAGGTGGCAGACGGTGTGGTCGTCTGGGTCCTTCATGATGGCACGGATCACCTGCAGCATTGGGGTGATGCCTGCAAAACAGTTGCCCAGGCACTGAGTGAGCGCCTGCTGAATACAGAGGGCCAGGGCCAGCACCAGTGCGAGGTGCCGGGACAAACAGGCCAGCCCGGCTTCAGGGGCCCGTGGCTGCTTTAATCTGTGGGCTCCACACACCTGTCCCTCCTGCGATCATGCCCACGGACTTCACCGTTGTGACGACAGGGGCGGACTTCTTGTCTGCGCGGATGGCAAATTTTCCTGTGGAGACAGGAGGTGTGAGGCCCAGTGCCCAAACATGTGGTGCTTGGGACCTGGAGACCTGTCACCATGAGGGTCTGCCAAGTGCTTCGGCCACTCAGGGTGCAGGAGGAGAAGGGGGAGCCTGTGCGGCTGAGTGACCCTGAGGCTGGCCCTGATGCACAGGCAGGAGCAGAGGGGACGAAAGAGCTAAGCTGGCCTTCCAGCCCAGTTGCCTTGTTTGCTTTCAAGGGGCTGGGTCCGTGGCCAGATGTGGCCCTGAGGACAAGCAGGCTGCAATTCCCATACTGGCCAACTCGGCCCAAAAGGAAACAGCTTTGCCCATAAGAGATCCCATCCAGGCAGCAGTGGTCAGGATCCCAGCCCTCACTCTTGCCCATTCAGCCCCAGGGGCATCTAATCCAAATCACCTTTGCCCTGGTAGACCAGCAGCCCGTTGGGGCCCCGGAACTCAATGATGTCTCCGATCTTCATGTTTTCCAGGTACTGGGACATCTTCCCTCCAGCAGGAAACTTGGGATGGGTATCTTTGAAGTAAACCTGCAAGACAGGCCCTCAGTTCTCGAGTCCCAGCAGGGGACAGGGTTGCAGGGTCGAGCTCTCATCCAGGATTCTTCAGTGGCCACCCAAAGCCTTCTCCCTCGGTCCTTTCCACCCATCAGAGCTGTCCTCTCCATGTCCCACCCCGGAGTCTGTCCTCCCCCAATGGCCCCTTGGAAGGAGTGAAGTACCAGCCTGGTACACAAGGCAGAAAGGCTGTGGGGTCCCGTGTTAGCACCCCAAGAGTCGTCCCTGTGGCTACCCCCACCCGGGGAGCCTCTGGGACCCGCTCAGCCATGCCCCTTCTGGTGGAATTCTAGCTCTTTCTGATCTGCACTGCCCTAAAAACATCACTCTCCCTGGGAAGCTCAGTGTCCACTCCTGTGTCCTGGGGGACTGCAGCCTCGGAACAGGAAGTGCTCTGGCCACTCACGCGGAGGAGGGGGCCGCATGCCCTGCCCAGGGCGGGCTGAGACGGCCTCATGGGGCATGTGCATCTGTCCTGTGTGCCTGACCTTTGGTCTTGACCTCTGTAATGTCTGCTCCCAGCAGGGCAAGCTCCCGAGGGCTGGTCCCCCTCATGTGTCCAATAACACCCATCTGACCCAGTGTCTCCAGAGGAGCGCAGGACACTCAGGATGGACACAGACCCAGATCCCTTTCCACACTCACAGAGCTGGGACGGAGCTGACCAAGGGCCTGGCCAGTCGGGGCTCTGGGTACAGTCCAACTGGGGTCTCTGCCTACACCCTCCACCCAAGAAGGACCAGCACGGGGCTTAGAGGCCTATGCTCTGCAGTAAAGCAGGGACAGCTGGGCTGGTCCCCGAGCTCTGGCTAGAAAGGGGTCCCAAAGCCCCAGAGCACATTCTGGGCCCCTCGCAGGGTGCTGTGCTATCAGAGAACACGGAATGCCTCTGGAAAGTGAGATCTGAACATGTGTGCGCAGGAGCCTGGCACCTGGTCACTCCCCTGCGCACCACTTCCCCTTGCACCGTGGGTCCCCTATCGGCTGCTCTGTGACCTCTGGCCGTTATGTCTATTGGCTGCATTTTCTCAACGGTGGACTGCAGACTGTCCCCTCACCCACTCTTTCAGCAGCACCTTGAGGGGTACTCCACACTGCTGGTGGGGTCTGTGAACACTTGCACCAACAGGATCGGGGCGGGACTCTGCCTGCCCTCGGTGTCATGGGTGCTGTGCTGGGCTCTGAAGGAAGGCAGGGTCTTGCCAGTCTCCCAGCTGGGCAGGTTCTCTGCTGCCCCTGAGGGCGTGCAGCCTGGCACAAGCTGGCTGGCCTTGCTCCTCTCCTGTCAATGACTGCCCCTGACCGTGGTGCCCAGCTCTCTGCTGTTTGCCAGGACTACCCCTCAAGCCCGTTCAATATGTGTGAATGAACTATGATCGCTGAACCATCAGGCATGCAGGAGGGCGGGGCTCTAGAAGCCAGGCTTCCGGGGCCTCTGCTGAGGCATGTCCCCCCGCCCCCCAGCATGCCCGTGCCCAGTCCTGGCCCTCACCTTGATAACCAGGTCCACGAAGCCCTTGTCGTCATCGCTGGAAACAGGCGTGTAGGGTCGGACGACCAGGTTACCATCAATTCTTGCAGAGAGGTAAATATGCTGGCCTGTGACAGGACAGGCAGAGTGACACTAGGCCTCTGGTCACCCCAACAGGTGTCCTTGGGCCTGCTCAGCCCATCTTCCCTGGCTCCCCACCCAGCATCAAGCCTAGTGTGGCTCAAGCTGACGCTGGGATACTCACCACTGCCAGCCTGTTTCCTGCCTGCCCGCTTCTATGGTGCTGGTGGCCCGTCAGGGCCCTCCCATGCCACAGCCCCCACCCACATCCCAGGCTCCTCCCACGCCACGCCCCCACCCACATCCCAGGCTCCTCCCACGCCACGCCCCTCCCACATCCCAGGCTCCTCCCATGCCATGCCCCCACCCACATCCCAGGC
>NW_006399836.1:1778255-1781247 GCF_000299155.1 Elephantulus edwardii | reverse complement strand
CCCACATCCCAGGCTCCTCCCATACCACGCCCCCACCCACATCCCAGGCTCCTCCTGTGCCCGTGCCACCGGCCCCGCCCACGCCCCCACCCCACGCCACAGGCCACGCCCACTCCACAGACCACGCCCCGGTCTAGCTCCCCAGCCCTCTGCCTCCTTCCTTCATTGAGAAGCCAGGGTCCCAGCCCTCAGCCCCCAGCTCCAGGTAGGACTCACCGATGGGCAGGCCCAGGATGTGCTCAGGTGATGGCAGGGCAAAGCGGAACCGCCGAGTGTCATGGCTGATGACCTGCAACAAGGCCACCCAGGTATTAGGCAGAGGAGACCCTGGCCTCATGCCCCCCCCCAGCACCCCTACTGTCTTCAGTGCTGCGCTGACACCACATGTAGACACACATCATGCACACGGCATGAGGACACAGGGGACAGGCTTCGAGCCAGACACCTCTGCTCCCGCTGGCCTTGAACACAGCAGTGACCCACTCAGGCCACAGACAGGTGGTCAGGCAAGGAATGAATTCAGGGGGGAACTGCCAAATGGCCTAGAAAATTCCAGGAGAAGGGAGGAATTTATCCAGGGGAATCTACTTTGCCATCAGCTTGGGAGTGACCCAGGGCAGCAGAAAGGACTTGGGCCAATAGGGAGTGGACTGAGCCATGCCTCAACACTGCAGTCCTGGTCTCAGGTGAATCCCCCTGCTCTGACACACCCTGGACAGAGTGGCTGGGCATACCAGCCCCCATGGGGGCAAATCTAAGCCAGGCCCACCTGTTACAGGGTAGGTACCTGTCACAGGGTAGGTACCCGTCACAGGGTAGGTACCTGGCACAGGCTTGGCACCTGGCACAGGGTAGGCACCTAGGTACGATCCATGGTGGGCAGGGGACAGTCACTTCCACTCCAGGCCTTTTAAGAGCCAGGCTGGGCAGAGGACCCATGTATAAAGTCACACTGTGAACGACTCCAGTCTACACAGCTGGTTCCTATCAGAGCAGAATTGAACCCTGGTGCCTGGTAGCCTGTCCAGAGCTCCCAGAGACCCTCGGGGTCTCTCTGCAGGCAGGCTGGGTGGGCAGCAGGCTGCTGGGATGCACATGGTCACCCACATTCATGGCAGAGCCCACAGGTAAGCAGAGGTGGTACGATTTGGAATAGGGACAAGGGGACAATGTGTCATGGGAGCACTTTCAGCTATCCGAGAAAGAACCTTCTGTCTGTCCCAAGTGTCCCAGGACCGAGTGGCTGGCTGGGGGAGTGAGGAGCTCCCATCCTGAGTGTGCAGGTAGAGGACGTGGGCCAGCCTCACTCAGGAAGATCAGCTCCTGGGTCCCCCCTCAGGACACACAGGCACAAAGACTGGGCAGTGGCTGGGGACCACCAGGCCCCAAAGCCTAAAAGCTGCCACTGCCAGGAAGCCCCTCCTCTCTGGCAAATGGAGCCCCAAGGCCTGCTGGGAGCGGATTCCAGCATTCCTAACTAGCCCTGAGGTGCAAGGTCAGAAAACTACAGGCCAGGCATTTCTGGGAAGAAGAGCTGAAGGGAGAGAAAGAGGTCACTGAGGAGCTGGACAGCCGCCAGTCCGGTCCATGTGGCCCTGCGTCCAGGGCAAAACCCTGCCCGTCCTGTGCTACGTCCACAAGTGCTGCTGGGCCTGAGCCCACTGCAGACACGGTGTCAATCCATTTCGCTGAGAGTCTCCTTTTCTGCTGCCCGGGCACTGGTCAGGGCACAGCAAGTCTCTCAGAAGCAGGCTGGCTTTGCAAGACCACTACTGCATCATGAAAGAGTGGGGCAGATGTCACTGCTGGGGCACTGGCTAGGGAAACGCTGGGACGGCACACCACCCTCTCTCATCCTGTCCAGTGGGAAACGACGCAGAGATGGGCCTCCAGAGGTTCCGAGGCTCTACGGTGAACAGAGTTCTCCCTCCCGCCGCCGTCACTGACGGAGCTGTGGATGGACAGGCCCGCCTCTGGGTCAGGAGCGCCCTCCCTGTGGACAGCGCCACCACAGCTCCAAGGCCGCAGTCATGAAGAATGGGGTTAGAGTAAATGCTTCCACCTCGTTGGACTGGGGGGTTAAAAACCCAGCAAAAGTGGTGATTTAAAAACCCTCAACCCCTAAACATCTAATAATTAGACGCGTGCACCTCTTGTGATTAGAATGGTGGCATTCAGCTACCAACTCAAGGGTGACGGTTCAAAACACCCCAGGGCTACGAGAAAGAAGGACCTGGAGCTGCATTTCCATCAAGATCACAGCCCAGGAGGCCCCAGAGAGCAGTTCTACCTTGTCACTGGAGGGCACCCCATCACTGGGGTCACCCCATCCGTCACTAGTAGCTACCCCATCACCAGCAGTCACCCCATCACACACGGTCACCCCATCACCTGGGGTTACCCCATCACCCGCAGTCACCCAGTCACCAGGGTCACCCCATCCATCACTAGTGGTTACCCCATCACCAGCGGTCACCTCGTCACCAGCAGTCACCCCATCACCTGCAGTCACCCCGTCACCCACGGTCACCCCATTACCCATGGTCACCCTGTCACCAGGGGTCACCCTATCACCAGTGGTAACCCCATCACCAGGGGTCACCCTATCACCAGGGGTCACCCTATCACCAGGGTCACCCCATCATCCAGGGTCACCCCGTCACCAGTCACCCCATCACCAGGGGACACCCTGTCACCCAGTCACTCCTTGACCAGTGGTCACCCTGTCACCATGGTCACCTCATGACTAGCAGTCACCCCATCACCTGTAGTCACCCCATCACTAGGGGTCACCCCGTCACCAGTCACCCCATCACCAGGGACACCCTGTCACCCACGGTCACTCCTTGACCAGCAGTCACCCCATCACCTGTAGTCACCCCATCACTTGTGGTCACCCCATCACCAGGGGTCTCCATGAGTTGGAACTGAGCCTTTCCAACCCAACAGTCACTGCCTGGGAGAAAGACTTACAGCCTCGCAAACCTGACGG
>NW_006399836.1:1777777-1778155 GCF_000299155.1 Elephantulus edwardii | reverse complement strand
GGGGGGTGAGTGACGTGGAGGACAAGGACTCTCCTGAGCTGCCCGCCGTGGCCTCACCCTCCACACCTACCTCTTTGTCCACAAGCCGCAGAGGGTACTTGATGTCCGGACTCTCAAGGGTGATGGCCGGGGCAGAGCGCTGGAACAGCTTCATGAGCAGGTTATAGAGGAACCAGACTGGGGAGAGCACCACGTGGCCCAACTGAAACGGCAGAGAAGCCCGCGAAGTCAGTCCTGGGCCAGCAGGGAGGGCCGGCCACCTGTGTCCCCACACACCCAGGCTGCTCCTCACCAGGGAATCCACAAACGCCTTTAATGACAGCTGGGGCCATCACAAAACACACCCCCCTCAAATGAAACCTGTCAGCGCTGGTCTCT
>NW_006399836.1:1754716-1776900 GCF_000299155.1 Elephantulus edwardii | reverse complement strand
GTTGTCTTCAGGTACAGCCAACAGTATCACTTCTCTTAAGCATCATGAGAAAACCTTCTTTCAGAGCCAATTCTCCTGAGGAAAGGGTGGAAAGGAAGCTGCATGACTGAGCATGTATCCCTTTTCGCTCTGGCTGCTGGGAGGCTCACAGGAAAGCTCACCAGTAGCTACATAACCTTAGGACTGTGGGTCTGTGCCTCCTCCCCACCTTCCTGTCTTTTAATCAGTTTCTTTGGTCCAGCTAAATGATGCCAAGTCCCAGCTACGTTAGGTAGTCAGAAAACAAACATCAACCACAACTCAAGCGTCCACCTATAAGGCCTTCCTTGGCCAACTGGCTCCATAGTGCCTTTGGACCCGGGCCCTGAAATTGCTGGGTTTGGGGTTCTCCTCCATGAGCCCATTACCATGGGATGAGTCAGTGTTACAGGAGTAAACCAAGTCACTCTCCACAAATGCATGGTCTGGGATTTGAACCCTGAGCCTGGTGTCCTGGTCTCCAGGAGTGAGGGGCAACTGAGACATACAGCTGGGCCTTGGGAAGCACTGCTCCTTGCTGTGTGACCCTGGGCAAGCCCCTTTCCCTCTCTGATCTGGACTGAACCAGACAGCCCACAAGGTTCCCCAGGCACAGGTCATCAAAGCCAGCACTCTGCTGGACGCCCGGCCCGTGTGGAGCAGCACACAGGCGTGAAGCGTCATGACAATGCCAGCAGGCGGGTCCTGGCACTGTTGCCACTGCGGTCACTCCTGAGTCCACCTGTCTCCCTAAGGGGGCCCCTCAGGCATCACCCCATGCTGACGAGTCGACATGCCAGGAGAGGTTTCTCCTTCCCCCCCCATGAGTCAGCCTCACAAAGACCACAGGCAGGGCTGACCCAAGCCACGATCCGGACGCCACCTTCCCCAGGCAGACCACGGGCTCCGCCGAATCCAGCTCCTCCATCAGACCTGAGGATCACAGTCCACACTCCACGGGGTTGTGGGAATCAAAAACAAGCCACAGCAGGTACCAGGCCAGGCCCAGCCCCTGAGCTGGCCTGTGACAAAGGCCCACTTCCCTCCCAGGCCTGAAGAGGCTCCTCAATGGTCCCATGAGGCATCCTTCTGCCACACAGCTATGCCCCCTTTGGGCAGCCTCACCAATCGACAGAGTGAGATGCAGGGAAAAGTCAAGCAGCTCAAGACTGCTCAGGTCATTCCATCAGAAGAGCATGGCCAGCACCACTGTAACCAGGGAGCCTCACAGAGATGGGACAGCAGGTGACAGGACCAAGGAGGACACAGGCCATCAGTGGTCCCACCCCCTGAATGCCATCCACCTAGGACAGCGGTTACCCCACGGTCCCCTGGTCCTCCCAACACTATACATCAACACAGGGCACTCTGTGGTCCTCGTGTGCTCTCAAGGACACACATCGAGGATGCCTGTGGCCCTCCTGTTCCTCTCAACACAATGCCCAAGGACACAGTCCATCCTTGAAACGTCAGTGCCACAAAAATGAAGCCTGAGATAAAGGAGGCGGAAGAAACAGTGTAACGCAAGACTACAGAATGCCATGCTCCCCCCTCCCCCCCCCCAGTTCCGGGCAGACCCGGCGGAGGAAGAACCTCTGAAGCGCAGGACAGGTATGTAGAGCTGATGGCATGTAAGTGAGGTCCATGGATCAGATAACAGTGTCGGACCAGTCCACATCCAGACTTGACAACTTCTGCGGTAACATGAGGGAGCTCCGATGGCCTGGTCCGAGGGAGCTGTGCTCTCGACTCAATGGCCACACAATTTTCTCCTGTGCACTGGACAGCTGAGGAAATCCAGCGAAGGGGCAGCTATGAGCTGGCTGTGGCACAATGACAGAAAGAGAACGATCCAACAGAGAATACCTTGTTCTTAAGAGAGAACTTGTAAACAACTCTGAGATATCATCTCACCCCAGGAAGAATAGCAAAACTTAACAGAACAGCAAACAACAAATGCTGGCAAGGCTGTAGAGAAACTGGGAAACCTTATTCACTGTTGGGGGAAGTGTAAAATAGTGCAAGCACTATGGAAGGATGTATGACACTTTCTCAAAAAGTTGCAAATAGAAATACCATTTGACCCAGCAATTCCACTACTGGGAATATACCCTAAAGAGACCATAACTGTCACCCAGGCAGATATATGCACACTCATGTTTACTGCGGCTTTGTTCAAAGAGCTAGAAACAACCTAAGTGCCCATCAACAAACAAATGGACCCATCAGCAAACGAATGGATAGAGAAGCTGTGGTATATTCACACAATGGAATACTACGCTGCATTGAAAAACAGGGAACTCATGCAATATTATTCAAAATGGGTGACTCTGGAGGACATTATGCTGAGTGAAGTATCTCGGTCAAAAAAGGACAAATACTGCATGGTGCCACTGTTGTAAAACAGGACCGACATCAGGGTTGGGGGGAGACTGAGAAAGATGGGTTCAATAATGTATACTGCAGTGAAACAGATGAGGGAGAGAACTGTTTAAAAGGGATATGTGATTAGGTATTTTTGTCATGACAGGAGTTCAGAGTAAAGGCTGCATAGTGGAGTGGACCTGGGGGAGGGTTTGTAAAACAATAAAGAATTTTTCTTTAACTTTTCCAAGAGGGTAGTGTACTAGGGAGGAAGGTTGGGAGGGGGAAAAAGGTGCAACAATGAATGAATGGAAATCCAAAGTCTCTGTAAATTTTCACTGAAATAATAAATTTTAAAAAACAACAACAAAAAACCCCACCCCCCCAAAAAAACCCCAACAACAAATGGATAGAGAAGCTGTGGTATATTCACACAATGGAATACTATGCTGCATTAACAAACAAGAACTCATAAAATATTATTCAAAACGGGTGACCCTGGAGGACATTACGCTGAGTGGAATATCTCAGTCACAAAGGGACAAATATTGCATAATGCCACTGTTGTAAAACAGGACTGACATAGGGGTTGGGGAGAGACTGAGAAAGATGGGATAAATAATGTAGACTGCACTGAAACAGATGAGGGAGAGAACTGTTTCAAAGGGATATATGATTAGGTATTATTGTCATGACAGGATCTCAGAACAAAGGCTGCATAGTGGCGTGGACCTGGAGAGAGGAACTGTATAACAATGAAAGAATTTTTCTTTTACTTTTCAAAGAGAAGAGTGAAGGGGGTGGGGAGGGGGGAGGGAAGGGCAGGGAGAAAAGTACAACAATGAATGAATGAATGAATGGAAACCCTAAGTCTCTGTAAACTTTCATTAAAGTAAAAAAAGAGAAAGAGAGAGAGAGAGAGAGAACTTGTATTCCTGTGTTGAGGGGCAAGTCTGAAATTTATCTTCAATTGTCTAAGAAACACACATGCACATACATGTGCACACACATTACAAAGACAAAGCAAACATGACAAAGTGTTAGCACGGCATCCGAGCAAAGGATGTGCAGGGCAGTTCTTTATTTATTCTTGAAACTTTTCTCTATGTTTGATATTATTTCAAAATAAAAAAGGTTGCCAGGGGAAGGCCAAATTGGTGTTTCAAGAGTGCGAGGTCACCACCAGAAGTTCACACACTGTACTGGCCCCGAGTACCCACCGGTCCAGAGACAGCTGGCTCCCCGGCTCACCCCCTCTCCACCCCTCCCCATGTTTGGTTCTCTCGACAAATGACCTTGTGTCTGCTCTCCTATCATAAACTTGTAAATTCCCCTTTTCACTTTGGCAGCCAGGAAGCTCAGAGCTGAGTTCCTTCTTTTGTGGGCGTCCTGCCATAGGGGATTCTGCATAGCGTTGACCTGAAGTGAAGTGCTCATGTTCTGCTCAGGGTGGGATGAGATGGCCCCCGCCTCTCGTGGTCCAGCCTGCAGCGCTCCCACCCTGGAGGCCCCCCTGGGTTCCCACCTCTCAACTTGGACAGGGTATTCTGGGGAGACCTTATCATCCTGCTTGTGTCTTCACCTTCCCCAACAAGTGAACCCCTCTAACAGTGAGTAGGTGTTCCATCTCTTCCGGTCAGAACCTCTCATGAGGCCTGAGACCAGTCAGCTGAGCAATGCCTCAAACCCCCTGCAACTCCATGCAGGAGGGGCCTGATCTCAGCCCTGGGGTCCGCAGGCCTCAGAGTCTCACGTGCAGAAGGAACCTAGGACCATGCTCGCTCCCTTCCCTAGGAGATGGCATGCGAGATGAGACAGGCACCTGTTAGAGGGTTGTTCCCCACCAAGGGTGGGCTCCACAGAGAGGAGCCTGTCCAGTCACATCAGGGCCATGGCCACCTGCCTGGGAGACAGAATGTTCCCATAAAGGGCAGGGGCAGCTTCGGTTCAGCAATGGCCCAGCCCCACCCCAAACCGGCCTGGCTGCTTTAAGCCGATGAACAAAGGGCCTCTACCGGGGTGCAGCCAAGGCCTCGCCACAGAGCCCAGGGTGTTATGTGGCATGGGTCTAAAGAGACAGCCTGAGGGTGCCTGGCCAGACGCCTCCCACAGCCCAGGGCGACACAGCCATGTCTCTGCCACAGCCCACTGGCCCAGCGCCTGGCACATGCTGGTCCTCAGCTGTTAACCAAAAGGTCGGCAGTTTGAGCCCACCAGCCGCTCTGCGGGAGGAGATGTGGCAGTGGACTCCCTGTGCTTCTGAGGAGCAAGGATGGTGAGACCCGCTTCTCACATCCGCTGTCGGGCCAGCAAGAGGGGCCAGGCCTTGGATAAGGGCTTGGAAAGGCGGAGGGTCAGGGAAGGAGCGGTGACCACGAAGAGATGGGCTTAGTGACGGAGACAATGGGCTGTCCTGAGCACGGCACAGACTGACGATGCCGCCGGCTCAGACTGAACGCCGTGCTACGAGCTGGCGTTGACCAGACAGCATCTAACCACCACCATGTGGGCTCGTGTAAGACGGGAACTACGTCCGTGGTCAGAGAACTGGCTCGGGGTCAGGGGAGGCATTTCAACTCCGGGCCCTGCTCTCCTCAAGCACACCACAAGGACGCCCCATCTAGAACTGGGCGGGATGCAGAGGAAGAGAGACGAGGCCAGTCCCGCCCAGGGTGAAGCAACACTATTGTCACCCAGGCCTCGCTCCCCACCAGCTGGCTCCAGGGGAGTCACAGGGTACCTCACGTCAACTCTAGGCCAAGTGGCAGAAGGAAACGTATCCAAGGGTGGAGTCAGGGTCGCTCCCAGGCAGTGTAACCACTCAGGACAATGCCCGCTCTGGGCCCCCTGCCCCAGCACAGCCTTGTCAGGAGCTGGCTAACCTGCAAAGCAGAATCAGCAACGCCTTGTAAAAACAGCAGGACCAAAATAAAATAAAATTAAAAAAACAGCAACAACAAAAAACCCAGCAGGACCACCTATCTTGGCTTGACCATCTGTTCTGCAGAAAACAACTCCAGGAAGCAGTATGCTAATGAATAGGGAGTGACCGAAGGTTTATGAATTTTAGGAATGTGATACCATTTTGTCTTTTAAAATATAAGATATCCTGGAAGAGGTCTTTGTTTTGTGTGAATGTCTGGGAATGTTTGATCTACCAGTCAATATCTCAAATGACAGATAAGAGATAATGCGATTACCCCTGCAGGCATGTTCCTAAGAGGTGTATATATACCCTGGTCAGAATATTAAACTTGCTATTTGTCATCAGCATTTAACGTCTCAGCGGCTTCATTTCAACCTGATGCCTCCTTTTGGTGGAATTCTCCGGACATATCGGGGCTGGATCCCTGATACAGCCTGCTCCCCCACCTTGTGCTGTGAGGCCCAAACCAGCACCCCCCAGTCCTCACACACCTACAGCCCCCCAGAGCCCACTCAAGGTGTCCTTTCCGCCTTAGGTCTTTGCACCAGTACTGCTCTCCCTTCTTCCCTGGCGACACGGCGGCGAGGCTCTCAAACGCCAACGATGTTCTGCTGTTTAAACCTACCAGCTGCTCTGTGAGAGAAAGACGGGCAGACTGCTCTTTAGAGGACAGCAGCCTTGCCAACCTGAAGGGACAGTCCCGTGCCCGGCAGAGCCAGGAGGACTTGGAACGGCCGCTGGTTGGGTTGGGTTTGGATTCTGCACCCTGAACACCCTTGTGCTCTGGCCCCACTAGAAAACTCCTATTCTTCCCTTCAGAACACTCAAACCCTCTAACTCGCTCTTGCAGCAATCCTGCATCAGGGTCCCAGGCTGTGAATCCTACAGGGAGGAGCCGGCCCATCCTTTGACCTCAGAACCTCTGGAGAAGCGTGGCCTTGGGGTGAGCATCACAAGGCGGTTCCGTCTGCACCAGCAGAGCTCCTTCACCCGCTGTGTGACACTTTCCCTCTCAACTGATCACGCTGTCTCTAGACTTTCACAGGCCCTGCGTCCTCTCTGTAAATCCCCTGGAGGTGGTCGCTCTGTGTTCCCAGCCCCACATGCCACTTCAAGTAGAGCCCATGAGGAATATCATTTAAGGGAAAAGTTGACAGGAATTACACTTACAGGAAATGACCATTGTTTGGAGCCCTGGAAATGAACGTAGTCACACACACACACACACACACACACACACACAGAGCCAATCTTTGGGCACTGACTGGAGTTGTGTGTCCATGTCTGAAGTGTAGTGTATGACCCTCGGAAAGTCCACTCGTTGAGTAGCTCACTCCATGGCAGTGACCATCTGTCCTGAGTTTGCAGACTGCCCACAGCAGTGGGGGCAGGAATACCCCCATTCCTATGTGACAGAGGAGGAAACTGAGGTTCAGGGGGGCCCATGATGGAGTCTGGACTCAGTTTCCAATTTGCACTCTGGATTTCTCCTGTGGTGGGATGAATCACTTTCACGTGATCTTTCTTACTGTAGTCTTGCAACACCCACCAAGTGATTGGTCTTGTAATGCCATGCAAAAGAGGTGCTCAGGGCCCAATCAGGGGATTGGATAGCTTGCTAATGATACAAAATAAGGTGAGTGGCACCCGTAGCGGGGGTGGGGTGGGGAGGCATCATGCAAGTAATCTGTCTGAAACCCTAAAAAGGGACAGAACTGTTTTGTTACCACAGCAGGCTTAAAATGAGACATCCCAGAATGGGCGGGGCAGAAAGGGAGGGAACAGGATTTTATGACCATCAAGAGGAGAGAGGAGGAATTCCTGCCTGAGAACCTTCTAGAACCAGGAGACAGAATGGTAACACTGAAAATGGTACATGACAGTGCAAAGTAACGGCAGAGTAACACTGACAACAGAAGCAGGAGGCTGGTGCAGAAAGACAGTGCAGTGGGCAAGCTGGCCACGGAGCGACAGCTGAGGGCTCAGGCCGAGGCTGGCTGGTGGCACTGGGCTGCCCTGGGAACGTACTGGAAGATCTGAAGAGGTTTGTCACACTTGTTCAAGCAGGACAGAGGCGAAGCCAAAGGGCCAGGAGTGATCTGTCTGTGCACATGACCTAGAAGCTGTCATTATCACAGAACCATATCCTGAGTTGTTCTGTTCCTGAAATGTAACCTGTTACTTCCTTAATAAATCCCATAGCTGGAAGTATGGTCTATGAAGTCTGAGTGACCACTGGAACGAATTCTAGGGCCCAGCTGAATAGAGTCAGAGGAGGAACAGCTGGTGCCAGATGTGGTATAAAGGTTGGTGGGAGGATGGAAGTCTGCGTCCACCTCATAGGAATCAGCCTTGGATTCTGATTCTTCTCCCCTGTGACATTAGGGGAAGCAGTCAGATGGCACTTGGCATCTCCTCTCCCTGCCCCAGCCCCCCAACTGCAAGCTCGTGGGTGGGGGCTGGGAGTGCAAAGGACATTCATGTCTGCACAGGTCTGCGTCCCTGGATGAAAGATGGCCTTGGCCCTCGAGCCTGCCTCCTTCCAGCCCCAGGCCTCCTGCACCCTGGACAGCAGCCCTGGGCTTGGCAGGGCGCCTGCTCCCCAGGGGGGTTCAGTCAGCGTGTGGTGACAGGCCCGAGAGGATGCCCAGGAGAGCTAGGACTGTCCAGTCACCCTGTATCTCCAAGCACTTGGTGCACGAGGCGCTCAGTCACTGTGTCCCCAACACCCAGAACATGAGGTCAGTCTTTATAGAAGGAATCAGCGACAACACACCCGGTGCCTATGACCCTGTCTCTCTCTGCCTCTATTTTGTCTAGAAGTTTCAGGGCCCAGGACAAAAGGCCAGGCCCCTGCGGGTGAGGGCGGGCACATCCTGCTGGCCCAAGTTCAATGCCCTCCGAAGAGCCAGCCTTGGAGCTGGGGCTCAGACTCCATCCCTCACTTGTTAAGCACGGCCAGAGGAAACACATACCCCCAGGTGTGTGCTCAGGAGGCACTCAGGGGACAGCTGACAAATGCCGCGTGCCTTTCTTCTGGCCCCAGTCCTCATTGCCACCCTCTCCTGGGCTTTGCTCATATTATTTCATTAAGTGCCAGCCCCGGAGGCAGGTGCTATTACTACACTATTAACAGTCTGCGGTCTGAGCCGGGGGACAACAGCCTCTGGCCACTGAAGGGCAGGAGTGGGCTTTTCTATGTAAGAAACACATCTCAGGGCAGCTGTGAACAAAGACCAAGCCTGGTATTTGGCCACTCAGCCCACAAACTTCAGCTGGCACCCGCATGCCAGGCTCATGTCCTAGGTGGTGGACACAGCCCCCTTCTCAGGAGCTCACCCAACAGAGAAGGGCCTGTAGCCAAGGAGAGGGTGTCACAGCGGTCGGGAACAAAGGCTTCGTCCCTGAAATTGTGGGCCTCACCAACATCACAAGGCTAGATGTGCTTTGCTTCCACTGACGTGGCGTGGAAGGGACTCGTCCCCACCCCGACTCAGTCTGTGGCCCCACTCCCATCCCCGCAAGCACTGGACAGAGTAAACAGGAGGCAGATGGCTGAGGCCAAGGCCCTGCCCTGCATCCCATCAGCTGGCTGGACTCATGGACCCACACTGTAACTGAGGCCAAGGCCCTGCCCTGCACGCCGTCAGCTTGTTGGACTCAGGGACACACAGACACACAACACAGCCACACTCCCAAGGCTCACCCCAGCCACCTGCTCCCAGGCCCTGAAAGCTCACCTCCAGGCTGTTGTCTGCCCTGTCAGGGAACTGTCATCTACCTGCCTCTCCCCGCATAGGAGGGGTACAGGCTGACTCCAGGAACCCCCAGCTCATCTTCTGTAGCTGAGGGTCTGGCTGCCCTGACCTCCCCATTCTGGGGTCCCTGAGCCTGCTGTTCTCCTCCTGGAATCATCCACAGGTGCCTTGGTGTCTAGGCCAGGTCTCGGGTGTGCTGAGGGATCTGCCAGTCCCCCTACCTGGCAGGGCCAGTCCCCCTCAGGGGTCCACTCCCACCCTGGAACTTGGACTTACCTGCCTGCAGACCACCAGCCGTCCCACCACAGGACCTAATGGCCCAGTGGCCGGCTCCTTCTGGTCTCCTCAGCAAATAGGAGGAAGTGGGAGGGGACGGAGGAAGCTCTGCAGTGGGGCTCCTGGCGCAGGGCCACAGGGAAGGGACGCAGGAAAAGCAGGTGGACAGCAGCCGCCTAGCTCATCTGCTGAGGGGCTGGCCGACCGGCTGGGGGATGGTGACCCTGCTCTCTGGGGACCAGGGCTCCCTGAAAGCCTCTGGAGATGCCCCCTGGGGCAGGAACGCTGGGTTGTTCCTGGGAAAGCTTCGTGTGCCCTGGCAGTGTCTACTCTCCAGAACAGGCAACAAAGCCCCCAATGTCCCTGCCAAGTGACTGGCTGACTTGAGTGCCAACCCCTCTTCAAGAGGCCCCCAGAGTGTGGGAGCAGGCCCCTCCCAGCCTGCGTGCTGCAGATAAGACGCCTGCCCACCAGCTGGTCCCCTTCACCACAGAGGCCTGGGCAGGAGGCCTGGCAGGGACCAGCTACAGGGGTTCCAGAAGGAAAGAAGACCCTTGTGGGTCCAGGGGACCCCAAAGGAGCCGGGTGGGGGCAGTAGGCTTGTCCCCATTGCTGGGATAGACGAGATAGGAACTGGCAGGAGTCTCTAACAGTGCTAGCGGGCACGGGGGCTGCTTCTCTTTTCAATAGTCACGTGGAGTGCCTGCTGGGTGCTGGGCATGGGGCACAACCAGTCACACCCGAGAGAAGGTGAGACTCACCCAGGGAAGCAGGCAGGGGTCAGTGTGTACCTCACAGCCCAGAGGGTCTTGAACAATGAGGGTGCGAGAAGTGACCCCCGGGGACTCGCGGGCTGTGGCGAGTTTCTGAGGCTATGTTTGCCTGTCTGGTCACCTGCAGCAAGGCTGACCCCTGGCCTGAATGTCGAGTGCTGGGCTGGGCCTCACGGTATAGCACACGGACCATGCTGGCCTGAGCAAGTGGCTAGGCGGCAGTTCTCCAAGTCACAGGCGACTTGGTGGAGCCGGTGGCTCTGGGACCCAATCAGCACGGGTGCCAGCCCCACCACACCCAGGGAGGCAGGAGGGGTGGAGGGGGTGTCCCAGGTCAGGCTCTGAGCCAAGAGAGTGAGAGAAAGAGCGAGAGCAAAAAAAATAAAAATAAATAAATAAATAAATAAAAAAAAGAAAGAGCGAGAGCGAGAGCGAGTGAGCGAGCGTGCGTGCGTGCGTGCGTGTGTGTGTGTGTCCCAGGTCAGGCTCTGAGCCAGGCGCATGTGTGTACGTGTGTGTGTACATGTGTGTGTAGGTACGTGTGTGTGTGTATGTGTGTGTGTCAGCTTAGGTTTTGACCTGGACCACTCCCACTGTCCTCTTCCTAAGAATTTGCATTTCCCTGCAGGCACAGGCCAACCTCATCCTCCCTCCTCCCCTCCTCGGGTTCACAGTGCTCCCTGCACGCGAGAGGTCTGTGACAACCCAGCACTGCGCGCAGGGATCCAAGCCATCTGGCCCAGAGTACACGCTCACTTGGTGTCCCTGAGTCACATCCTGGTCATTCTCACACTAAAAGCTCTTCAGAAAGCGACTGCCCACTTGATAAACCAGCAAAGCAAAACCAAACTCACCACGCTGAGTCCATTCTGACTCAGCGACCTCCAGGCACGGCAGAACCGCTCCAAGGGACCCCTGAGGCTGTGAATCTTTCCAGGAGAAAACAGTCGTCTTTCTCCTAAGGCGGAGCTGGTGGATTTGAACTGCTGATTTTTCAGTTAGGAGTCTAATACATTACACACCAGCCATCAGGACTCCTTTTCTAGACGACAGTGTAACTTTTAAATGCACTGGGAAGCCAAATAGACAGATGGCTCACTTTATTGCAATGTTCCCTTCATGGTGGAATATCTGAGGTATGTCTGCATTCGGAGCCTGAACTACATTCCATGGGTGGAAGCCACAGTCTGTCCTCTGACAAAGTTACAGTCTCCGCCCACCGCTGCTTGTAAAGAACCAGAGAGAGAGAGAGAGAGAGAGAGAGGGCCCGCCTGGGAGTGGAGGGACCGGAAGCCCCGGGCAGCGCCCAAAGTGACAGCCTGAGAAGGGAGGGTGGACTCTGGAGCTCTGGGACTCTGGCCAAGTCAAGGCTCATGTCTCCAGGAGTGAAATGGAGCCAGGGGCAGGGCCTGGCATGCTGGACAGATGAACAGCTTCGCTGGGTTAACAGAACAGTCAGAGGATAACTCGGATCGAGCTTGAGGCCACGCAGTTAACGATGCTGCCGAAAGCTCCGTCAAACCTGATCCAGCAACAGTCGCACGCCTGTCCTCACGTAGCGTCACACCCACACGTCCACACGGGCCCCCGGCAGTCACTCGTTCAGACGCTCTCTCACATGCACCACGGTCTGCACGGCTCTATACTCAAGTCATGCTCATTCACGTCTACACTCACACAGATACACAATTCACTCACACTCACACTGACTGCTCCATACACTCCGACAACGTGCATTTACTCGCACACGCAGACCCACTCTCACATAGACACTCTCCCATTCACAGGCTCCCCCTCCAGTCACCTATGCACATAGACCCTCATCCCTGGCACATTCACACACGGAGAAAACTCACTCATATAGGTAATGACACTCCCACACCATGTGCTCTCACATTAGTGTCCACACTCGTGTCTACTTATGAGCCCTAGTAACGCGCTCAAGCACTCAGCTAACTGAAAAGTCAGCCGTTCAAACCCACCAGCCCTGCTCTGTGGTAGCAAAAAATTTCCTGGGCCCCGCAGGGCTGCTGTGAGCCGGCATCCACTTGACTGCAGGCCCTTTGCTATTTTGTTTTCCTCTGTTTCTGCTTCTTTCCAGTGGGCAACCTGCCTGCAGCCAGTTCTAATTAGATGCCGTAGGAGACGGTGCAGACTCACCTCATACTGTTCCTGACAAGCAGCTGTCTCTGGGCTTCTGAGTCACCCAACACCCATCAGGAGGTATCACTCCCCGCCACTCCCAGGACTGTTTGTACAGACCCTTAACAATGGGCCACTTCCCTGTTGTGTAGCTTGGGGCAAGGGAATGAGCCACTTCCCTGTTGGGATAATCAACTCTCTCTGCACACAAGGACATCAGAAGGCTTGACAAGTTTTCTCCCAAAGACAGAGGCCTAGTGTTCCTTGAGGAGAGGCTGGCTCCAGCTGATGTCCATTCCTGACCGGATGTCTAAACCTAACACAGCGTGGAGTGTGGAGGCATCTCGGGACACCACCACTGAGGAGCCTCTACTCCATAAAGATTGCTGTTAAGTGCTGTTCCATCAACCACAACCCATAGCTGACCCTATGAACAACAGACCTGAACCCTGTCCTGTCCTGTGCCATCCTCACAATCTCTGACCCACTCGGGCCCCTTGCTGTATTCACGTCAATCTCCTTCCCTGACCCTCCACCTATCCCAGCATGAAGCGCCTCTCCAAGGCACAGCCTCTCCTAGCAACATGCCTGAAGTATGGAAGTCACAGCTTTGCATCTTTGCCACCAAGGAGCACCCGGGCTGAATCTTCCCCAGGACATGTTTGTTCTGGGAAACCCCATGGGGCTGTACTCTGCCCGTTGGGCTGCGGGGTGGAAGGGCAGGTTCCCATCCTCCCACACACTGTGCCCTCACCTGTCCCCAGATAAATCCACGCTCACAGCCGGTCCCCTCTGCCCCCGGGCACTGTCACATGTCCACGCCCACGCTCACACGCACTCACTTTCACTCGTGCCCTCCCATTCACTCTCACACCACCCACATGCACCCTGCACCCTGTTCCTCGGTCCCTGCACGCTCACACGCCCACGATCCTCGCCCTTGTCCCCAAGGGCCAGTCCCCTGGCGTCCCCGCGCCTGCCCGGTGCCGCGGACCACGGCAGTGACCAGCCCGGGGAGTGACCAGGCCCAGGGAGTAACCAGGCCTAGGCAGTGACCGGGGTGCGGCTATAGGCCCGGGGAAAGGTCAAGGTTCCGCAGCCCCAGCTGCTCTCAGCCCGGCCCTGGCCCCGACCAGACACCGTGTCGCAGTCGCGAGCTGAGGCCCAGGCTGGGGCCACCGGTCATGCAAGGCCCTGCTGGGGTCCCCGAAGTGCACCCCGCCCCGCCGGGTACCGTGCTCAGTTGTGACCCCATGGTGGCCGCCGCCTTGCTCCGGTGCCGGTGCCGCTGTGTCGCCGCTGCACTGGTCCCTGTGGTCACGCCTGTTCCCCGGGCTGCGGAACGTGGGCGTGACCAGGGCAGCGGAACGTGGGCGTGGCCTTTGCGTCGGGGGCGTGGCCTGTGCGTCGGGGGCGGGACCTGGGAGGCAGGAGGTGGGATCCGGGACCCACTTCCGCCTCTACCATTGACAGCCCCCCACGTGTCGGGAACCAAGGTTCCCGTGGACCAAGGGCAGCCTGGAACGTGGCGCCCCGGCGAGCGAGCTCGTGGAACTCACAAGCGCCATCGAGGCCCGCAGGGTCCAGGGCCCACATCGGACCGCCTGTCCTCCTTGTCCCCAGTTCCTCTCGTCCCCAGCTCCCCCTCGTCCCCTCAAGGCCTTCGCATTGGCCGTCCCCTCCCCTGCGAAGCTAGCCGGCTGGCTCAGGGCCAGTGTTACTTCATTGCTGAGCTCAAAGCTCAAAACTTAAAAGCTCTGGTCCAACCATTATGGAAGGCTGTATGGTGCCTTCTCAAAAAGTTGCAAATAGAAATACCATTTGACCCAGCAATCCCACTAAGGGGAATTTACCCTAAAGACACCATAAGTTTATTGTGGCTTTGTTCATAATAGCAAAGCTGGAAACAACCCAAGTGCCCATCAACAACAGGGATAGAGAAGCTCTGGTATAGTCTACACAATGGAATACTACGCTGCATTGAAAGATAAGGAACTCATGAAATATTATTCAAAATGGGTGACCCTGGAGGACATTATGCTGAGTGAAGTATCTCAGTCACAAAATGACAAATACTGCGTGGTGCCACTGTTGTAAAACAGGACTGACATCGGGGTTGGAGAGAGACTGAGAAAGATGGGTTCAATAATGTATACTGCATTGAAACAGATGAGGAAGAAAACTGTTTAAAAGGGTATTTTTGTCATGACAGGAGTCCAGAGTGAAGGCTGCATGGTGGAGTGGACCTGGGGGAAGGTTTGTAAAACAATGAAATAATTTGTCTTTTACTTTTCCAAGAGGTTAGTGTACTGGGGGGAGAGGGGAGGGTTGCATGGGGAGAAAAATGCAACAATGAATGAATGGAAATCCAAAGTCTCTGTAACTATTTATTGAAATAAATAATAAATAATAAATTTAAATTAAAAAAAAAAGAAGAAGTTGATTTTCCAGAGCATTTTGGAAATGGTGAGGAGACATGGGTTAGGGCAAGGTTCAGATTTGTTGCTCATGTGGTCGCCATGAGCCATCCTCAAAAAAGCTGCCTAACAACAATCCTTGCTGGAGGGTCAGCTGTAAGTCAGTTTGGACTCAAGAACATAAGCATTGGAGAATTGTCATCTACAACACTGACTCGATAAACCACACCCTAAATTTTGTTAAATAAATAGCATGTAAATATCACTTATTGCCAGGGGGCTGAACAGGCTGCAATGGAACTACCAGACGATGGAGAAATAGGAAGAAAGACCTAGCTTTCAACTTGGATGTGTCATGGGAATGTCACTGGACTGGGCAGTAGTAGGAATACAGAGGATTTGTGTTATGCTGAGCATTAATGAAATGAGCAGACACCCGGCTGAAAGAAGAGAGTAGCAAACTTTCACGTACCCAAACATTCTGGAGAAGGAGACTTACTGTGAAGTCATTGGTTCTCTTCCCGTGTCCAAAGAGCATGCTGCTGAGAGACAGCTTCTGGCATCTTGAGAAACTTTCAGCTGAATGCACATACAATTAACAGTCAACCTTCCTGGGAAGCCTTAGTAAAAGTTCTTCCAAATATGGGGGATGAAATAAATTGCAATGTCAATGGTCTAGGCTTTCACAGTGAGACACTACCCGTAGCTCAACTACCAGTAAAACTAATTCACATACTCCACTGAAACCCACAGACAGGGCCTATATGTTAAAACTTTGTTTTACTAACTTTGAAATCAGTAATTTATTTTTTTTATCAGATTTCCAGGCCTTTCTTTTGAGACTTTATGAACATGGCTAAACCTTACCATGACCATTTAATTTTGTGCAATTTTGGTGTTCTTCATCCTCCTCATTAAAACAACCCAAAAAAAGGGAAAGAAGGAAAAACATTGGTAGGAGTGGAAAATTAGGGGCACCTGACTCAAGTAAGGGTCAGCTTTAAGAGTGGGGTAGAGTTGGGTAGAGTGCCCTGAAGAGGCTGCCCCGAAGAGGCTGCGGGGGGGAGCCCCCTTAGTTGCTGGTCCCAGTGGGGCTGGAGGGGCCACATGGGGGGCATTCCGGGCGCTTGGTGCTTGACTTTCCGAGAGACATCTTCTGCTGGGACAGCTTCCTCTGGAGCGGTTCCTGCTGACTTTGGGGGAGGGTGGTCTGGAAGGGGGGTGCCTCGAACTCTGCCGTCCCCTTGATAGAGACTGAGGCTGGGGCTGGGCTTGGGGCTGAGGCCGGAACCAGAGCTGGGGTGGTGGTGGAGTGGACACCGCAGATGTTGGAATCTCCTCAGAGTCTGGCCTGTTGCCCACCTTGTCTTGGAGGTCAAGGCCTGAGGACTGTTGAAGTTGATGTCTTCAGGGAAGACATTCTGTATCAGAGCCTACACCACGCCTACTACCTGGATAGAATGACACAGAGGCTGCGTCATCTGGGCCTGGTCCTCTTCTTTCTCTGGCGACCACAGCCAGAGTAAGGGGTAGAAGGGTATTCCCACTAGAAGGTCAGGTATGAGTGTGATTTGATGGCCATGAGTTGCTTAAGGGAATTGTCCTTTAATCTGGCTACTCCCTGTTTTACCTTTGTCTTTGATACTGTGTCATCCAAGGATTGGCTCCTGTTAATGGTCTTTGCCTGAACCAGCCTTCCTCGAGGTGGTTTAACTGGTTTATGAGCTGCTTTGGGTGATGGAAGGTGGGAGGAGACCCTTTGTCCTAATCTCTCAAGGTCCTGCTGTAAGACAAAGAACAGAGCCTTCCCCTGGATCCACTCTCCTTGGGCTCCTTGGTAGAGAATCCCTGACTTGCTCAGGTATTTGATCTCAGGGAGTGGCCCCCAGGTGGGAAGTGGCAGGAGACCCTTTCCTTCCATTTTATAGAGGAGAAAACTGAAGCCCAGAGAGGAGGTGAGAATGGAGCTGGCAGTCAGCCTGTCTTTTACAAGAGGACTTAAGAGAGGGAGCTCTAAGCCATTGCAGGGCAACTCCTGCACCCCAAAACTCCATTACTTGTGCAGGACCTAGGTCACCAAGTCTATCAAATGAAAGAAAATTCAGCTCATCTAGTTAAATGGAAGAGTCAGATAAAAAAATGAGTTTAATTTTTTGGTATAACTCCCTCACCACCATTGATTCAATTCTGCCTCATATGTCAGCTCTACCACAGGACACAGTAGTAGCAGTCCTTTAGTGCATTTAAATCTGGAAATCTTTACAGGGAGCTCTGGTGGCCTAGTGTTCCCAAAGAAACGTGGTTCAAATCCACCAGCTGCTCCACACGAGGATGGGTGAACTCCTCCCATGAGGTTTACTGCCTCTGCTGGAGAATCAGCTGTGGGTCTGTTCCAACTTGATGGTACCCAACAACAACAACAACAAATCCTTACAAAAGTGGACTGCTTCATCTCTCTCCATAGAGCGGCTGGTGGATTTGAACTGCTGATCGGTCCTGTATCAGTCTGACATATATCCCAAACATTGCACCGATTATCTAACTCATTGCCTTTGATTTGGAACCAACCCACAGCTGGTCCTCCGCTGACTTTCCGAGGCTGTAGGTCACACTGGTGGACACTGACATCTCCCCCAGAGCTGGTGATGGGTTTGGACCACCAGAAAGCTTGCCCTGTGGATTAGCACAGGCCTCACGGACAACACCGTCACAGCTCCATGCACAGAATATGTTGTTGTTGTTAAGTGCCATCAAATAGCAGGGATTCATAGCGACTCTGTGAAGGAGAGTCCTCAGCACTTGGGTTCTCTCATCCTCTCTCCATGTTCATAGGGTTTCCGGAGACAACCTACTACGGAAGTGGACGCCACTCCTACTTCCAAGCTTGTTTTAATCAGGGAGCTCCACCCCACTCTCTGTCTGCATTGGGTAACCAACCATTAACGCATTTGACACATCAGTGTCACAGTGTTCCTCCTCACAGCAACCACAAGTGACCGCTCTAGCAAGTGGACACAGCAGGGCTATATGACCTAGAGGAATGTTTGACCGAAAACAATGAAAGACACATTCACCTTTGCCTTGGCAGCATTGCTTTCTGTCCACTGAGCCAACTGATCTCTATGTTGATGTTATTGTTGTTAAGTGCCGTTGAGTCGCAGGCGGCTCATAGCAACCCTGTGAAGGAGAGCCCTCAACGCTTGTGTGACTTTCATCCTTTTTCCAAGTTCATAGGGTTTCTGGAGGCAAGCTATTACGGAAGTGGATGCCACTCCTGCTTCCAAGCACAGAATATACGCACGCTAAAATCTCATGATGCCTGGGGTTGTGTTTGGCTACATTAGAAGGTTACCAGATAAAAGGCAGGATGCCCAGTTCAATTTGAATTTCACATACACTTAATGCTTTACCTACTCCCAGACAAGGTGGTAGATGTCCTCAGGTTTAGGAAATGAGGGTTCATGTGGCCAAAGAGGGAAAGCAGGTGAAGTGGGTGGGCCTTGAGTGGCGGGGTGAGCTGCTTTCTGGGAGGCAGCTAACACCCCTGGAAGAAAGATAAGTGGTAGATTCCAGGAAGCTCCCTTTGGATACAGATTGTGAGAGTTAGTGGGACCCCAGGATCCTGGGTGGGCTGTGGTGGGGTGGGTAAGTCTTCCACTTCCCTGGGGAGCACTCAGAACCAGCTCCCACAGATCCCCACCTCAGCTGCGTATCCAGGCAACTGGTGCAGGCGTAGGTTCCCCAGGAGACGTGGTCAGCGCCTGTGGGCACCCAGGTGGTGGAGCGTCATCTGTGCAGGGTTTATAACTGGAAGGTCAGCAGATCGAGTCTACCAGCTGCTTCTCGGAGGATTGCCTGCCTCCTGCCCAGGTTCACAGTCTTGGAATCCCAATGGGGAATGCCGTCATGAGAGTTTGGGGGTTAGTTTTCTGTTTTGTTTTTAGGGGATTTTTTTTTTTTTTTTACTAATCAGCAGTGGGATTTGGGAATTTTTTTTGGGGGTACTAATCTGTAGTGACAGAGGGAGGGGTGGTGGTTTAGTGGGTAAGAAATTGTGCTGCCAACCCAAAGGCAGGCAGGTCCCATTCAACAGTGGCTCTGAGTGTGAAAGATGGGCCATCTCCTCCCATATGATGCAGCCTGTGAGAAACCACTGGAGGGGGTGTGTGGTGTGTGTGTGTGTGTGTGTGTGTGTGTGTGTGTGTGTGTGTGTTTACCACTATCATTGGAGAGACGCAGGTATGGAAGGCTCCAGGCGCTTGTGGCTTTCTCTGTGCCCCACTGGGGGTTGGCAGAGCAGACTTGCCAGATGACCTGGGGGTCTCTGGTTCAGAGTTGGCTAGCATTTGGGCGTGTGGGAATGCTAACATACTGAAACGTTGGGCCACGCCTAGTGTCGTGGGAGACTTAGAATATATCTTCCTAGTGGAGAGAAAGTGATGCTACCAAGCCAGAGGTGGGAGACTTCTAATCTGTGGCCCTTAGGCCCGTTTTTAATTGTTTTTGGTGAAACATTCTTCTAGGTCGTATAGCCCTGGTGTGTCCACTTGCTGTACAGAGGTAACTTGTGGTTGCTGTGAAGCTGAACACTGTAACACTGATGTATCAAATGCGATGATGGTTACCCATGGTGGACAGTGTTTGGTGGAGCTCCCCGCTTGAAACAAGCTTGGAAGCAGGAGTGGACTTGCCTCTGGAAACCGTATGAACCTGGAGAAAGGATGAAAGTCACGCACACAAGTGTTGAGGACTTTCGTTCACAGAGTCGCTATGAGTCGCCTATGACTTGATGCCACTTAACAACAACAACAATAACAACCACTATCATTGGTTTTGGCTCACCAGCAGGGATTCAAGCTGTCGAGTTGAACCTGCAGTGAACAGTTTCACACAGGTTTCACCACATCTAGGATGACTCCACCCGGGTCTCTGTGTCTTCTTGCTGCCTGAACATGGCGGTCCATGTGAGCAAGTAATCACAAGTTTTTGGGGTCGTGTGCTTTTTGGGGCTTGTATTTGATGTGCAGTACTGCTCTTCCCCCCAGGAGCGAGGCCCTTGAGGCTTGGCTTAAGGCTTAGAACTGGTCTGTGCATTGCTGCACAGAGGTAACTTGTGGTGGCTGTGAAGCTGAACACTGTGACACTGATGTGTCAAACGCAATAATGGTTACCCATGGTGGGCAGTGTTTGGTGGAGTTCCCCGATTAAAACAAGCTTGGAAGCAGGAGGGCATCCACTTCTGAAATGGCTTGCCCCCCGGACACTCTATGCTCAGTGTTCAGGTCTTTCGTTCATAGGGTTGTTACGAGTCGTCTATGACTCAACGGCACCTAACAACAACAACAATAACAAAAACAAGATGTAACAGAAGTCAGGCCAATGGAACCTGTACTTTCTCTGGGCCGTGCATGCTCTGACTCGTCAGGGGCTCTGAGAAGACACTCAAGTTCTGTAGAAAGCACAGGAGGATTGGGAGAGAGACTGTGCCCAGGAACGGAATCTGTGATGTGAAAAAAGTGAAATTGTCCAATACCAATTAGTACACAAACCCAGTAAACTTGCGCTGAGCTTGATTATTGGCTAATCTGACCCTGAGCCTGTGGAGGATTTCTCAGGAGTTAAAGGATCAATCTCCTTGAACATTTGCATTTTGAAGGGGGACCGTGCTGGGTTAGGAAGAAGCAGCAAGGCTGCACGGTGGGTGGCTGTGTGACTCACTGCTTTCAGAGGCACCAGCCCAGCAAAGAGGGTGCTGGGTAGGAGGTTTGGTCCAGTGACAAGAGGCTGCCCCGGGCCTCCTCTGAGGCAATCCGCCTTCTGGTCAATCTCCCCGCCAAGGGGGTGGGGTGGAGTGAGAGGTTTGAAGGGAGGGGAATTGCAGCTCATTGAGGCCCTGTGTGGTAACTTTGGGGAGACTCTTCCAGAGTCAGGATCATGTTGGAAGCACAGTGCCAACCTGGATGGGTTGTGTCTCCTTGGACCCCTTGGATGAGAGAGGGCTTGTATGAGAGAAGTCAACCTTCACTCCAGACACCTCCCTCCCTCTTATCAAAGACAGGCACAGGCCCAGAGAGAGAAGAACCTTGCCCAAGGCCACACAGCTGGTGAAGGTCAGGGTTGGAGGTTGATTCAAGGTCTGTTTGCTTGGGAAGCTTGGCTCTGGGTGCAGCACCCTCTCCCCCCACCCCTGCAGGGGGTTTCTGGAGTGGTCTGGGGTCTTCCTCTTCCCCGTTTGCCTGAGCAGCAGAGCAAGGATTGATGGGAGTGCATGTGGGTTGGGGGCTACTCCCTCCTACCAGAGATTTCCATGGTCCAGGAGAGAGCATCGGGTGGGCGGGAGCAGAGAGCTGGGATGGTCCTTGGCTGGGCCTGCTGTGTCACCTGGGGGAATCACTCCCCATCTGTCTGGGCCTTCATTTCCAGGACACTCCAGGGGAAGGGGAGGGGTATATGGGAAGCCAAACTTCATACCAAGTATTACAAATTTATAAGTTAGGATTTCTCTTCTGACAGATCACAGAAAATGAGCTGTTTGTTCACTGCAGATAAGAGACAAATAGGGCCCCCCCCTACAGAGGGAGTGCTACTACGTGTGAAATACTTCCTGAGCTAAAGCATTAGGTTGACAATAGAGAAAAATTCTGCTTCATTTACAAGGAATTCTTTTTATGATTTGGGCTAAAATCTAGACAGAATGCAGGTGGAACAAAGCGGAGAACTTTGACATCCAGCCCTTGGAGGAATCTTTCTGGCTGGTTTTTAATTCCATTGAGTCAGTTGTCAAGTTGAGTATGTGCGGACAAAGCCTAGATTCTTTCTGGACAGGGGCCACCCATGGCGTCCCAGTGGATGCAGGGTCCCACCCGCTGCAGGTCCTCCAGGCCCTGGATTTGCAATGCCTAGAACTCGTTGCCAATTGAGTGAATTCTGACTCAGAGCAACCCTGAGGACCAGAGCAGAAGTGCCCTGTAGGGCTTCTGAGCCATGTAATCCTGTAATCCAATGGAGCTCCAGTGCCTGGGTCAGCAGGGAGTTGGGCTTCCAACTCAAAAGGCAGGAAGTTTGAATCCACCAGCTGCTTCTTGGGAGAAAGATGGGTACTCTCTTTACAACTTTTGAAAGCTTGCTGGAGGGCCAGTTATGAGTCAGTGCTGACTCAATGACAATTGGATGTTTTTGAAATCTTTCCTGAGGCAGACAGCCACATCTTCCTGCTTCAGAGCGGCGGGTGGGCTGGAGCCACCAACCTTTCCATCAGTTGGAGTCCAGTGCTTACCCATCGCACCATAAGGCTTCATTGCAGCCTCTGGTCCACCTCTTTTCAAAATTCTTTCCAATTTCCTGGGGCCTTTCAGTGCCACGTGCTTTGCTCCCTGTGATGGGGTGGTATGTTTGTCTTATAGATATAAGACTTACATAAAAAGAGGGGGGAATGATGGGGTGGTATTAATAAGTTCAGAGTTCTCTATATGTTGCTGTTGTTGTTGTTATGTGCTGTCGAGTCGCCTGC
>NW_006399836.1:1739266-1752946 GCF_000299155.1 Elephantulus edwardii | reverse complement strand
TCTAAAGACCTGTTTCTCCTTTAGGTATGTTAGAAAACTATAGTTATTTTTCTTCAGCCTGAAAAACTAGTTGTTTAGCCTCTAGGTTTCCTGTCTTTAGCCATGTAGAGTAGTTTGATCTGTCTGTTTGTGGAAGGAAGAAATGTGTCTGTCCTAGATCCTGGTGAGGCTGGTTCTCCAGTCATATGTAAATTGTATCTTGGTCTGCCTGTTTACCAGGAGGAGAACTGGGGCCTTCCTGAATCACTGATACATAGATGGGAACGGTCCTTTTCAGATGTAGAAATTACCATTTTTTTTACTGACAAAAGTGCACTGTTAAATGAGGTGGAGTTTCACCCTAGTGTATAAGGCCATGACCACTCCCAGACAGGGAGGCAGTCTTTGAGGCCAGGACCCACTGTCCTCCACAGATCTGTAATAAAGTGCATGTATGAATATTGTAATCCGTTTGTCTTATTGGCAGTTGACTATGGAAAGAACCCCTTGTGTTCTGTAACATCTGGAGAACAGGAGACTGGGATTTTCAGCTCAGCCCTGACTCCCCTGCTGTCGCCTTTGACTAACCACTGTCCTTCTCCTAGCCTCAGTTTCCTCATCTATAGACTGGGGCTGATCACCTGCATCCCAAAAGGTTGTGGTATGCGTTAATGAGATGCAAACGTGCTTTACAAAGCCAACTCTGCAGACAGGTGGAAATCACACCCCCAAGCATCATTACCTCAGGGCTGAGGTCCCCCAGACAGACAGGAACTGAGCTGGAAGTGAGGGAGGATGCACAGGAGGCAGCAGGCCCTTCTCTCATGGGAAATCTTAGGAAGAGTTGCAACTACAACATTCATTCTCATGCAGTTCTTTACTGAGCACCCAGCCAGCACTGGGCAGCCTTCTGGATGCTGGGGGCTCAGCAGTGAGCAAGACAGAAGAGCCGCCTTGCCCTGTGAGGCTGACACTCTAGTGTCCACAGGCCATCAAACTGACAAGGGCAACTCAGGTTTGATGGGAAGCTTCGAGGTCAGAGAGTGCAAGACAAAGGTAGGATAGTAGGAAGACTAACACAGCTCAAACAACGTAACCAATGTCATTGAATTGTACATGTAGAAATTGTTGAAATGGCAAAGGCGAGTCTTCAGCTGAGTATGTGGTCACAGACACACACACAGACAGTGCTAACATTCTAGTATGAGAGACCAGAATAAATAAAACAACAACCCAATGTGTGATCTTGTCAGGTTGTTGTTAGGGGTCATCAAGTTGGCTCTGTCTCATAGTAGCCCGTGTATGAGACAACAAAACCCTGCCTGATCCTGTCCCATCCTGACGATCCCTGCTCTTCTAAACCCCATTGCTGTCCCCCTGTTTGGGTTCCCCTGATGTTTTCTTTTTTTTTTTTTTAATTTTTTTTATTTTATTATTTGTGTGTACCGTCAAATCAGATCTGACTGGTACAGAAGGGAATTGTCCCTCCTTCCCCGGCAGAGCATCTGGTGGATTTGAACCGTGCGCCTCTGGGATTGCAGTGCAGCTTCTTGCCACTAGGCCACCAGAGCTCCTCCCCTGATGTTTTCTGATGACTAGAGTTGACTATGTGGATCAAACAAACTGGCTGACATTGTGAAGAACATTTGATTGTGCTTATATTAAACCCAAACCAAGAAAAGTGTGAATGCACCAAGCTGTATCTCTTCTTCATACCTCTTTAATATGTATGCAAGCAAGTCATTTAAGAAGAAAACGTGTCATCGTTACACAGATGACACAGCCTTGCTTGCTGAAAGGGAAGAGGCCTTGAAATGCTTGCTGCAAAAATCAAAGACTACAGCCTTCAATATGGGTCATGTCTAATCATTAAGAAGACAAAAATCCTCACTACAGGGCTAATCATCATGGAAGGTGGAGAGAAGATTGGATTTGTCAAGGATTTCATCTTGCTTGGATCCACAATCAACACCTTTCGTGCCAGCAGGCAGCAGATCTGGAGATGTATAATATTGGGAAAGTCTACTGTCAGGAATGTCTCCAAAATCCTAAGAGCAATGATGTCAGTCTAAAGGCTATGGTGCGCCTGATTCAAGCCATAGTCTTGGACCAGAGAGCATTATGCTGAGTGAACTAACTCAGTCCCTCACTGAGCTGGATTGAACAGTGGGCTCAAGTGTGTCAGAGATGATGCGGACGGCACAGGATGGGCCAGGCTTCAGATCTGTTGTTCAGAAGGTCGCCGTGAATTATATTTGACTCAATTAGCACTTAACAGCAACAATAGAGTTGACTTCTGTTTTGGCAGGAAGACCTCAGAGGTAGTGGGTGTCTTCCTCAGGGTTTCACCTCAGATGTAAATGACAATCTTGTTCTTATAGGGATGTTTGATTGGATTGTTCTTTGAGCCCTGGGTGCTAGGCTTCTGTAAGGATCCTAGCCTTCTTGTTAAGTACACGGTCCTTGGAGACTATGCATGCATGATTTCCACCACCACCTGCCAGTGCGTTGTGCAGCAGTGGCTTGTGTGCTTCTGTGATCCTAGCAGCTCTGCCACCAGTATTTCAAACACATGTCATGTCACCTACGGTGGACAGGTTAGAGTGGAACTTCCAGATTCAGACATATTAAGAGGCGAGCCTGAACACCCGTTTCTGAAATAAAAGGCCTTCAAAAACTCCATGGATGGCTGTATGATGGAAGCCGAATATCAAATTTACTAATAGTAGACCAAATGCTATATCAGGAAATGAGGGAGGCTTAATACAAGCTGAAGGTCACCTTGTGGCACTAAGGTGTTCCCTAAGAGTCAACATTGTTCTTAGTTTGTATCAGCTGAATCCCTCCCTCCTGAGATTAGCATGAAGAGGAACTTGGCCTTATCTGTAAAAGACTTCACCATTATCCTTTGTTTTGTTTTGTACTTCCTTATGATTTCACTTTGTTTACCTTCCTTATGATTCTAAATAAATACTCAGAGAAGCATGGCTTGGGGCCTTCAGTTATGGGAACTGTTGGCCCCCTGTTTTTCACACTCTCTGTTCTATATCATTCCTGGTAATCTGTCTCATTATTAATAATTATAAAAATACTTTACCCTCGGTCTGCAACAGCTGTGGAATGGCCTGGTGGAGGGCTGAAAGATGAGACCCCAGGTCGGCAGGGAAGGAGACCCTCGCTCTCACGGGCTAGCATGACGCCCGCAATAATAGACTCAAACATGCCAGTGGCAATGAAGATGACAGAGGACCGATCTGTTTTATGTAAGAAGGACATAAATCAGAAATAACAGGACAGGAGGGACCTGGCTACCTATAATGATAGCACTGGCCCTTCACAGTGACCTTATGACCAAACTATGTTTGGAATTGCTTTGCCACATCTCCAGTGAGAGACGGACTTTGTGTGTATCTCTTTCCTTTGAACTTGGACTCGGGCCCATATAGTCTGGCAGAAATGATCTGTCATTTTTGAGAACTTGAGCCCTAAGAAATTGGTAACTTCTGCCTCCTGACTTTTGAGATGCTTGGTCTTAAAACACAGTCAAGATGCTATGAGGAAGCCTAAGAAACTGATGGAGATGCCCAGACAGAGAAGAACAGACAGAAGAAGGCCTTGACACTCAGCTCAGCGGAATTCCCGGCTCACAGCCAGCACCGACCTGCCAGCCAGGTGAGTAAGTCTTCTTGGATGTAGCTGCTCCCCTCTGACAATGAGGGGGGCAGAAGTGAGTCACTCTCACAAGCCCTGCTCAAATGGCAAAACTCACGAGGCAAAGACAAGACTCATTGTTTCACACCACCAACATGTAGTGTGGTTTGTTATGCAAGAAGAGTTAATTGGAAGAAAATTCATGAAAGTCTCCCCATATTACAGAGGAAAATGTGAGGTGCTGAAAACATAGCTCATCTGGGTTTTCACAGCCAGTATTGTGAACTAATGATCTTGTTCGGTAGTTTCCACTTTCATTTGGATCACCTTTCTTGGGAAATGGACCAAATATGGACCTCTTCCAATTCATCGGTCAGACAGCCATTCTCCAAATTGCCTGGCATAGGCTGGTGTGCACATCCAAGGCTGCATCTGTTAATGGAAACAAGTCAATTGGTATCCCATTTATCCTGGGGCCTTATTTTCTGTCAGTGCCTTCATTGTAGCTTCCAATTCCTCCTTCATTACTATTGGCTCCTTCTCACATGGTTGTGGTGGTGGTTGTTATGTGCCGTCGAGTCGCTTGTGATTCATAGTGACTCTGTGTACAACAGCCATAAACTCTGCTCTGTCTTGTGCCAATCGCACCATCTCCGATACACCCATCCCGATTATCCCAGTCACTGAATCAATACAGCGCAGAGAGGGCCTTCCCTTCCTGCGCTGTCCCTCCACCCTACCAAGCATGATGTCCCTCTTCAAGGACCGGTCCCTCCTCACAACATGTCCAAAGTATGTTAAAAGGAGCCTTAGAATCCTTGCTTCCAAGGAGCCGCCCACTTTGACCCTTTCCAGGACGAATCTGTTTTCCTAGCAGTCCATGGTACCCTCAATACTCTTCTCCAGCACCACAGCTCAAAGGCATCAATTCTCCTTCTACCCTCCTTAGTCATTGTCCAACTCTCTGATGCTCATATGGTACTTCCTAAATTTTTTTTTTTTCCTAAAATTTTTATACGTCAATCTGTTGCTTCTGTTACAGTGATTCTGTGTACTTTGAGCATGTTGCTAGGATGGGGCTGTTCCTTAGAGAGGGACATGATGCTAGGAAGGGTGGAGGGTCAGCAAAGGAAAGGAAGACCCTTGACCAGGTGGATTGACACAGTGACTACCGCAATGGGTTCAGGAACTGTGAGGATGGCACAGGATAGAACAGGATTCAGATCTTTTGTTCAGAGGGTCACTATGAGTCGTATGCGACTCGACAGCACCTAACACCACCATTGTGGATTAAACTGTGTCCAATGCCCAGCAAAATGTGTTAGCATGCTAATGCTTACAACTGTGGATGTAACCCCATTTGAGAACAGGGTTTTAAATGAGGTCAAATCAGCCAGTGTAGGGTGTGTCCCAAATTTGATCACTTCTGTAGTTATAATAAAAGAGCAGAACAGATTTAGAAGCAAGCGCAAACAGGTACAAGAGAGATGCCAAGTGCTTGTTTCCATAGAATTGAGAAACACTTAGCCTGTGAGGTTTTTCTTAGAGCCCAAAGATCTAGAGCCCCCTAGAGTGGTGCCCTACGATCTAAATGAGCCATTATCACCTCGCATGCATGTGAAAATGGCACAGACAGTAAGGAAAACAAAGAAGAATTGATGCCTTTGAATTACGGTGCTGGCAAAGATATAGAACATTGAGTGTCAAAACAACGCCCAAATCGTTTTTTGGTTTTGTTTTTTTTTTTTGTTTTGTTTTTTTTGTTGTTTTTTTTTTGTCTTTGAAAAAGGTTTTATTAAAGGTCTTTACAAAGCAACTTCCAAAAATTCAGATCCAGTTGCCAAGGAGACCCTATTATGCAGTTGGGATTGGCTGAGGCAGAGCAGGTGGCTCTGGCTTCCCACCTTTCTGCTCGGAGATGGGGGTGGTTGGTAGGCAGTATCTCGTCTTTGGGCTCCACAATGCTCACGTGGTCAGGGAGGGGCTTTTTCGGGCCAATCTTTCCACTTGGGTCCCAGGGCAGCATGATCTTTACTTTGATGCCCAGCACACTGTCTGAGCAACACGTGGTGCACAGCTGTGTCGACGTAGTAGTTAACAGGGTCCCCACTGTGGATCATAAGGCCATCGACAAATTTCATGGACTTAGCTCTCTGTCCTCGAGTTTCCCAGAGACCACAACTTCACAGCCCTTGGCCCCACTCTCCATTATGAACCGTGGCACACCATAGCAAGCCCTCCGCACAGCAAGCCCTCCTAGGAGTTTGTAACGAAGAGACTCTGCCTGGGCAATGGCACACAGACCTCTTGTGGCCACTTTTTCAGCATAAAGCTCCACATTGCCCTCAGGGAAGCCAAACCTCTTCTGAACCACAGCAGTTAGTTGTCGGATCCGTCGGCCCTTTTCACCAAGGACATTCTGTGTCCTAGTGGCTAAGATGATGATTTCTGTCCTGGTTGGTGTAACTCGAACTTCAACTCCAGAGTAACCATCCTCAGCCAGCTCCCGAGTAAGAAACTCATTCCGTTCGGCTTTGAAGATGCCATCTGCAACAAACTTCCTCTTCTTGGAAATCTGCGCCGCCATCTTTGCTCACGCGTCGCCAAAGGAAAAGGACCAAATCTGCTTCTGAAGAAGAGTATCTACAATGCTCTACAGCATCGAGGTGGTGAGCCAGGCCTACGTACAGAGCATGTTGTTACCAGGGACCATTCCCCGGAGAAGAACACATGACACTGGCCTCTGAGCCACTGGGGTGGGGGGTGGGGGAACAATCCTAGCAAAGGACGCTGAGTGGTCTGTTTAGTTATATATATATATAATCTCCATCATTGAACCAATCAATGCCACTAAGGGACTGGTGTTCTCCAATTGGCGTAGTTTGTGTTCTTAGCCAATCACTGTGGTGCGGGAGGCGGAGTCAAGTGGGGAATCTGATTTCGTAACTCCCATTGGGAACGTCTCTGGAGAAAGTTGAGTCAGCATCTCACCTGGGATGTGAACCCCCTGCCGGGTAAGATATGTGACAGTTCCAACTCCATGGGGAGAGGGAGAGGGAGAGGGAGAAGCTGAAGCGAGCTAGCCGTCACCTCAGTGCAAGAGCCAGAGCTGGCTCTGTCACTGACTTGTAATGTGGCCTAGGGTAGGGTGATCTGAGAGGAGGGGACAGCTCTTGGGGCACCCGGTGTGATGCTTTTGCTGTTCCAGGAGGAATCACAAGATGAGCTGTGCTTTGCATCTGGCAGGTGGCCAAGTACTTTGCCTAGGTGGGGAGGAAGGATCAGCAGTATTAGCCTGCACTGTGGCCCCTGTGTTTCCCCTTTCTTTTTCTGGACAGCCTGAGGACACAAAGAGAAAGGTGTGGAGGTACATGGCCTTAACAGGCAAGAATGAGTGTAGAGAGGAGACACTCAGAAGAAAAACGTCTCCCCACACATCAGGGCTGGGCACCCAGGGCTGGAGGGAAAGTGGGACCGTCTGTGGATCTGTCCTCAATATGACTATTGGTCTGTAAGATGCCTTCCCCCGACCCCCAACCCCCCAGCCCCAGCCTCTGAATTATTTTTTTTTTATTTCCATTCATTCACTGTTGCACTTTCCTCCCTGCTCACCCCTCCCTGACCAATTCGCTTTTCTCTTTGACAAATTAAAAAAAAGAAATTTCTTTCATTGTTATACAATCCCCCCCCCACTCCACTATGCAGGTTTCATTCTGGACTCTTGTAATGACAATAATACCTAATCATATATTCCTCCTAAACAGTTCTCTGTTTCGATGCAGTATGTATTCTTTATCCCCTCTTAGTTTACCCCCAGCTCCAATCTAAGTCCCGCTTTACAACAGTAGCGTTATACAGTATTTGTTCTTTTTAAAAAAAATTTATTATTGTGTGTGTGTGTGTGTGTGTGTGTGTACCGTCAAATCAGATCTGACTGGTACAGGAGGAGATTGTTCCTCCTTCTCCAGCAGAGCATCTGGTGGATTTGAACCATGCACCTCTGGGATTGCAGTACACCTTCTTGCCACTAGGCCACCAGAGTTCGCCAGTATTTGTCCTTTTATGACTGAAATATTTCACTCAGCATAATGCCCTCCAGGGTCACCCATTTTGCATAATATTTCATGAGTTCCTTGTTTTTCTTTTTTTTAAAATTTTGTTTTATTATTATTTTTTTGTGCATGTACCATCAAATCAGATCTGACAGGTACAGGAGGAAATTGTCCCTCCTTCTCCGGCAGAGCATCTGGTGGATTTGAACTGTGTACCTCTTGGATTGCAGTACAGCTTCTTGCCACTAGGCCACCAGAGCTCCCTTGAGTTCCTTGTTTTTCAATGCAGCCTAGTTTACATGCAAGATGCCTTTGTGCAGCCAACACACAATGGTTGTATATTTTACAACCATTACATTTTAGAACATCTTCCTCACATCAAAAAAGTTGTAGTATTGGAGAAGAGTGCTGAATACCCCATGGACGGCCAAAAGAACAAACAGACGTGTCTCGGAGAAAGTGCAGTTAGAGTGCTCCTTGGAGGCAAAGAGACAAAGATTCACCTCACATAATTTTGGGCATGTTGCTAGGACAGTATTCCTTGGGAAGGGATATCATGCTTGGAAGGAGAGGAAACCCTCAATAAGATGGGTTGATACAGTGACTGCAACAGGCTCAAGTGTGTCAGAGGTGATGAGGATGGCATAGTATGGGACAGGTTTCAGATCTGTTGTTCATAGGGCTGCTGTGAGTTGTATTCAACTTGAAGCTACTTAGCAATGATTTTATCTTGCAAGCTATGGACATGATATCAGGAGTAGTTGGTCCTTAGAGAAGAACAGCGTGTTAGAAAATGTAGAAGGTTGGTGGAAAAGAGGAAGACTCTCAAGGAGATGAGAACACAGTGGGAACAGCAATGGCCTCAGGCAAAGGAGCAATTGTGAGGATGGTACAGCACCAGGCAGCGTTTGCTTCTATTATTAACAAAGTCACAGTGAGTTCTGGTGGCCTAGTGGCAAGAAGCTGCACTGCAATCCCAGGGGTGCACAGTTCAAATCCACCAGATGCTCTGCTGGAGAAGGAGGAACAATCTCCTCCTGTACCAGTCAGATCAGATTTGACAGCACACACACACACACACACACACACACACACACACACACACTAAAATAAAATAAAAAGAAAAGAAACAAAGTCGCTATGACTCAAAGCTGACTTAAGGACACCTAACACCTCCGCATCCACCACCACCACCACCACCACCACCACCTCTACCATCACCTTCCCTACCATTACAATCACCATCAACACCACTACCACTATCTCCACCTCCATCTCCACCATCACTGCCACCTCCACCTTCCCTACTACCACCACCACCACCTCTACCACCACCTCCACCTTCACCTCTACCACCACCAGCACCTACACCTCTACCACTACCAATACCACCTCTACCTTCACCATCACCACTACCACCTTCCTCCCACCACCACCTTCCTCCTACTATGACCATCACCACTCACACTACCTCTACCACCACCATCATGACCTCCACCTCTACCACCACCTTCCCCCCCAGCACCACTACCACCTTCCCCACCATCATTTCCACCACCACCCCCAACTCCACCACCACCTTCCCCCTGCCACCAGCACCACTACTACCTTCCCCACTACCACCACCACAACTATCTCTACCACCACTGTCACCACCATCATCACCACCGCCATCACCACCACCTCTACCACAACCACCTCCGCCTCTACCATCACCACCTTCCCCTTGCCACCAGCATCACTACTACAATCTCCACCACTACCACCACCTCCTCCACCACCACCTTCCCCCCTCCACCAGCACCAGCACTACCACCTTCCTCACTACTACCACCACCACTTTCCACCCTATAAGCATCACCACCACTTTCCACCCTATAAGCATCACCACCACTTTCCACCCTATAAGCATCACCACCATCACCACCATCTCCACAATCTCCACCATCTTCACCATAACCACCATATCCACCACCACCATGATGACCCTTAGCAATTATTCCACATTTCCCCCTGTCCCTGACCCCTATTGTTAGTTCACCATAGCCCTTGTTGTTGTTGTTAAGCATCATCTAATTACAATTCATCATAAGTGTGCGAACAACAGACTAGAATCTTGCCCTTTATGCTCAAGCCCATTGTTGTAGTGACTCTATCAATATATCTTGTTGAAGATATCCTTCTCTGACTTTGACCCTCCACCTTCCCCAGCATGATATCTTTACCCAAGGATTAGGCTGTCCTGAAAACATACCCAAAGTATGTGAGACAAAGATACACCATACTTGCCTCTCAGGAGTAGTTTGGTTGTGCTTCCTCCAAGATTATTGTTCTTATGTGCTATTGAGTCACCTGCAACTCATATTAACCCTAAGAACAATAGTGCTGAATCTGCCCAATCTTGAGCCAATCTTGCTGTCTCTGATGCGTCTACCCCTATTACTCCAGCCACTGTGTAAATCCTTCTCATTTGGGATCTTCCTCTCCTGCACGATTCCTCTACCTTTCCAAGCGTGATGTCTTCTCCAATGACTGGTCCCTTCTGGCCATGTGCCCAAAGTATGTGAGCTGGAGCTTCAAACTCCTTGCCTCTAAGGAGCAGCTTGGTTTCACCCTCTCCAAAACAGATCTGTTTTTTCTATTGGCATTCCATGGTATGTTAAATACTCTTCTCCAGCACCATAACTCAATGGCATCAATTTTTCTTCAAATGACGAAGTGGTGGTGGTTCATAGTCATTGCTCCTCCAATATAGATTTGTTTATTCTTTTGGTAGTCCATGGGACACTCACTCTTTGCCAATATCCCAAGCAAGTAAAATGTTGCTGAAGAATTTTTAAATGGTTGGAAGAGTATACCACTAGGGGATGGCCAGAAATTCAAGCTGGAATCCAATGAGGTCATGGATCTAGGGATATCATTGCTGATGTCAAATGGATCTTGACTGAAAATAGAGAACACCAGAAAGATGGTTTTGTTTTACTGACTATGCAAAGGCACGACTGTGGATTATAACAAATTATAGCCAACATCGAGAAGAATGGGAATTCCAGAGCACTTAATCATGCCCATGAAAAACCTAAATACAGACCTAGAACTTCCCAAAGACCAAAGGAACACTGCGTGATTTCAAATCAGGAAAGGTGTGCATCAGGGTTGCATCCTTTCTCCACATATATTCAGTCTGCTGAGTAAATAATTCAAGAAATTGGACTATATGAAGAAGAATATGACATCAAGATTGGAGAGAGACTCATCAATACCCTGCATTATGCAGTGACACAATTTTGCTTGCTGAAAATGAAGAAGACTTTAAACATTTGCTGCAGATTATCAAAGACCATAGTCTTCAATATGGTCCCAACATCCAGAAATATCTCAAATGTCAAGAAAACAAAGATCCTCACCACTAGACCAATAGGCAACATCATTATAGATACCAAATAGGCAATCATTACAGCTAGAGAAAAGATAGAAGTTGTCACTTATTTCATTTTCTTGGGTCCGTAATCAACACCCAAGGTAGCAACAGTCAAGAAATCCATAAGGCATGTTGAAGGGGAATATCCACGTCAAAGACTTGTCCAAAATGCTAAAGAGTAAGGATACTCACTTAAAGACTAATGTGGGCCTTATTAAGCCATGGTATTTTCAATTGTGAGAGATGATCAATGCATAAGAAAGACCAAGGCTACAATCCCAGAGGTGCACGGTTCGAATTCACCAGATGCTCTGCCGGGGAAGGAGGGACAATCTCCTCCTGTACCAGTCAGATTTGATTTGACGGTACACACACACACACAAATAATAAAATAAAATTTAAAAAAAAAAGAAAGAAAGACCAAGGAAGAATTGAAGGCTTTACATTGTGGGATTGGTGAGGGGTATTGACTATCCTTGGGCTACTGAAAGAACAAACAAATCTGTTTTGGAGAAAGTGTGGCCAAAGTATGGTGAAATTTTGTCTCACATACTTTGGGCACATTGTCAGGAGGGGCTAATATTTGGAAAAAGATATTATTCTGGAAAAGGTGGAGGGTCTTCACAAGAGAGTAAGAGCCTCAAAGTGAGGGACTGACACCGGGTCTGCAACAGCAGCCTTGAGTCTGTCAGAGATCATTGACGATGGTGCAAGACAGGGCAGGATTCAGATCTGCTGTTCAGAGGTCACTATGTGGTGTCGCCAAATCGACAATACCTAACAGCAAAGATTCAGTATTTTGGGAAGCCAAAATTCATACTACTAAATATTTATAATAAACCAAGTGCTATATCAGGGTATGAGGGAGGTATGGATACAAGCTGAATTCACCCTGAAACACCAAGGCAGACCTTGGGTGTTCACAAGGGGTAGGTACTAAGGCATACTTTACCCATTTACACAATTCTTGTATTGTCTCTCTTGAGTCAAGCATAAAGTTTTCAATAGAAAGAGCTTAGCCTCATTTGTATAGCATTCTCTTTGCGATTTGCTCCCTGGCAATTTTCAATAAAGGCACAGGGAAGTTGGGTTCAGTGCTTCTGTTGTCTTCTGCTCTACCTCTGTTTACTTATACATTCTTGGTGTTCTATCTCATTATTAATACTTATACTTTACCCTCAGTCGACAACACTGTATGGTCTGGTATAGGATGAGTTCCATGGAGGTGACAATCACGTGTTCTTGCACTGGATGTATATTTGAGTTTAAAATCCAGAGCATGTGGCCTGTGGAAGGCTGAGGTTTATCACAGAGCCTTAACTCCTTTTCCAAGGAGGGATCCATCTCTGAAAAAGGACCTCCTGCTTGGAAGAGTGGAGGGTCAGTGAAGAGAGGAAGACGCTGAACAAGATGGATTGACGCAGTGACCACAGCAGCCGACTTAGGCCCAGAGGTGGCTGTGAGGACGGCTCAGGATCTGACAAGGGTTCCAGCTGTTGTTCACACTCATTCATACTCACCGCTGTGAAGTGGGAACCTGCTCACAACTGACCTGGGAGTTTTCCGCGACTGTTATTACTTAGGAGGGGACTGCCCACCTTTCCCCTTTACAGTTTGCTGGTGGATTTGAATTGCCAGAGAGGTGTGGCCTCTGAGTTAGCCTCTCACCTCACTAAACTCTCTGATATAAAAGCTCCACTGTTGCTCTTTTTTTTAAAAAAAATTTTTATTATTTTTGTGTGAGTGTATCGTCAAATCAGATCTGACGGGTACAGGAGGAGATTGTCCCTCCTTCCCCGGCAGAGCATCTGGTGGATTCGAACCGTGCGCCTCTGGGATTGTAGTTGCAGCTCCTTGCCACTAGGCCACCAGAGCTCCCCAAAAGCTTCTTGGAGTTTCACTAGGAGTGCTTAGTATTTATTGACAATTGGTTATTTTCTTTTTCTTTTTTTTTTACTTTATTATTTTTGTGTGAGTGTACCGTCAAATCAGATCTGACTGGTACAGGAGGAGATTGTCCCTCCTTCCCCAGCAGAGCATCTGGTGGATTCGAACCGTGCGCCTCTGGGACTGTAGTTGCAGCTCCTTGCCACTAGGCCACCAGAGCTCCCCAAAAGCTCCACTGTTGTACTGATGATCGCTGTGATTCCGAATGGACTGGATGACGTCTGAGAACGGCAGCAAATTTCAGTCAGTTCTTGACATGGCTTCAGACTTTCCCCATCTGAGTTCTTTCTGATCAGTAAAACAGAATGCAGTTGAAAGTCGATTATGACTTCCAGAAGCCCCTGTGGGGAGGAAAATTATAACAGTTGCCCCCCATGCCTAGTCACTCCCTGAGAAACCTGATGGTTTCAAGGACAGTGAGGACAAAGACCAGACCAAACGAGAAATCATGATGAGGCTCTAGGCCTGATCAGGAAGCCCTGACCTGAGTTAATGAACAACACCAGGTTCCAAGAGGTACCATCTTCCCTAGCCTTCCCCAAGACCTCTATAAAAAGAAACTACCCCCAATTGCAAAGATTATGACTAATTGCAAAGATTAATGACTAGGGAGGATAGAAGGAGAATTGA
>NW_006399836.1:1733062-1738961 GCF_000299155.1 Elephantulus edwardii | reverse complement strand
TGATTCAGTGACTGGGGTAATCAGTGTGGGTGTATCAGAGACAGTGAGATTGGCACAGGACAGAGCAGGGTTTAGGGCTGTTGTACATAGGGTCTCTATGAGTCACAAGTGACTCAAAGGCATGTAACAACAACCACAATAATTACTCCTAATTATGAGCAGGCCATTTTGACTTTCTCTGCTTCTGGTCATTTGACGTCCCTCTCAGACCATGCAATACAGGCCTGTTAATTTTTGGGGACCAGTTTCTTTCTTTCTTTCACTCTCGACTCCTTTTCTAACACTGTGTGTGTGTGTGTGTGTGTGTGAGCGAGAAGTGCCCTTGACAATGACTGAACAGCAGATTGAGAACTTCTATCCTGCCCCCTCCTCACAACCTCTGTCATGTTCATGTCTATTGTTGCAGTCACTGTGTCCATCTTATCGAGGTCTTCCTCTCTTTGCAGACCCTCCACTCTTCTCAGTATGACATCTTTTTTCCAAGGAACTCAGCTTGCGGATGGAGGGCAATTTGCTCTCTCAACTGGCTCAGAGAGCCAGGGAACTTGCCTGGGTGTGTCCTTAGTGATTTCTATGAGTCATAACTCCCACCATCTTGTAGCCAAATACCAAAAATTCCAGAGCCAACCCTCCAAACTTTTAAAATAGACAGTTGTGGGCGTGACCCAACCATGCCCTGTTACCACTTCTGTCGTCTCTTCTGCAGCAACCAACTGTCAGCAGTTATGACCTTGTTATAATCTTGTTTGTTTCCAAATCATATTAAGAAAAACCATGGCCATGAATCAGCAGATTACCCTTGGCCCTGTGCCAGTGTTTTCTCTCATTCTGGAATAATTTGTCAGTCTGCCCTTGTCTTGTTTATGTTTTAACAAAAGGTTTTCTACCAATTATGTTTGAGTCTAAAGTATGCGTTCTCTCCCAGAACAGAAGAAACTGATCTTAGCAAGCCCACTGAACTTTGAGATGGAATACCGCAGAGGTGAAGACTCACTTTCATCATTCTTTTTTAAATTTTTCTACTAGTTCATTTACAAAATTCGAATACATTGTTTTTAAGAACAACTTCTTTCCATTTCCCTCACCCTGCCCCCATCAAATTGTACAACCCTGTGATTACTCCCCCCTCTCCCTGTATATCCTCATCCCTCTGCTTCCAGCCTCTCCCACCCCTCTTGGATTGTTATACTCATACTACAATAATGGCTTTATACACTATTTATCCTTGTGGGACTGAGTTAGTTCTCTCAGCATAATGCTCTCCAGTCCCTCCCAAGTAAGGCAGTAACTTACAAAATCATTCTCTTACACGCTCTACAGTATTCCATTGTGTGAATGTACCATAATTTCGTAATCCATTCATTTGTGGTTGGACATTTAGACTGTTTTTATGTTCTTGGGATGGTGAGTAATGCTGCTATGAACATTGGTGCACATCATTCTTACCAGCAGGGTTTACTAGTGGTGGGATTAAACTTGTTCACTGACTGAGTCAGTCTATGAGGTTTCTCTACTGCATTGAGGTTTCTCTACTGCATTTACTCTTCTCTCTTTTCTCCTTTGATTCTTTGGAAGAAGGCACTGTGCACCCTCCATATTTAGGACATGAAGTTGCTACTCTCCACTTCTTTTAGAATATAATATCTGCATAAGGCTAAGGTGCACCTGATCAGGCCATGGTCTTTTCAAGCACTGGCTGTGGATTTGAGAGCTAGACAATGAATAGGGAGGACAGAAGAAGAATTTATGTCTTTGAGCTGTGGTTTTGGAGAAGAACACTGAGCATCCCATGGACTGCCAAAAGAACGAACAGATATGTCTTAGATAAGGTGCAGCCAGAGTGCTCCTTGGAGGCAAGGATAATAAAGCTTCGTCTCACGTACTTTGGACGTGTTCCTGGGAGAGGCTTTTTCTTGGAGAGGGACATCATGCTTGGAAAAGTAGAGGGTCTATGAAAGAGAGGAAGACCCTCAACTACAGTGACAGCAGCGATGGGATGCAGTGTCAGGAATGGTGAGGATGACACAGGGTAGGACGGAGTTTAGGTCTGTTGTTCAGAGAGTCGCTATGGCTCAGACTTGGTTTGACGTTATCTAACAAGGTTTGCGTAAATACATTAGAATCCCTCTGCCTGGAATATCCATTCCTCCTCTTCACTTATTAAATAATTTCTTCATATCACTATGAACTCACAAATATTTACTTTATATTTTAGGTTATAATCCAGTATTACTCTTGTTAGATGCCACTGAGTTGGCTCGGACTGGTAACAACTCCGTTTACAACAGAACAAAATTCTGCCCGACCTCATAATCTCTGTGCTCAAGCCTATTGTCACAGTCACTGTGTCAACCCAACTCATTCAAAGCCTTTTTTTTTCCATGACCCTCTGCACAGCATGGTGCCTTTCTCCAGGCACTGGCCTCTTCTGATAATACGCTCGGTCTATAAGACAAAGTCTCACCGTCCTTGCTTCTAAGGAACTATGGTTTAGACGAACTGGATTTCCTAGCCCATTAGCTTTAATTTCCATCACAGAAATAGTTGGGACAGTGCAAACTAGGTGGGTAAATGACTCTTCATGGGATTGGTCATTTTAGCCATCCCACTAAGTCTGAATTTTATAGTTTAGCACCCGAAGATGAGAACTTGCTACCAGCAACAAAGAAGCAGTGAATTCAGCACACGACCTTTGGGGCCAGAGATTTCTGTGCACCTCAGACGAGGCCTGGATTGAGAGCAGCATCAGCGATAGCAGTGAAGAACCAGAGGCTGATGTGAGATAAAGGTGACGTGGGCTGGTGGTGGACGGCTGCTGCCTCATGGAGCCAGAGCCAGGGAACTTTGCCCACATTTGCTAGAAGAGTGAATGGGAGGAGACGTCATCACTGGCAGGACTAAGAGGGCTTTCAGTCTGATTTAGGAACATCTCCAAATTATTGAGGAGTAATGATGTCAGTTTGAGGACTAAGGGGTGTCTGATTCATTCCATCGTCTTTCTGATCTCTTGCTATGCATCTGACAACTGGACAATGAATAGGGATGACAGAAGAAGAATTTATGTCTTTGACCTGTGGTATTGGAGAAGAACACTGAGCATCCCTCAGACAGGCAAAAGAACAAACAGATATGTCTTGGAGAGGGTGCAGCCGAAGTGCTCTTTGGAGTCAAGGATGATGAGGCTTCACTTCACATATTTCGGCATGTTACTAAGAGAGGCTATTCCTTGGAGAGAGACATGATGTTCAGAAAGGTTGAGGGTCTGTGAAGGAGAAGAAGACCCTCACCTCAAGCAGGTGGATTGACATCGTGACTGCCACAGTGGGCTCTAATGTGTCAGGAACCATGACAATGGTACAGGATAGGACAGGGATCATATCTGCTGTTCACAGGGTCGCCATGAGTCATACTCAGCTTGATGGCACCTAACAACAACAACAGCAACAACAGCAACAGGAAGGCTTTGTAAAACTGGACCATCCACAACATAAACAGTCTACCAAGCATACTGAAAAATCTACAACCAGCAAAGGATAAAGTAGATAAATGGGACCTTCTAATAATCAACACCCTATGCACGTCCAAAAACCTCTCCAACAGGGTAAAAAGGAAAGCCATAGATAGACTGGGAGAAAGTATTTGGTAATGACATGTCAGATAAGGGACTTATATCTAGAATTTATAAAATACCTGAGCACCACAACAAGATAAAGGTAACTAACCCAATTGAAATATGGGCACAGACACTTCACCAAAGAAGACATTCAGATGGCCAAGAAACACATGAAGAAATGCTCAAAATCCCTAGCTCCAAGAGAGATGCAAATCAAAACAACTATGAGAGATGTCTTACTCACATTCAGCATGCAAGATTATGCCATCTAGCACAACACAGGTTGTTGATAAATCTTCCTCTGATCCAGATACCACATTCTTCGTAAAGTCCAGCTTCCTGAATTATTTGCTTACGACACAGCTTGAACAGGTATGGAGAAAGGTGACAGGTCTGACACACAGCTTTCTGGATTTTATGCCATACAGTGTCCCCTTGCTCTGTTCGGAAAACAGCTTCTTGGTTTGGGTATGGCTTTTGTGTAAGCACAATTCAGTGTACTGGAATGCCCATAGACAGGCCCTTGAGGTGACCAGTACACCAGGGCGGCGCTCATTCCTCCGAATCCCCAACTACATAGGATTAAAAGAATAGCGTTTGAGCGAGGACGAATCTCTGAATGCAGCAAGGGGTAGGATGGAAGGATTAACGGAAACAAGAATGACAGAGGGGAAATTCTGTTGCAGACTGAGGGTAAAGTACATTAAGTACTAATAATAATGAGAAAGAACACCACGATGGTATAAGTAAAAAGAGGTAAAGCAGGAGGCCAACAGTTCTAACAACTGAAGCACCGATCACAGCTCCCTGTGCCTTTATTGAAAACTGCCAGGGAGCAAATCACAAAGAAGTCTATGCAAATAAAACGAAGCCCTTTCTATTGAAAACCTTATGCTGGACTCAAGAGGGAAGGGTTAGCAAATAGAATACAAGAATCACGTAAACCTTATAGTTTGCATTAGTCCTTCAGGGTGAATTCCGCTTGTATCCGCATCTCCTTCATATCCTGAAATAGCATTTGGTTTATTATCAATATTTAGTATGAACTTTGGCTTCCCACAAAATGCTATTACATTATGGGTATCGTAATCAATGTTATAAAGCAAAATGTGTGTGAATGATTGAATGGAAAGCGATTTGCTTTGTAAAACGTACCAAAAAAGCAAGTGAACAATGCTGAGCCGGTAATATTCCTTTGCACTGACATTGTGTCTGCCCGTTCATCAGTAGATGGGTATCTCAGTTGCTTTCATTCTTTTGCTATTATGAATAATGCCAACACAGACAGAGACCAGTTGGCCTAGTGGACCGAAAGCGATGCTACCAAGCCAAAGGTGGGTGACTTTAATCCACAGCCCTCAGGCCTGATTTTAATTGTTTTTGGTGAAATATTCTTCTAGGTCGTATAGGACTGGTGGGTCCAATTGCCGTACAGAAGTAACTTGTGGTCGCTGTAAAGCTGAACACTGTGACACTGATGTGTCAAATGCAATAACGGTTACCCATGGTAGACGGTGTTTGGGGGCGCTCCCCGGTTGAAACAAGCTTGGAAGCAGGAGTGGCATCCACTTCCGTAAATAGCTTGCCTCCAGAAACCCTATGAACCTGGAGAAAGGATGAAAGTCACGCACACAAGTATCAAGGACTTTCGTTCATAGGGTCAATGGCACTTAACAACAACAACAAACAATCTTTAGAGAGTTTAGTGTACTAGCTTACTAGTACTAGTGGATGAGTTTTGTGTCAACATATGCTCTCATTTCTCTGGGATATTTCTCCTCTAGGAGGGGAGTTACAGAGTCCCTTGCTAACTCTGTTTAGCATTTTGAGGAACCATCAAACTCTTCCCTAGCGGCTGCACCGTTTTCCGTTCCCCCCAGCAGCGTTCGGGGCTCCCGTTCTTTGGCATCCTAGCTTGTTATCTGACTTGTTCAGAACAGCCGTGCTGGTGGACGAGAACCACTGCCTTGTGGTCCTGACTCACTTCCCTGATGACTCACGCTGCTGACGGATGCTCTTGGCCATTCGTAGTATCAGCTTTGGAGAGATGCCTATTCAAATGCTTAGTCTATTTTTAGTGAGGTTATTTGCCTTGGTTACTGAGTTTTGTCACTGTTTAATTTTTTTTTTTTAAAGAAATGACAACCTAGGGGAGCTCTGGTGGCCTAGTGGCAAGGAGCTGCAACTACAATCCCAGAGACTCACGGTTCGAATCCACCAGATGCTCTGCCGGGAAAGGAGGGACAACCTCCTCCTGTACCAGTCAGATCTGATTTGACGGTACAC
>NW_006399836.1:1715544-1732962 GCF_000299155.1 Elephantulus edwardii | reverse complement strand
TCCCCAGTCTGGACTTAGTTCTTGTTCTAACAATAAACACAGGGTGTTGTAAGCCTTGGTAACCGGGCACCTGTCAACTCATAGATGTTGATGATCAAGTGTGGGGTTGTTGGGGCCACCAGGATGAAGGGCGCTAGGTTTGCTAATATGACCAGTGGGAGACTCAATATCAGCTTTGAAAACTAGGCCTGGAGCTGATTGTGGAACAGACCACCAACTACTGATACACAAGTTCAAGCTGAAGCTGAGGAAAATGAAATCAAATCCACAGGAACCAAACTTTGACCTTGAGTCTATCCCACCTGATTTTCAGAACCATCTCAGGAAGAGGTTTGAGGTCTTGAACACTAATGAGCGAAGACCAGATGAGCTGTGGGAGGATGTCAAGAATATAATCCAGAAGGGAGCTTTGGTGGCCTAGTAGCAAGAAGCTGTGCCGCAATCTCAAAGACATGAGGTTCGAATCCACCAGATGCTCCACTGGAGAGGGAGGGGCAATCTCCTCCTGTGCCAGTCGGATCTGATTCGACAATACACAACAACAACAACAACAACAAAAAATATCATCCAGGAAGAATGCAAAAGATTACCATAAAGACAGAGGAGGAAGAAAAGACCAAGATGGATGTCAGAAGAGACTCTGAATACTGTACTAGAGTGCTGAGATGTCAAAGCAAAGAGAAGAAATCAAGAAATTAAGAAGCTGAACAGAAGATTTCAAAGGGCAGCAGGGGAGGACAATATTATAATGAAATGTGTAAGATGCTGGAAGTGAGACTGTGGAGAAACTTGGCCTTGCAGAGGCCCTGGGAGCTCAGGGCTGGTATCAGCCTCATTCTTTTGGAGGCTCCTAGGATCCCTGCAGCTGACACACACACACCCAGGCAGGAGAGGCTCGCCGCCTGGCTCCCCAGCCCTTCACACCTGGCTGGGAGCCCGGTTTCTGCCCTGTTCTCTCAGGCCTACCCGTCCGACTCCTGTTACATGTTTCCCATGTTCCAGGGTGTTTGTCCCCAAACTGGTTTGTGTCTATTGAGTCCTTGCTCTTGTAACCCCTGATGGAATGAAACTAGTTATATAAGCCACTGAAAGGCAAGGGAAAACCAAACAGTGAGGCAGCTCCTGTGAATACAAACTCAAGTACCCCGGCGTTGCTCCTAAAAGCTATTTGCTTTAGAACATGTTTGTGGATTAGGTGAGAATCATGACCACTGAGTGCAGGAGGGTTGTCACAATCCTGACAGGCTCTGAGCTGAGATACCCTCTCCAGGAGACGAAGATTCTAGGTCCACCACGAGGGTCTCAGATGAAGTCATTTTTCTTAAGTGTCATCAATCCACTACGACACACGGCAACCCTTCGAACAAGAGATCGACACTTTCTTAACATTTCAAGCCCACTGCTGCAGCCACTGTATCCACCCATATCTTTGAGGGTCTTCTTCTGTCTTCCTAACCATCCTCTTCTAAAAAAAAAATTATTATTATTAATTTCAATGAAAATTTACAGAGACTTTTCTCCCTGCCCACCCCTCCCCCGCCGTACACTCTTTGAAAAGTAAAAGAAAAATTATTTCATTGTTATACAATCCCTCCCCCCAGGTGCACTCCACTCTGCAGCCTTGTTCTGGACTCCTGTCATGACAATAATACCTAATCACATATCCCGTTTAAACAGTTCTCTCCCTCATCTGTTTCAATGCAGTATACATTACTGAACCCATCTTTCCCAGTCTTCCCCCAACCTGGATGTCAGTCCTGTTTTACAACAGTGGCACTATGCAGTATTTGTCCTTTTGTGACTGAGATATTTCACTCAGCATAATGTCCTCCAGGGTCACACATTTTTATATAATATTTTATGAGTTCCTTGTTTTTCAATGCAGCGTAGTGTTCCATTATGTGGATATACCACAGCTTCTTTATCAATTTGTTTGTTGATGGGCACTGACCTTCCTCTTTACGAAGCATGATGCCTCTTCCTCAGGACCGACCCCTCCTGACAACATCTCCACAGTGAATGAGATGAAGTTTCACCCTCCTTGCCTCAAAGGAGCACCTGGTTGCATTTCCTGCAAGGTAGATCTCTTCGTTCTTTTTTTGGCAGGCTGTGGGACATTCAGTGCCCTTCACTAACACCACTATTCAGATGCTGCTTTGTAAGGGTGCAAGAAGCACTGTGTGGGCTCTGGGCACCCCAGGAAAGGTCTAGCATGGTCAGCAACAGATTCCCAAGGAGACGTCTGCTCACAAAATTGAAAGCAAACTATCTAAGGCACATGTGTGAACCATTTGTGAGTCTGTGTTGGTTGGAGGAGCCCTGGTGGTGTAAGGCCCTACCTGTTGGGTTACTAACTGACAGCTTGGCGGTTCGAATCCACTAGCCACTCCTCAGGAGAAAGCTGGCCAGTCTCGTCTGTAGAAGAGAGTCGAATCTCCCCCTCGTGTTTCCCGAGCTGTTAGTTGTTACGGGAGAAGACTGCCTCTTTCCACGGAACAAACAGTGGGCCCGAACTATGAACCTTCTGGAGGGTGGCTGAGCACTTTAATTGTGGCTTCACCAGGCCTTCTTCATACATGCCTTCAACCTTCACTCATTGCTGTGAGTTGGAGACTCCAAGGTGCCCAACGGGTGGCTTTCCAAGGCTGTAAACCACACAGGGCGTGGCTGCGCACCCTTCTCATTCAGAGCAGCAGGAGGATTTAAACCAGCAGAGCAGTGGCACCTTGAGGGCACGGCTGCCCTCTTTCTCCTTCCAAGCAGCTGGTAGACCCAAGCAGCAGCGAGGTGGCCTCTTTGGGTAAGCAGCACAGCTCCCCAGGGACTGTGTCACCAGAGCTCTTGTTATAATCACTTAGCCCTCTCGAATTCAACCACCTTTTTCAACACCTGAGCATCCAGAGATGCCAAATTTGTGAGACAAAGAGCTCTAACTAACATACAACAGCCTACAGTTCACAGGTGCTGCGCGCGGAAGGTGGAGAGTCCGACGTCAGGGAGGGGCGTTGGTGGAAGGGGCCAGCAGGCAGCCGGCCTTGAATTTCAGTTTATCTGCTATGTCCTTGACATGTGTGCCATAGAGCAGCCTGTTATGTGGCAGAGAATCGCCCCTCAGGGTTTTCTGGAACTCAGGTTGCACACCGGGTTACCAGTTGCACTGCTAACAGAAAAGCCAGGTGTTTGAACCCAGCAGTCAGTTTGCAGGAGAAAATGGTGCGGTTTCCTGTAAAGATTAAATAACAAACAAAAGCAAACCCAAACTTACACCAGCGTTAAGCTGGTTCTGACTCTGAACAGCCCTCCGTTGAGTTTCTGAGATTGTAAATTGTAACGGCAGGAGGCTGTCCGGGTTCCTCCTGCAGAGAGAACTGCTGGTAGATTTGAACTTCCAGAAATGCATGACCTGGGGGTTAGTGGTGCAACTCTGGACTGTGCCACAGTCCCCGAGGGGCCGCACGGAGGGTCACCATGAGTGGGAATTGACCCACAGGCCGTGGGTGGCTGTTGTTGTTGTTGTTGTTTTGATTTAGGGTTTTCTAGGCTGGTATTTATAGAAGGAGGACCCCAGACCTTTTCTCCCACAGAACCTCGGTGTAGGCTTGAACCACCAACCTTTTAGTTAGCAGCACAGTGCCTAACTGTTGCACCACCAGAGACCGATTCCCCCAGAGCCGTAGCAGGCTCAGGGAAGGACACGTGTCGCCCCACAATGGGCTGATGGGCACTCTTTTGTTCTGGCTGCATCCAAACAGGAATATCATGGAAATAAGTATGGCTGCATGAGATGAATCTGGAGCGCAGCCCAGGGCGGGGGCTCTGCAGTCAGTTCCCAGGACCCAGAGCCCTGATACAGCTGAGGGTTGGCAGCAGAGCGTAGAACATGGGTTCTGGAGTCAGATGGTCCTGGGTTCAAGCCCCTGCTGGCACTCAGCAGCTATGTGACCTTGGGCGTGTCACATGACCAGTGACTCAGCTTCTCTACCGGGGGCTTCTCCAGCTCATCTCTGCAAGGTACATCCCTGGGCTGGACGACTCAGTAAGCAACCAAATGCAACCAGACGTACTGCCAAAGAGCTGGTTCTGACTCAGAGTGGCCTTCCTCTTTTCATTGTGTATTCAAATCACCTACCTTTTGTTTAGCCTTGCAACACATAACCAGCTCTGCCGGGGGGCTCCGCTCTGCCCCAGGGCTCCGTGAACAAGGTACACACAAGGCCAGCTGTGCCCTCCCACCAGTCTGCAGTGCTCAATGTCACCTGTCCTCCCCCACATCAAGGAAGAGGTGCAACCCGTGTGAGATTGCTTGAGCATCACAGATTAGCAAATCAACTCCTTAAGCCATGCTGCATTGCTTAGGGCAGGCTGGTGCGTCCCGTGCTGCGGAGGACAATGGGGCCACATGAGGGCAGATCCCTCTGGTCATCTGGTTGCTGCTCAGCCCTAAGGGGCAGTCTTGTCCTTTGTTGTCTCAGCTTCTGAGGCTCAGAGCTTCCAGCAGAGGCAGGAAGGGGGGTGCTCTGGAGTTCCAGATATGTAGAGGCAGGGCTTGCTGGCATATTCCCAGCCTCAATCGAGGGCTTCCTCTTTTATCACCACTTCCCCCTCAGGGCTACAGTTACTTCATCTGTGTAAGGGGTCAATATCCCAGCCCCAGGAACCTATAGGGTCTCTGGAGTCAAGAGATTTGTCTTCCATTCTCCAAGCTCCAGTTCTTCCAGATTGTTCCTGAGGATTGCTCAGTCAGCACCAGAATTTGTGCTTAAATGCAATGACTTTTTTTCTCTTAAAAAAAAAAAAAAGGAAATTTCATGCCATCACAAGTAGAAAACAATTATTACTTGCCCCCCCAAAAAAATTAGAAAGTAGTCATAGATAATCACAACGGAAACGATGTTATTAAATGCTAGTGAGAACTGTGGCCCAAGGTCCAGGCATAAGTGACACAGCATTGATGGTGCCTGGTTGTGGTGTCACAGAGGTGGTCAAAGTGTCCTTGTAGTAAGCAGAAACTTTGTTTCCCACTTAATTAGAAGGTAAGGTATCACAACAGTTAGTTGTCAGGCCAGAACCAAGCTCAAAGGGAGAACAAAGGATCAAGGAATATCGACATGTCAACAAAGGGAGTGGACAGCCTCAACTACCACGGAGTGCCCCCCTTCTCTCCCTAGATGATCACCCACCTGACTAAACCACAGTGGAATGTCCCTCCCTAAAGACCCTCACTATAAAACCTGCCCTAATCCACCTTATTGTTATGTACCATCGAGTTGTTTGCAACTCATAGTGACCCTATGTACAAGAGCCCTAAACACCGTACTATCCTGTGCCAACCTTGCTGTCTCAAACACACTCATTCCCACCACTCCACTCACACAATCGATCCATCTCATCGAGGGTCTTTCTCTCCTGCGCCGTCCCTCCACTCTGCCAAACATGATGTCCCTCTCCAAGGACAAGTCCCTTCTTGCAACATGTCCAAATTATGTCTGATGAAGCTTCAGAATCCTTGACTTTAAGGAGCATTCTGGCTTCACCCTCTCCAGGACAAACCTGTTTGTTCTCCTAGCAGTCCATGCTATATTCAACACTCTTCTCCAGCACCACAGCTCAAAGGCATCAATTCTCCTTCTATCATCCCTAGTCACTGTCCAACTCTCCGATGCATAGCCCACAATTATGAAGACTATAGCCTGAGTCAGGCACACCTTAGGCTCCAGCCTGATGTCATTGCTCTTCAGTACTCTTGAGAGGTCCCTCACAGCTGACTTTCCCAATGCAATTAATCTCCTGATTTTCTGGTTGCTGTTACCAAGAGTGTTGACTGTGGAACCAAGTAACCCAAAACTGTTAACTCAATCTCTTTAACATCCATACTGATGCTGCCAATTAGCCCAGTGGTGAGAATCTTTGTTTTCTTGATGTTGAGCTTCAATCCATATTGAAGACTGCAGTCATTGACCTTCTGCAGCAAGCGCTTCAGGTCCTCTTCAGTTTCAGCAAGCAGGGTTGCGTCGTCTGCATAACACAGGTTGATGATGATTCTTCCTCCAATCCTGATGCCACATTCATTCTTCCTCGTACAGCCCAGCGTCTTGGATGATCTGTTCTGCATACAGATTGAAAAGGTATGGAGACAAAATACATCCCTGATGGACCCCTTTCTTGTTTTTGAACCATCCAGTGTCTCCCTGCTGTGCTTCATTGACTATGCAAAGGCTTTTGACTGTGTGGATCATAACAAGCTATGGCTGACTCTGAGAAGAGTGGGAATCCCAGAACTCTTGATTGTGCTAATGTGAAACCTATACTTGGACCAAGAAGCAGTCGTCAGAACAGAGCAGAGAGACACTGGATGGTTAAAAAAAATCCACCTTAGGGTGCAGTATTTCCTTGGTCTGTCCCTCTGCCTGTGTCTCTCTCTGCAGACCAAGGAATCCCGCCCGGGAGACCCCTTAATAAAGCTTCTTCAGCTTCCTTTCTTTCTCTGGTCCCTTCCTTGAGTTCTTGGCCTTACGTCCAGTGCAAAGACATAACCTTAGTTACTCCAAAGCTTACTGATAGATGGCTGTTTCAAACCCACCCAGCATATCGATGGAGCAAGATTTAGCAATCTGTTTTTTCAATTTTTGGCTTGGGGTAAGTTGGGGTTTGATTTTATCCTTTCATTCCATCTCCGGATTCATCCAATGCCAGCCACACCTGCCATCTCGCCCTCGAGTGGCACCAGTGAGGTGGAAGTTGTGTACGTGGGATGTGGCAGAGGGAAGATCACTTCTGGTGAGATTGTCAGCATTGCCTGTCAGATGTGACATCAATCTTTAGTCAGAGAACTCTCTCTGGAACTATTAACAAGATCTTGGGAACTGCCCAGTCTGTATAGATGGCCACCACTCTCGTGATGTCATAGATGATGTCATCAATGCTGTAGTGGAATGCCTAGCTATCTAAGAACTACCTAAGATGAAAGTATTTCAATAAAGGATCATTTGAGAATCAGGGAAGAAACTCAAAAGTTCAAATTAGCCATAACTCCACTTGCTCCCTGCCACCCTCCAGTTCTTAAGTTTTATTTGCTACAGCGTTAAATAGCATGTAGATTTTTTAAAAGGTTTTTTTTCCTTATTAATTTTCATGAAAGTTTACAGAGACTTAGAGTTTCCAGTCATTCATTGTTGCTATTTTCTCCCTGCCCACCACCTCCCACGTTCTGTTGTTTGTTTTTTTTTTTAATATTTTAAACATTTTATTATTTTTTTGTGTGTGTGTACCTTCAAATTGGATCTGACTGGTATAGGAGGAGATTGCCCCTCTTTCTCCAGAAGGGACATCATGCTTGGGAGCGTGGAGGGACAGCGCAGGAGAGGAAGGCCCTCTGTGTGGTGGATTGATTCAGTGACTGGGATAATTGGGATGGGAGTGTCAGAGACAGTGCGACTGGCACAGGACAGAGCGGGGTTTAGGGCTGTTGTACATAGGGTCGCTATGAGTCGCAGGCAACTCGATGGCACATAACAACAAGAACATCTCCAGAAGAGCGTCTGGTGGATTCGAACCTCGTACCTCTGGGATTACACAACTCCACTTGCATGGTATTCTATCAAGCTGCCCCCAAGTGGCTGCTTCTAAACCGAGCAAGTCCAGTTCTTAGTCTCATTTTTCTAGTTCCTTGTCCAAGTGTATGACTCTGGGCGGATTGATCCTTGCCGTTCTTGTTTTCTGGTCAGGCTTGGCAAGCTGGCCGAAAGCCAAGCTATTATGGAAGTGGATGCCACTCATGCTTCCAAGTTCATTAAAATAAAAAAAAAATGAGGCAAATGACTCATAGTGACCCTATGAACAAAAGTCCTAGACACCTCCTGTATAACTTTCCTCCTCTCTTCAGGTTCATAGGGTTTCCAGAGGCAAGCTATTACGGAAGTGGGTGCCACTCATGCTTCCAAGTTCATTAAAATAAAAAAAAAATGAGGCAACACTAGAAGTCCGAGTGCATTACACAAGTCCGTATGGCTCTAAACAGACCAATGATGCCCCAGAGGGGCACCTGTACACCCAGTAGTTTGATAAAGGACTTGCCTGGTGAATCCTACCTGCCTCCATGGAGTTACAACAGGCAAGAAAGCAACAGGAAAAAATAACATTTCTTTTATATATTTTAAGAGAGAGACATGTCCTTTTAGTCACAGAAGGGTGATTGAAAGATGGCTCCTTAAGAGGATGGGACATTTATTCTCTTAACCTAGAAGGACAGTTGTTGTTTTTTTTTTTTGTTTGTTTGTTTTTTTAAATTTTATTATTTTTGTGTGCGTGTACCGTCAAATCAGATCTGACTGGTACAGGAGGAGATTGCCCCTCCTTACCCGGCAGAGCATCTGGTGGATTCGAACAGTTTTTTTTTTTAATTTATTTTATTATTTTTTACTAAGGGCTATAAAAATATCTAGCGAGATAAATAAATGTGATGCAATGATCTGTGTCCTAATTCGAAGAACCTTCTTTCACTGCATTGTTTTCCTTCACAATGGCCTTCAAATCACAGGAGGCCGTGATCCCAGGCCATTTCTTCTTCTTTTATTTCATGTTACAGGATTTCTGAATTGGTATGCCACCCTCTAGTCTTCTCATTTATAAATCAAATTCATTTTCAATCCATTGTTTAGAGGAAGCGTATTTTTCTCTGTTCCACAAAAAGGACTTTTTCCTTCACGATGGGATCATAATGCAAAAGAGTCAGTTTCTCCTGCAGTCGACCTCTCTTGGTGTTGAAGGCGTAACCTGTCCCTGCTTGGCTTACCATTCTTACCAGAATGTTTTTTGACTTGCTCTTGGCAAAGGAGACTGCAGTTAGGAACATGACGATGACACCAAAAGTCACCCTAGCCCACAACCAGAAGGACAGTTTTGAGGAAGAACTCTTCAGGAAGTTTAAATCCCTGAACTGGTGTGGTTTGCCTCTCCACTCAGCGGTCAATAGCACACTGGTTGGCACTCCCTCCAGCAACATAATTGGTCTTTTTGACTTTGTGTCAAAGGTCATTTTTTTCAGTGGGTAGTGGTGATGTTATTAGGTGCCATGAATCAGAACCGACTCATTGCCGACCCTCTGGAGGGTTTACATCACGTGGGAAGAGTGGCTGGTGGATTTGACCTGTCAGCCTGTAGGTTGACAGTACAATTCCTACCAGTGTTGTTATGTGCCATCGAGTCGCTTGCGACTCATAGCGACCCTACATACACCAGTCCTAAACACCGTTCTATCCTGTGCCAACCTAGCCGTCTCAAACACACTCATTCCCACCACTCCACTCACAGAATCGATCCAGCTCATCGAAGGTCTTCCTCTCCTGCGCCGTCCCTCCACTCTGCCAAACATGATGTCCCTCTCCTTGCAAGAGTCCCTCCTTGCGACATGCCCAAAGTATGTCAGACAAAATTTCAGAATCCTTGACTCCAGGGAGCATTCCAACTTCACCCTCTCCGGGATGAACCTGTTTGTTCTCCTAGCAGTCCATGGTATGTTCAACACTCTTCTCCAGCACCACAGCTCAAAGGCCGCAATTCCTTACCACCACGTCATCCAAGTGTAACGGACTCACTCCTGGGTCTGCTCTGAATCACAGGCTTTCTTCCGTTCTTCTTTCCTCTCCCTCTTTGGGAACTCCGGTGGCCCATTGGTAAGAACTTGCACTGCCAGCTCAGAGCGAGTTGGCTTGAATTCTTCAGCTTCTCTGAGCGAGAAAAAGGGGCCCTGACTCTCCTCCTGTGTGACTTACAGTCTCTGAAAACTTGCGGAACAAGCTTTGGGTTGGTCATGACTTGATAGCAACAACAAACATGCTATGCTAAATGAAAGTACTTTCCCCGAGATAGTTCACATCAGGAAGGCTGACTTTCAGCTAACGCTTGCCTCACCAAGGCTCAGGAAGGCACCCTAGAGGAGCAGCCTAGCCCCCCCAGGTGTTCCCTCTTAACAACCTTCAACTCTGCCAAGAGCTTCCAGGTGCCAAGCCTTCCAGAGGGCAGCCGTCACGAATAGGCATGTTCCCTGATAGCCAAGCACCCAATCAGATAAGACATCAGCTTGAAAGAAGAAAACGTACAGTGCGTGTCTTGTGATGATGCAACAAACAGCTAAATGGAAATCTTTCGAAGCCAACTGTGTGAGCCTGGGAATGGCATAATCTCTTTTCTGAAGATAACTGTGCCTTTCTCTCCTAAACATGCTGAATAAACATGAGCTCTTCCCCACACCCTTCTTGTTGTTGTTGGACACCATTGAGTCAAGCATGACTGTTAACAACCCTGTGAGCGATGGACTTGAACCCTGTCCTGTTCTGCACCGTCACATCATCCTGACACTCTTGAGCCCACTGTGGCTTTCACTGTATCAATCCAATTTCCCTGAGGGTCTTCCTCTTTCTCAGAACTTCACTGTTCCGAATATGATGGCCCTTTCCAAGAAATAGCGTCAAATGTCTTCTCAGAACCTTTCTTGACTGAGACAGATTTGGGAAGCTCATACCTGCTCCCACCTCCCCACCCCACCCCTGCCTCCTACCTGCTATCCACTTTGTCTACTTCAAACCCTGCCTCCAAGAATGCTTGTCCTGGCAGCAGGCAACAGAATCCCGAGTTTCCAAAACCAGAATGGCTCAGGGTTTAGAGTTTAAGGCCTCCCACACCTTCAGCAATTCGCTTGAGCTGATCATGTACACAGGTGTATCCACCTACGTATGTGAGAACCTTGCCTCTCTTGAGTTAATGGTCTGCTTTGCTTGAAGTCTGGTTAGCAAGGAGTGAAATGTCATGGCTAATTCATGCTGGGGACAGAGAACCCCACCATAGCACCCCATGAACCCTTACTGAGATCCTATTCTATCTGAGCAGAAACACCCCAGGGGCCTCTGTCCGCTTCATTCTCTGATTTCAGCCACTATCTGGAGGCCGCCTTGCCAGGCCTGGGGACCTTCATAGACAGCTCTTGGCGGGTTGAAGACACAAGGACCTCAGGTGTTGAAACAAGTGATTCCAGAGACATGAGGTGAGGTTTGGGAGGGGACACTAAGGAAAAGGGTCCTGTGTGGTCCTCAAGAGTCTGTGAGGACTTAGGAGAAGACCAAGAAATCTGGGAAGTGGAGACGGTGCAGGGGGTCTGGGGTGGAGCTGTGCCTGTGGAAAGACCACTGAAGTTGAGTGCTGGTAGCCCTGGTCACCATCAGTCCAATTCTTTCTTCCCACATTCAGGGCTAAAGCTGGGGGCAGGGTGCCGTCACCGGGGTCTATCCAGCTCTTGGGTGGGTGCAGATGTTATCAATACGTGTCATCAAGTCCACGACAACTCATAGCGATCCTGTGAACAGTGAATCTGAACCTTGCCATCCTCACCATCAATGTATCAATATATCTTGTTTAAAAGTCTTTCTGTTTTATACTGATCCTCAGTCTTTCTGGGCATGATGTCCTTTTCCGAGGAATGGCCCCTCCTAACAATAGGCCCTAAGAATGTGAGATGAAATTTTACCATCCTTCCTTCTAAGGAGCATTTCGGTTGCACTTTCTTTAAGACGTGTTTGTTTGTTCTTTTGACAGTCAGTATGCTTCTCTCCAAAGCCACAACTCAAAGGAATTTATTCTTCTGTCATCCTTATGCATTGCCCAGTTTTTAGATGCATGACAAGTAATTGAAAAGACCATGGCTTGAATCAGGTGCACCTTAGTCTTTAAACTGACATCATTCCTCCTTAGAACTTTGGAGAGGTCTTTGACAGCAGATTTTCTGAATGCAACATGCTTTATGATCTTTTGACTGCTGGTACCAGGGGTGTTGACTGGGATAAAAGTAAGATGAAATCCTTGACGACATCAGTCTTTTCTCTTGTCATGTTGCCCTTTGGCCCAGTGGTGAGGATTTTTGTTTTCTTGATGTTGAGATGAAATTCATATTGAAGACTGTAGTCTTTGATCTTTCACAGCAGGTATTTCAAGTCCTCCTTGCTTTCAACAAGCCAAGTTGTATCACCTTCATGATGTAGGTTATTAATGAGTTTTCCTCTGAACCTGATGTCCAATTCTTCATAAAATCCAGCTTCTTAAATGATTGGCTCACCGTACGGACAGCAAAAGTATGGCGAAAAGATACAGCACTGACACACTCCTTTCTTGGTTTTTTTTTTCTCTATAATTATATTTTATTAATTTTCATAAACATTTACAGAGATTTTGGGCTTCCACTCATTCATTGTTGCACTATTCTCTCTACCCTCCTCCCAGTTTGTTCTTGTCCAAATGCCACAGTGCTTGTCAAAGCCAGTTCTGATTAATCTTCTTTGTCAGTGTATCCTTTGCCATTCCCTATCACTCCTCCCTGAGAGAGACTTCATCCTGAGTCATAAGGAAAAGGGGACGGCGTATTCTCTTAGCTACTTCCTGCTGAAAAGGGACGCTGTGGGTTTCAGGGTGAAGATCTTCTCTCACTACTCTAAAGGGCCCCTTTGGCAGTAGGAAACACATAGACTATTATGGAGATTGATTTTGGAATTTAGATGCACTCTTATTGATTGTGCTTGGCTGTACATGTTCATATCCTTGAAGATGTATCATGGGGGTGTTGCAACCTAGAAGACACAAATTTGACTAACAAGTTATAAGTACATGAGTCCAAAAATTATGGAAAAGTAAAAGAAAAGATTCTTTCATTGTTTTACAAACCCTCCCCCAGGTCCCCTCCACCATGTAGCCCTCGCTCTAGTCTCCTGTGATGACAGAAATACCCAGTTACATCTCTCTTTTAAACGGTTCTCCCCCTCCTCTGTTTCAGTGCAGTATACATTATTGAACCCATCTTACTCAGTCTCTCCCCAACCCCAAGGACAGTCCCATTCTACAACAGTGGCATCATGTAATATTTGTCCTTTTGTGACTGGGATATTTCACTCAGCATAATGTTCTCCAGAGTCAACCATTTTGAATAATATTGCATGAGTTCCTTGTTTTTTAATGCAGCATAGTATTCCATTGTGTGAATATACCACAGCTTCTCTAGCCATTCGTTTGTTGATGGGCACTTAGGTTGTTTCCAACTCCTTGCTATTGTGAACAAAGCTGCAATAAACATGGGTGTGCATCCTTTCTTGGTTTTTAAACTAGTGTTCCTTTGCTCTGTTTGGACAACAGCTTCTTGGTTCAGGTACAAGTTTCACAGAAGTACAATTAAGTGCTCTGGGATTGTCCTTCTTCTCAATGTCAGCCACAATTTGTTATGATCAAATGTTTCTGCATGGTGAATAAAACACAAATAGACATTCTTCTGGTATGCTTTACTTTCAGCCCAGATCTATCTGACCTCAACAATGAGATCTCTGGTGCCACAGCCCCTTCAAAATCCAGCTTGAATGTCTGCCGGGTCTCTGATGTACTGTTCTAGCCATTGTGGTTGACCTTCAGCAAATGGGTGTGGAAAAGGTATCAAAACCAAAGAACCAAATGCATAGCCACTGAGTCCAGCTCAGCTCATAACCACTCTACAGACAGACAGAGCTTCCCATCAGGTTTCTAAGCTGTCGTCTTTATGTAAGCAGAGGCACTGTCTTTCTCCCACAGGGTCCCTGGGGGTTTGGACCACTCATCTGTTGGTAGCAGCCAAATGAATTTAACCATAGTGCCACGAAGTGGGAGCAAAGGCTGTGAGTTTCCGTTATGATAGCAGGAGGGGATGTGGGACTCCAGGAGGGAAGTGTCCTGGTCACTCACTGTCTCTGCAGTCTGAGCTTCCTTGGTGGCTCCTTCTCTAGTCCTTTTACTTCAGGCCAACAGCGCCTCCAGGTGGATAGTTTTATAATAGCTGAGCAAGCGAGCCCGGAGCCCTTATTTTCGGGGGGGGGGGTCCCCAAGGCAGGATGTCACATGGCACAGTGTCAGGCCCACTAGTGGTCGAGCGATTTATCAATTCTTCAGATGTAAAAAGCTCTGATTACATCCATCTAAATGGACATCTCTCCTCACTATTCCCCCATCACTGATGGTCTCAATCCCACCCTTCAGTTAAGGGGCTGACAGGTCTCAGAAGTCCTGTCACACTCAAAGGCCAGACCCTGGCTTTGATTCACATCCTTGTCACCAACCCACTCAAAGACTTTGAGCATCATTGCTTCTTCCTGTCCCTCAAAATTCTCATCTGTAGAATGGGACCCAATGGGACACACTCAACTGGAAAGATCCTGCCTTTTCCAAGTTGGGAAAACCGAGGGAGTTAAATGACAGTCAGTGACTGAATTTAAAGTGTGTGACCAGGTTAAATGACAGTCAGTGACTGAATTTAAAGTGTGTAACCAGGCACAGTGACTCAGATGGATATGAGTCTAACTAGTGATGCCCAAGGGAAGAGAGAGTAGTTGACCTCTCCCCTTCTGCCACTCCAGGACCCCCAGGGGTTTTCTTACGAGCCCATGGAGATATAAATAGACACAGAACCCCCAGTAGGGGCAGAGACAGGCTGCCCTTGAACCAGGTCAGATGCAACAGGAGCCTGTCTCCTCTTCCTGTTCCTTTCAAATCCACCCTCTTTGAGACCAGGCCCCACCTCTGAGGAAGCCATGACTCGCCCTTTTTTTGATCAAGCTTGCTTTGGGGGGGGTGATATGTATGAAAGCTGTTTCAGAAGAATAAAGCACTCCAAAATCAAACATTCTTTTAACCCAAAAGGCAAACCTACCGTGGTTGAGTGGTTTCCAGTTCCTGGCAATCGTTCACCAGGTTTCTGGGGCTGTTGTTGAGATTCACTCCCCAGAGGGAAAGCTCCTCCAGGTTTGTGTTCACTGAGAGACTGAAAAAACTGGCCTGGATACAGCTGTGAATCAGTCTGACTCAATGGTACACAGCAACAACAACAATGTCTTTTGTGCCTTGTTGTTAGGTGCCGTAGAGTCAAATACGACTCACAGCGACCCTAAGAACAACAAATCTGAACCAAGTTCTATCTAGTGCCATCTTCACACTTCCTGACACACTAGAGTCCACTGTGGCAGTCACCGTGACAATCTACTTGGTCAAGGGTCTTCCTCTCCTTCACTGACCCTCTACCATTCCAAGAATCATGTTCTTTTCAAGAAACAGCCTCTCCGAGCAACATGCCCTAATTAAGTGAGTGAAGCCTCATCATCTTTGCCTTCAAAGAGCACTCTGGCTGCACCCTCTCCAAGACATATTTGTTTGCTCTTTTGGCCGTCCATGGGAGGTTCAGCGCTCTTCTCCAACACCACAGCTCAAAAGCATCAGTTCTTCTGTCATCCCTATTCATTGTCCAGGTCTCAGATGCACAGCAAGTCATCAGAAAGGCTGAGAAGAGTGGGAGTCCCAGAGCACTTAATTGTGCTCATGCGAAAACAACACCTGGACCAGGAGGCTGTTGTGCAAATAGAGCAAGAGACCAATGCGAGGTTTAAAATGAAGGAGGGAGTGTGTCAGGGTAGTATTCTGTCTCCATAGCTATTCAATCTCTATGCTGAGTGAATCATTCGAGAAGCTGGACTCTATGAAGAGGAATATGGCATCAAGATTGGAGAGAGATTCACCAATAACCTGTGTTATGCAGATGACACAACCTTACTCTTTGAAATTGAGAAGGACTTGAAGCACTTGTTGCAGAAGATCAAGGAATGCAGCCTTCAATGTGGATTACATCTCAATGTAAAAAAACCAAAGATTCTTACCACTGGACCAAGAGACATCATGATGGATTGAGAAGAGATTTGAAAATTGTCAACAACTTCATCTTACTTGGATCCACAGTTAATACCCTTGGTACCGGCAGTCAGGAAATAAGGAGACACATTGAACTGGCAAAGTGTGTGGTTAAGACCCTCTCCAAATTATTGAGGAGTAATGATGTCAGTTTGAGGACTGAGGTGCATCTGATTCAGACCATGGTCTTTCCACTTGCTATGCATCTGAGAGCCGGGCAATGAATAGGGAGGACAGAAGAAGAGTTGATGCTGGTGGCTTAGTGGGAAGGAATTGCACTGCCAACCCAAAGGTATGCAGTTTGAGTCCACTAGCTGCTGTGCTGGAGAAAGGCATTCTCCTCCCATGCAGTTTACGGCCTCTGAAAACCTGCTGCAGGGTCAGCTATGGGTCGGTTCCGACCCAATGGTGCTCAACAGTAACCAGCTAAGCGCAAGTGCAGCTGCCTGGGGCATTTGATAGCCTACCATACAGCTGTCAATCTTTACGGGAGGGGATTAGCCGTCTTTCTTTCCCAGACAGACTGGTAGTTTTGAATCAGTTACTTTTCTGTTCTCTGTACCTGCAATATGTCACTTCTCTATTGTCTGGGCTGACTTCCGCCGGGTCTGCAGCTTCCAGGCTCCCCTTCTGGCCAGGGGCGTGCTCTCGGTGTGTCCCCCCCCCCCCACAGCACCTCCTCCTGACGGATTTTTCTCTGCATCTGCAATACGTTACTTTTCTGTTAGCAGCCCTACACATTATACTTTATGCACAAAGCCACCAGGGCCCCTTATGCTGTTTAGAGACTTTTTCATTAAGACATCGGCAGGCCATGAATGCATCATTCCAGAAGGAGAGAAGCCCATCAACTTGGTGACAGCAGTGCTCTGATGATTCGTGACTGCACCGGTCATTAGTAAGATTCCAAGCTCGGTTGAAAGTGGGTCTGTCTTGGAGGGCGAACGGCCATGACCGGGGGACACTCACAATTTCAGATTCAAAGCTTACAGGTGGTCAGAGTTCTTTCTCACTTTAGAGGTTCCTTAAGCACATGCCCAGGGAGGCCTCCCTGTCCTCCTGACTAGCTCTTCAGTACCGGCCAGAGTGCTCTCAACCATCCAGCGGGCTCGATGGGCAGAAAGAAACTCTAATGCCATTTGAGCTTGAGTGGAGAACCAGAATGCAGAACCCCAGTCCCCTGCAAGCCACATGCTGGAGAATTTTAGCCCTCTATGTGCTGCAGTCCCTAAGGCACACAGTTCGAGGCTACCAGCCGCTCTGCGGGAGAAGGATGGGCAATCTTCTCCTGTTCGATTAACTGCCTCTGAAAACCTGCTGGAGGGTCAGCTACGGGTCTGTTTCAATTCGATGGTACACAACAACGTTAGAGGGCTACAGTCCCGGGGGCCTTGTGTTTAGGGAAGTGGGCTGCTCACCCAAAGGTGGTACCTCTCTGGCGGTGCCGTCAGCCACTCTTTGGGAGAAAAAAGGGACAATCTCTTCCCTTGTGACTTTAGTCTCAGAAACCCAGTGGAAGGTCGGCTATGAGTCAGTTTTGACTTGAAGGCAGTACGTTTAGGGTTTTTGAGAGATCTGTATCGGAGTCCTGATTGCATTTTTGTTCTTGATATGGGCTCAGACACCTTCTGAACCTTCTGAGTTCTTTTCTGCCTAACAAAACCAGTCATGAGGCTCTGCCCT
>NW_006399836.1:1712679-1714629 GCF_000299155.1 Elephantulus edwardii | reverse complement strand
ATATGAATGGGTGTTCTTGTCATTATAGAAGTCCAGAGTGAAGGCTGCATAGTGGAGTGGACTTGGGGGGAGGGATTGCATAACAATGAAAGAATTTTTCTTTTTCTTTTCAAGGAGAAGAGTGATTTGGAGGAAAGGAGGTGGGCAGGGAGAAAAGTGCAACAATGAACGACTGGAAACCCTAAGTCTCTGTAAACTTTCATTAAAATGAATAAAGTAAAAGGGGGAGGAATGTATTAAGGAGTTCTGGTGGCCTAGAGGCAAGAAGCCACACCGCAATCCTAAAGGTGCACAGTTCAAATCCATCAGAGGCTCTGCTGGAGAAAGAGGGCAATCTCCTCCTGTGCCAGTCAGGTCTGATTTGATGGTATAAAAAGAAGGGGAAAAGCTACTATCTGGTAAAAAGGTATTATGATAATAGATCCTGTTTTAATCCCATCTGAATGGTATTTGAAAAAATATTTTATTTCACATGCTTTGGCTAGTTTTATTAGAGGATGAAAAAGTCACGTGATGTCTTTTCACCAGCCTGGTCCGAATCTCCTGCATCAACGACAGCTGGTGTGTCCACTCTGGCATTTTCTGATTGCTGAGCCCAGTTCGGTATCATCCCCGCTGGGGCCTTCACAGCCGTATCTTACAACCCGCTGGAGGGGCAGCTAGGAGTTGGTTCGACTCGATGGCAAGGAGGGAGAGTCGTGGACTGTCATAGCGGGGCGCTATTGTAGGGAGCTCTGGTAGCCCAGTGGTAAGGAATTGTGCGGCCATTGCAAAGGTTTGCAGTTTGAATCCACCGGCTGCTTCCCAAAATGAAGCTGAACAGTCTCCCTTCCTGTGCGTTTTCCTGCCAGTGTAAACTCCCCAGAGGGTCAGCTCTGGGACCGTTCTCATTGAGGTAAACGACAACTCTATCCTGGATTTCTTCACCTTGTGCTTCGTCTGATCACTTTCAGTTGCCTCACGTTCTATGACGTGCTCCCCACTTTCCGTAACCAGCTGGAGCCCGGAGCTGGTGGACCCCTTAACACATTCCACCACGTGCTCCCTCCCCACTTTCCGTAACCAGCTGGAGCCCGGAGCTGGTCGACCCCTGTTGCAGACCAAGGGTAAAGTATTTTTATAAGTATTAGTAATGAGGCAGAACACCAGGAATGTTGGAGAAAAACAGGTAAGGCAGGAGGCAAACAGTTCTTGATCAACTGAAAGGAACTGCCTGCCAATTCCAGGTTTTCTGTCTTTTTATTTTATTTCATTTCATTATTTTTTGTGTGTACCGTCAAATCAGATCTGACTGGTACAGGAGGAGATTGTTCCTCCTTTTCCAGCAGAGCATCTGGTGGATTTGAACCCTGTACTTCTAAGACTGTAGTTGCAGCTTCTTTCCACTAGGCCGCCAGAGCTCGCCAGGTTTTCTGTCTTTTATTGAAAATTTCTGGGAAGTCAATCACAAAGAGAATCCAATACAGGTGAAGCTAAGCTTTCTCTATGACAACCTTCTGCTTGACTCAGGAGGGAGGGGCGATGCAAAAGTCCTGTAAACACTTAAGGATTGCCTTAGTGCTTCAGGACTAGTTCCAGCTGACGTCAGCCTCCTTCATAACCTGACACAATATTCTGTTTTTTACAAATATTTAATATAAAATTTGCCTCCCCATAGACCGCGGAGACTTTGTAGTCTTCACAGTCACCCTCGTTCTGTCTGAGTTGTGTGATGGCCTCCAACCAAGAGCAGCAGCCTCCAAGGAGGCCGAGGAGGGAGGGAGGGAGGAAGGCCCCACTGGCATTTTATAAAGAAAAGGCCAGTCCCTTGAACAGGAGCATCCGGGAGAACCCGGTAAGTGAGGGTTTATCCATAAACCAGTGACTTTAGAGGACATTCAGGACCTGGGGAGCACTGGTGGCCTAGTGGTAAGAAACGGTGCTGCTGGGCTTGGGGGCTGAAGGGGGGGG
>NW_006399836.1:1709992-1711996 GCF_000299155.1 Elephantulus edwardii | reverse complement strand
AAGAAGTAGAAAAAAGAAAAGACACAGATAACTCAATTAAGAAATGACAGAGGTGACATCACAACAGAACCAGAGGTAACTAAATCAATAATATCAGATTACTATGAAAAGCTATACTCTGACAAATTAAAAAACCGAGTGGAAATGGACAAATTCCTTGAAACATATCCGCTGCCCAGACTGACAAGGGTAGATATAGATCACCTGAACAGACCCATCACAAGAGAAGAAATTGAAAAAGTCATAAAAAGACTTCCCCATAGGAAAAGCCCTGGACCAGACAGCTTCACAGCTGAATTCTACCAAACATTCAGAGAGGATTTAGCACTCATTCTACGTAAGTTATTTTAAAAAATTAAAAAAGAAGGAACATTTCCAGAGTCATTCTATGAAGCAAGCATTACCCGAATACCCAAACCAGACAAAGATACTACCAAGAAAGAAAACTACGGACCAATATCTCTGATGAATATAGATGGAAAATCCTTAACAAAATCCATTTCAGGTAAGCTCCCATGTCTTCCTCTGATATTGCTTCCCTGTCTTGCGGACACAGGAAAGCACAAAGTCCTCTCTTGTCCACTACAAGAACTCCAAAGAGTGGCCAGGGGGCAGTCGAGCTTGACCTTGGAAAGAAACAGGAAGTGAGCATTCCTCTGGTGTGCGGCCAGTGGATGTGGACGAGGTTGTCAGGAAGGGTACGGAGACCTTTGTGATTGGCTGAGGAATGAGCGAGGACTTGAACTCAACTGTGGTGGACCTCGAGAAACAAGGCATTGATGTGTGGGTCCCCCAGACAGAGCAGCCGTAAAGTAGTATAACTCTCTGGCTGCCCAAGAAGTCAGAGTGGCAGCATATTCCATTCCATCTGCCGATGGGATTTTAGGGGGAGAATAAATCACTAAGCAGTTAAAAAAAAAGTGACAAAGGGGTGCATACCCACGTCTCAGTGACACACTCTTTTGTGATTTCCATCTGAGAGCAAGACAAAGTCTGTTTGCCCCAGGCCCGGATTGAATTGTGTGACCTGGAAGAGAGAGGCACCTTAACTCCCTTCTTGAAAACAACCTGGAGGGAGCTCTCCTGGACTAGTGGCAAAAAGCTGCGCTGCAATCCCAGAGGTATGAGGTTCAAACCCCCCAGATGCTCAGCAGGAGAAGGAGGGGTAATCTCCACCTGTACCAGTCAGATGCGATTTGATGGTACACATACAGAAAATAATAAAATAAAAATGTTAAAAGAAATGCAATCATTGCCATTAAAAAGATGAAAATAGCCTGTTGTGCAGCGGAAATGGGAACTCTCGCAACAGCTCTACCTAGTGCCAATCTCTGGAATGACTCCAGACTTAAAGGCTGGCCAGTCCACCGTGCCTATGTGGGCCACCTGCGGTTCCATCCCTACACCAGCGGCAGGTGCCAGAGGTGAGCTTGGAATTGGCATATCAGGGTGTGGGGCACTGGACCTGAGAGCAGAGAGGGTGGCTGCCTTGCTGGGGAGCTACATGAGGTCGGGTTGAATGTTCCAGGAGCCCTGGGCCTGACTCAGTGGCCTCCTCTCCTTTCAAGCCTGACTCCTGTGGCTTTAAGCTGAGTTCATGGATGAAACCTGTGAGAGTGGATCCACCGAACAGAAGCAGCAACCCTCTTGATAACGACCTTTTACTTTCTTCATGGATGATATCCTTTTTTAAAAAAAATTTATTTTATTTTATTATGTTTTGTGTGTGTGCCGTCAAATCAGGTCTGACTGGTACAGGAGAAGATTGCCCCTCCTTCTCCAGCAGAGCATCTGGTGGCTTTGAACTTTGTGCCTCTAGGATTGCAGTGCAGCTTCTTGCCACTAGGCCACTAATGGCATTCCACAAATTTTCTGGTCTTCTGTCTTTAGTGTTCAATGCGTCAATTTATGCTTTTTTGGGGGAGGGGGGAGTCAAAAGGTTATAATCCAGGTTAGTAGCAGAATACAGTCAGGAAAATAGTCTTAAAATTAAATAATTTAAAA
>NW_006399836.1:1701429-1709862 GCF_000299155.1 Elephantulus edwardii | reverse complement strand
TTTTAAAATTAAATAGTCTTAAAATGCAGGAATCTAGTCTTAAAATTACAGAAGCTGGCCTTTATGAAAACGAATCAGCATTGGAGGAAGACTCATCAACAACCTGTGTTATTCAAATGAGGCGATCTTGCTTACAGAAAGGGAAGAAGACTTGAAGCCATTGTTGCAGAAGATCAAAGATTACAGCCTTCAATATGAATTGCTTATTACTATCAAGAAAATGAAAATCCTCACTGCAGGGCCAGGAGGCAACATTGTGATCGGTGGACAAAAGACTGACATCAAGGATTTCAACACCTGTGGTAACAGCAGTCAGGAAATCAAAAGACATGGGGGGCATTGAGGAAGTGTGCTGTCAAGGACCTCTCCAGAGTTCTAAAGAGCAAGGATTTCACTTTAAACACTAATCTGTGCCTGAACCAAGCTACAGTATTTTCAATTGCTTCCTATGCTTCTGAAAGTTGGACAAAGATTAAGTAAGACTAAAGAAAAATTGTTGCCTTTGGATTGTGGTGCTGGCAAAGAGTATTCAGTATCTCACATCCTTGCAAAAGAACAAACAAATGTATCCTGAAGAAAGTGCAACCAGAGTTCATCTACGAGGCAGGATGACTAAACTTCGTCTCATTTACTTTGGGCGTATTTTCAGGAGGAACCAGTCCTTGGAGAGAGACATCATTTGAGGAATGGTAGAGGGTGCAGTGGAAGAGAGGAGGACTCTCAATAAGATGTGCTGACAAAATTACTACTGCACTGGACTTGACCGTGACCGAGATCAGGAGGACAGGGCAAGGCTCAGCTCTGTTGTTTGCAGGGCCAGTGTGACTAATGGTCGACCTGATGATACTTAACAACCACCACAAAGACACTTGAGCTCTAGTGGTCTAGTAGTGGGTAAGGAGTTGCACTCCCTCCTCAAAGGCAGGCAGTTCAAATCCACCAGCTGCTCCAAGGGAGAAAAATGGGCAGACTCTTCCCATGTGATTTACAGTCTCTGAAAAGCCGTTAGAGGGTCAGCGATCTATGAGTTGGTTCTGACTTGACAGCAACGAGATAGAAAAAGATAAAATAAATTAGATAGGAAGGAATTTCGTGTTTATTCATAAAAGAAAGTGGGGAGTTCTGAGAAATGGCTTATAGAGGATGGGTTATGACAATCACTGTTTCCAGCTGGGTTTCCAAGATGAGTTCTCCTGTAGGGGTGTCTGGGGCATGTAGTTGCTGTTGTTGTTGTTAAGTGATGTTGAGTCGACCAAGACACATAGCAATCTTAGAAGCAACGGATTGGGAACTCTATCCTGTGCCATTGTCATGATTTCTGATATGTTTGAAAGATCACTTCTTATGAGATGACGGTTGGCCTCCACTGAGGAGTGAGGTCCTCTGGTTCAATTCCCCTATCTGGTAGACAGCCTTCCTTATGGCTTGGGAAGATTCTCAGTCATGAGTGGTGCTTTGGCTCGTACTCCAAGAACTGATTTGAACCGGTTTAGGTGTAAGTCAGGTTTAAAGGAAGTTAATTCATAGAACGCAATATTTCTTAATGCATAGGAAGATTAGGGAACATCAGATTTTAATGGATAGCAGAGTTTAAAGCAATAACAGCATATTGGGAAGGGCTGAGGGGTCAAGTCCAAAGTGAGCCCTGGTTTCCTGTCTCAACACCACTAAGGATCTTCCAAGTATGAGATCTTTCTCAAAGGAATAGCTTCTCCTAGCAACATGCCCAAAGTATGTAAGATGAAGTCTATTATCTTTGACGCCAATGAGCACTCTGGCTGCACCTTCTCCAAGACATATCCGTTTGTCCTTTTGACAGTCGTGGGCTAGTCTGTTCTCTTCTCCAACACCACAGTTTAATGGCATCTGTTCTTCTTCTGTAATCCTTAGTGGCTGGGAGAAACTATACTTTTAAAAAAATTATTGTTAATTTCAATGAAAAGTTACAGAGAATTGGGATTTCCATTTATTCATTATTGCACTTTTCTCCCCTCCCAACCCTCCCCCCTAATACATTACCCTCTTGGAAAAGTAAAAGAAAAATTATTTCATTGTTTTATAATCCTTACCCCCAGGTCCACTCCACTACACAGCCTTCGCTCTGGACTCCTGTCGTGACAAAAATACCTAATAACATATCCCTCTTAAACAGTTTTCTCCCTCATCTGTTTCAATGCAGTGTACATTGTTGAACCCATCTTTCTCAGTCTTCCCCCAACCCCAATGTCAGTCCTGTTTTACAGCAGTGGCATTATGCAGTATTTGTCCTTTTGTGACTGAGCTACCTCACTCAGCATAATGTCCTCCAGGGTCACCCATTTTGAATAATATTACATGAGTTCCTTGTTTTTCAATGCAGCATAGTATTCCATTGTGTGAATATACCAGAGCTTCTCTATCCATTCGTTTATTGATGGGTACTTAGTTTGTTTCCAGCTCCTTGCTATTGTGAACAAAGCCAGGATAAACATGGGTGTACATATATCTGCTTGGGTGGCAGTTATGGTCTCTTTGGGGTCTATTCCCAGTAGTGGAATTGCTGGGTCAAATGGTATCTCTATTTGCAACTTTTTGAGAAAGCGCCATACCGCCTTCCACAGTGGTTGTACCATTTTACACTCCCACCAACAGTGAATAAGGGTTCCAGTTTCTCCACAACCTTGCCAGCATTTGTTGCTTGCTCTTCTGTTAAATTTTGCTATTTTGACAGGGGTGAGATGATCTCTCATAGTTGTTTTGGGGAGAAACTATTCTTCGAGGTGTGATATTACCCTTGGGAAGGTGGAGGGTCGGCGAAGGAAGGTTGAAGGAAGACCTTCAACCAACTGGATTGACACAGTGACTGCAGCAGTGGGCTCAAGTGTGTCAGAGATCGCGAGGATAGCACAGGATGTCCCCATTCAGGGAACTCTAATGGCTTCTTGTGGTTTATGTGCCGTCAAGTCACTTGTGACCCACAGCGACCCTCTGTACAATAGCTCTGAGCCCTGCTTTATCCTGAGCCAATCTCACTGTCTCTGACACACCTACTCTCATTACCCTGGTTCTGGAGTCAATCTATCTTATCCGGGGTCTTCCTCTCTTATGCTGTCCCTCCACCCTTCCAAGTAGGATGTCCCTCTCCAGAGATGGCAAGAGATTGCGCTGCAAATGCAAAGGTGAACTGTTCGAATCCACCCACACTGATCTGGGAGAAAGACAAGCAATCTCTGGCTACCGGAGGGTCAGCTCTGCATAGGGTCAACTTGACAGTACACAAGAGCAAAGCCATTCATTTGAGCTGAGCCTGGTGAGGAACAGGGAGAGGTAGGAGGGCAGAAGATAGAACAGGTGCACGGGAAGGGCAGTTCGCGTGCATGTGGGGTGTCTCTGTGTGTGTCCTTCCAGCCTGCATGGAAAACCCTGGGCTCAGAGGATCTGGAGGAAGACAAATCCTCCAGCCGGCTTCCTTACTCGGTCCTGGTAGTTATGGAACAGGCGCTTTACTAGTCACAAAGCCGGGGTGTATCCTCCAAGGATTGGGTCCTAAGCTCAGACACTTTGGCTGCACTGAGGCTGCACGCACCTGCTGGAGAGCTCTGGCCTGCAGGGGGCACCCCCGAGCCAGGAAAGGGCTTCCAGCCAAGGATCCAGGGCTGCAGCTCTTCCCAAATCTCACCCCAAGACACGGCCTCCCCAGCCCTGGATTCTGATACCCCCACGCCCCAATCCAGCCTGAGTCTACATATGCTCTTCAGGGGGGTGTTATGAGTCGAACATGACTCCTAGGGACCCTGTGGCTCTGAACATTGCCCTTGCCTGAGCCAACCTCATCATCTCTAACCCCTGACACCACAGCCACATTCACTGCATCAATCCATCTCATCCAGGGTCTCCCTCTACCCTTCTAAGCATGATGTCCTTCTCCGAAGACTGGTCCCTCCTGGCAACATGTGCAATGTATGTGATATGGAGCTTTAAAATCCTTGCCTCCAAGGAGGACCCCGGTTTCACCCTCTCCTGGACAGACCTGTTCTCTTGGCAGTCCATGTGTGTTCAATATGCTTCTCCAGCAAAACAACTTAAAGGCATTGGTTCTTCTTCTCCCTTCCTTAGTCATTGTCCAATTCTCAGATACATAGCAAGCAATTGAGAAGACTTAGATGACTTAGATCAGGTGCACCTTAGTCTCTAGATGGACATCATTGTTCTTTAATCTCTGAAGAGGTCCCTGACAGCAGATTTTCCAAATTCCACTCGTCTTTTGATTTCCTGATTGCTGGTGCCAAGAGTGTTGATGACTATCTATGGGGCCGTGTCCAGCGCTGGCCCGGTCTTTCCTGTCCCAGCTGTCTCTTGTTCAGCTTCTGGCCAGTGATGCCCTCCCACAGGGACCCCAGAGGCCCTGAGTCAGGTGGGGAAGAGCCAGGTGGGTGTGTCCTAGTCCAGGCCTCCCTGGGGAGCTTACACGCTCCTTGGTGCAGCTCCCTGGAGCACAGCCTTTCCCCTCCCTCCCTGCGCTCAGCTCTGCTGATGTCTCAGGCCAGCTGTAGCAGGAGCCTTAGATGTTGGTAAAATGAATCTCTTAAGTGGAGGCATAGCTGGCCTCTGAGGGCCAGAGGATGCAGCTGGCCTCTGTCCAGGCCCCAGGCTGGCCTGAGCATCACATTTCCTCCTGGTGGGGTATCTGGGTTGAAATGCGAGCTTTTGTTACTGTTTGTAACAAGCTTCCCCCCTCACCCCAACGCTCACGTTCTGGTTCTGGAATTTTCTTCCATCCCTGTCCACCTCCCTTCTTTGAAAGCAAGAGTTGCCTCCTTTTTTAAACATCAAGAAAGACCCCAGACCCTCCACCTGTCTTCAGGCTGATGAGAATTCAAATGGTTTCCCTTCTGGGTAACTTTTCTATTTGACGAGAAAGTTCTGTCTACACAGCTCCTTCGACTCAAAGGGACTGAAAGGAGACATTAATGGTCAGACTCAGGTCTGTCAGGAAGGAGTGGGGCACTGGGGAGTCTACAGATTCAGCGTCATTTTCCATCGAGCCAGGTGGGGGGGAAACAAGGATGGGGTGTCCTCAGCTCAAGCTCAGCATCGAGCCTTTTCCCAGAGGGTCCTGGTGGGGCAGTGTTTAAAGCACTCAACTGTTAACCTCACTTCTGCGGTTTGAATTCACCAGCTGATCTTTGAGAAAGATGAGGCCGCAGCTTCTGTGATGATCGCAGCGTTGGACACACATCCCGCAGGGCAGCTCTGCAGCGTGACTTTGGCTTTGACTCCTTCTACTGTTTGAGCAGGTGAGCTTGCACCAGGTGAGGTCTGAGCACGTGGGGCCCAGGCAGCCTCAGCTGGGGGAGTACAAGTTGTGGCTGAACCCACATCTTTCCAGTCACTCAGATCACCCGTACTCTCTTTGAAACTTTGTCCATTATGCAAAATCCCAAAGACAGGGCCCCACCGGGGATAGGGGCAGGGTGGGGCCTGGCTTTGACTTTGGTCTTGAACTGATGACTTAATTCTCGTATCATCAGTTTCCTCAAATGTAAAATGAGAATAATTATATATGATATATAATAATAATTATTCTTGTTAAGCCTCCAGTGATTCCTCACCCCCGTTTTTTGTTTTTGTTTTTTTTTGGTTAAATTTTTTATTATTTTATTTTATTTTGTGCATGTACTGTCAAATCAGATCTGACTGATGCAGGAGGAAATTGTCCCTCCTTCTCCAGCAGAGCACCTGGTGGATTTGAACCATGTACCTCTGGGATTGCAGTGTAGCTTCTTGCCACTAGGCCACCAGAGCTCCACCCCCTTTTTTCTTAACCGACTGATAATCAGTTTATGAAAGTTGTTGATTTAGGCCTCTGCAATGGTGTCCTCGACCTCGACTCCAGGCTCGGTGCTGACAGACGTGATCTGATTGATGACCCCAGAAGCACTGCGCAGTCTCAGTGAGTCACCTGTGGAGCCTTGTCTGGAAACGATCGCAGGCGGGACCTTCCCCATCAGGAGTCATCCTCGCGGTGACTCGGTCTCGGGAAGCACCCTCACCAGTCCCTTCACCCTGAGGGTGTTCTCTATCACGTCTTTGACCAAATCGACAAACCCCTTTTCCAGAGATTTTACGTGGTGGCTACTTACAGGACTTCTAACTCGGTGAACGGTCACCTCGGCTTCTTTCTGGTGTCCTTAAAAGCCACGGCTGTGGCGCAGCTTCCTGAAAAATTTGTTCCCTGGGGAAGAGAAGTGAGTCAGGAGCGGGTGTGGGCAGGCGAACCATGCCTGTAGCAGTGACTGTGTCTTCCTCAAAGGGCGATGACTTTCTTAATGCCTCCAGGCCTCAGTTTTCTCATCTGTAAAATGGTGTTAATAAAAGTCTGCCTTGACTGCCTAATAGTTTTGCAATTAAAGCCCTCTCATTCATCAAATAATAACAATACACCACAACAAGATATAGGTCAACAACCCAGTTGAAAAATGGGTGCAGGATAGGAACAGGCACTTCACTAAAGAAGACATTCAGATGGCTAACAAGCACATGAAGAAATGCTCTAAATCCCTAGCTCTAAGATGCAAATCAAAACAACTACGAGATATCATCTCACCCCAGTAAGAATAGCAAAATTTAACAGAACAGCAAACAACAAATGCTGGCAAGGTTGTGGAGAGACTGGAAGCCTTATTCACTGTTGGTAGGAGTGTAAAATGGTGCAACCACTATGGAAGGCAGTATGGCACTTTCTCAAAAAGTTGCAAATAGAAATACCATTTGCCCCAGCAATTCCACTGTTGGAAATATACCCTAAAGAAACCAGAAATTCCACCCAAACAAATAAATGCACATCTATTTTTTTTTTTTTTTTGGCTTTGTTGAGAATAACAAAGAGTTGGAAACAACCTAAGTGCCCATCAACAAACAAATGGATAGAGAAGCTGTGGTATATTTACACAATGGAATACTATGCTTCATTGAAAAACAAGGAACTCATGAAATATTATACAAAATGGGTGACCTGGAGGACATTATACTGAGTGAAATATCTCAGTCACAAAAAGACAAATACAGCATAATGCCACTTATATAAAACAGGACTTACATGGGGACTGGGGGGCAACTAAGAAAATAGGGGATAAATAATGTACACGGCATTTAAACAGATGAGGGAGAGAACTGTGTTAAAAAAATATATTATTAGGTATTATTGGCATGACAAGAGTCCAGAATAAGAGCTGCATAGTAAAGTGGTCTGGGGTGGGAGCGGGGCACTATATAACAATAGCTTTTCTCTTTGAAAAGTAAAAGAAAAAAATTCTTTCATTGTTATTCAAACCCTCTCCCCAAGTCCACTCCACTATGCTACCTTCTTCTCTATCCATTTGTTTCTCAAAGAAAAAAAGCTATCTGGGGGAGAGGAGCAGGGAGGAAAATATGCAACAATGAATGATTGGAAACCCAAGTTTTTATAAACTTTTATTAAAATCTAAAAAAAAATACCAATAAGGAAATGAGAACACTTGCTGTACAGTGGGGGTGTATTCACACCTCGACCCATCACTTCTTTCGATGCCTCCAGGAGGTGGAATTTTGCAGCAGCGTCATTTCATGGATGAGAAAACATGCCAGTGACTCAATCAGGACCACCCTGCCCAGTCAGAGGTCCAGGATGTCTCGATCGCAGGCTGCTTCTCTGCCCATAGTTCTCTGTGCCAGGCCTGGCTGTGGCAGGGGGCAAGGACTCAGGGATGGGCAGTGCTCGGCTGACCAAAGCAGAGAGCCATCCGCACTGTCCTGTTCTCCGTGGGGCAGCCCAGTGACGCAGGCTTTTCCACTGAAACATACTGAGGATACTGGATATTCTGTGGACCACCAGAAGGGGAACAAACAGATCTGTCTTGGAAGAATTGAGACCAGAATTCTGCTTAGAAGCCCGAATGGCAAGGCGTCATCTTACAGAGTTTGGACGTGGTATCAGGAGGGACCAGTCCCTGGGGAAGGCCCTCACACTTGGTAAAACAGAGGTCAGCAAGAAGGAGGAGACCCTCATGAGACGAGGTGACACGGTGGCTGAAACTAGAGGCTCAGACGTTATAGTGATGAGGATGGTCTGTAGGAATCACTGGATCACTGGTGTCTAACAAAAATGCACAAAACATAGTATTTGCTATGGATTTCCCCTGAACTTTTAGGCATCTTCCAGGGCACATACAGGGCAGGGTCATCGGGGGAAACTTGGGATCCCATGATATGACAGAAAGAATGTTGGCTTTATCCTTGGAAAGACCTGGGTTTAGATCCCAGCTGTGTTACTCCCTTACTCTGTGCCTATCTTTTTCACCTCAAATACTTCAAAACAACCATGAGATATCATCTCACCCTAGTAAGAATAGCAAAATTTAGCAGAACAGCAAACAACAAACACAGGCAAGGTTGGGAGTGTAAAATGGTGCAACC
>NW_006399836.1:1690337-1701176 GCF_000299155.1 Elephantulus edwardii | reverse complement strand
GGCAATGCCAGAGATACATGGTTCGAATCCACCAGGTGCTGTGCTGGAGAAGGAGGGGCAATTTCCTCCTGTACCAGTCAGATCTGATTTGACAGTACACACACACACACACACACACACACCAATAAAAGAAAAAAGAAAAACAAGGAACTCATGAAATATTACAAAAAATGGGTGACCCTGGAGGACATTATGCTGAGTGAAATCTCTCAGTCACAAAAAGACAAATATGGCATCATGCCACTGTTATAAAAGAACACTGACATAGGGGCTGAGGGGAGACTGAGAAAGAGAGGATAAATAATGTACACAGCATTGAAACAGATGATGGAGAGAACTGTTTAAAAGGGATATATGATTAGGTATTATTGTCATGACAGGAGTCCAAAAGGAAGGTAGCATAGTGGAGTGGGCTTTGGGGGAGGGTTTGAATAACAATGAAAGAATTTTTTCTTTTACTTTTCAAAGAGAAAAGCTAATTGGGATGAGCGGTGGGCACAGAGAAAAGGGCAACAATGAATGAATGGAAATCCAAAGTCTATGTTCATTTTCACTAAAATAAAGTAATAAAAAAAGAAGGGGAAAATATTTGAAAAATGACAGTGTTTGTGACAACTTAGTCAAATGACAACAGAATTTCAACTAGAAAATGTCAAAGTTGACCACAAGTTGTTACGTGCTGTTGAGTCAAGAACGACTCACGTGAGTCTGTGAACAACACAGCTGAGCTCTGTCCTGTACTGTGGCCGTCCCCTAATCTGCACCATTCCCGTCATCTCAGACACACTTGGGACCATTGCTATAGTTACTGTGTCAATCCCTCTCATCCAGGGTCGTCTTCTCTTTCACTGACTCCCCATCTTTCCAAGCATGATGTCTCTCTCCAAGGAAGAGCTTCTCCTAGCAACATGCCCAGAAGTATATGAGATGAAGCTTTGCTGTCTTTGCCTCCAAAGAGCTCTCTGGTTGCACTTTCTCCAAATCACTTCTGTTTGTTCTTTAGGCCATCCATGGGATGTTCAGTATTCTTCTCCAACACCACCGCTTAAAGGCATCAATTCTTCCTCGGCCATCCTTAGTCATCATCTAACTCTCAGACACATAGCAAAAAATGTGCCTCAATCAGGCACACCTTCGTCTTCAAATCGACATCATAGCTCCTCAGTAATTTGGAGAGGTCCTTGATAGCAGAGTTTCCCAATGCAATACGTCTCCTGATCTCCTGTCTGCTGGCACCAAGGGTGTTGACTGTGGATCCAAAGGGGACCTGGAATCCCAGAGTCTGAGCTGATCTGCCTGTCTCTCCCATATCTATCAGCACCTTGGCTGATGCTCAAAGCAAACAGTCCCCTGAGCCCTCAGCATCCTCTTTGACTTCACAGAGATCACTTCCTCTGGGGAGCAACAGTGCCTCTGCTGAGGCAGGACTAGAAAAAAAACAAAACAATTAGCTCTTCCTGGAAAATACCTTCTGGGTAGCTTTCAGTCAACGCAGCTTCCCACTGCCCTGCTCGTTGCTGGAGCCATATGCTCGGCTTAATTAAGCTCTTCGTGGAAACAGACTATCTTTTTACTAGTAACGGACTTGCCCAAATCAAGGCTGAGCCAAGGCATCATGTTGTTGTTGTTATGTGCTGTTGAGTCACTTACGACTCATAATGACCCTCTGTACAACAGCTCTGAACCCCGCTCTATCCGGTGCCAACCTTATTGTTTCTGACACACCTACCCCCATGATCCCAGTCACTGAATCAATCCACCTCATCTAAGGTTTTCCTCTCTTTTTTTCCTTATTATTAATTTCAATGAAAATTTGCAGAGACTTTGGGTTTCCATTCATTCATTGTTACACTTTTCTCGCCTCCCATCCCCCCCCCCAGTACACTATCCTCTTGTAAAAGTAAAAGAAAAATTCTTTCATTGTTTTACAAACCCTCCCCCAGGTCCACTCCACTATGTAGCCTTTGCTCTGGACTCCTGTCATGACAAAAATACCTAATCACATATCCCTTTTAAACAGTTTTCTCCCTCATCTGTTTCAATGCAGTATACATTATTGATCCCATCTTTCTCAGTCTCTCCCCAACCCCAAGGTCAGTCCTGTTTTACAACAGTGGTACCATGCAGTATTTGTCCTTTTGTGACTGAGATACTTCACTCAGCAGAATGTCCTCCAGGGTCACCCATTTTTAATAATATTGCATGAGTTCCTAGTTTTTCGATGCAGCATAGTATTCCATTGTGTGAATATACCACAGCTTCTCTATCCATTCATTTGTTGAAGGTGTTCCTCTCTTGTCATATACTCTTGTTTAAATATTAAGCCTGGCATGAATGGTGGCAGTCTCTGTCCCAGGCACCAAGACAGTACAGATGGCTTTTAATTTATATTGTGAGATTGTTTTTACTAGGAGAGAAATCAACCACATGGTTTAGAAAAAATGAAATTACAGAGTGGTTTATTCATTGGATACTGTTTAATGAGCCTTTTCCCTTCCACTGGGAAGGATGCCCCCATGCAGGGTAAGAACACTCATTTTGCAGGTGAGGAAACTGAAGCACAATATTTGTAGGAAGAAAGCTTACGGTCCATCCTCCAAACCAATGGCCACGCCCCAGTTAATTTCATTTTTGTCTTGGGATGTGGTTTTGGCATTGACAGCCGAGTGGAACTGCCCAGGATTCCAGTGAGTTCCAAATAGAACACAATGTGACAGTCTTGGGACCGTGGCAGTGCATTCTGGGGAGCTGTGTGGTGCTGTGGCCTGCTTTCTCCTGGGAGTCTCCGCTGGGACAGACATCACTTCTCCTCTCCACGGCCGTGCTTCTGTGTTATACAGTGATCAACTCGTTAGCTGGACAGCTGGCTCCTCGTCTAATGATTGGTTTTTCCAGCTTCCCTTGGGATTAAAGGAACTAAATTGTGGCCAGTGAGTTGAGCGCAGAAGTGATGGTTGTAGTCGCTGGGTCAGGCCTGCTGGTGGGCTTGGATGTGATGGCAGGAGCTGGGGCAGCTGCTTTGGATCATGGTAAAGGAGCTGGGGGCTGAGGTCCAGAGCAGGATGGGAAGAACTTGGGATCTTCTCAGAAGTTGGGGTCTCTGAGCAATCTCTGAGCCCTCCTGCGCACTGTGAAGCAAGAGAGAAAGAAAATCTTTGGAGCCATTGTTAACTGTGTTTCCACACAAGAAACTTTACCATAACTTACAAAGAGCCTGAAAACAGGAAGATCTGTGCCTATCCCAGGATTTAATGGCTGTGCCAGTAGGTCTGTGGCCCCGGCCCTCGGTGTCTGTGGCTCCGTGATGACGGCTTCCCACAGCATCTCAGCTCTGGGCTGAAGGCGCATCTTTCTCTCCTTCCTTTCTTCCTGTGAACTGTTTTCTCTCAACCTCAGTCCTGACCTTCTGTAATGGAACAGGGGTTGGACTCCATTTAAAAGCTGAGTAGAGAGCAAGAAGCTGTTTGTGGATAAATTTTCCTTTTAGTCGCTCAGGGAGGTTTGGGAGGGTTTATGACCATTTCGCAACAATGGCCAGAAACCCAATTTGTGCTTCAGTTTCTCAAAAAAAGCAAAATATGTAGGAGTTTTATTTGTTCTCATTAAAGTGGGGAAAAAAAAACCACCAAAAACCAACCCCAAACCCAAAACACAATCCAAATAACATTTCCCAGAATGGCTAGAAAAGGGAGTTTCCTAGTGAAGAATCCTGTTTGGCATCTGTGACATCTGCTGTGGGCAATGTGGACTTTCCTGGGACAGGGTGGCGAGGTCCAGGGACAGAGAGGATATAAATACTGAGCTACTTGGCTGGAGGTGGCCAGGGCTGGGCTTGACGCCTCAGCTATGGCGTGAAGAGGCTCAGGTTGGGGGGGAGAGGGGGAGGGCAGCATTAACCCCTACAGCAGGGAAGCCAGCAAGGCAGTGGAGCTGGGGCCTCGGCTCACAGCTCCATGCCCAGCGCGTCTTTTCAATGGGACTCTACTGTAATGGAGACCCCACATCTCCAGCGACAGGCAGGTGACACAAGCTTGCTTGCCAACATTTCAGAGGACTTGGAGCCCTCACAGATAAAGGTCACCAGCCACAAGCTCCAGTGTGGGTCACACCTCAGCAGGAAGATGGAAATTCACAACCAACTCATAACCAACAACGAGATGAATGGGGAAGAAATGGAAGTTGCCAACAACTTCTACCTGTTTGGATCCGCAGCTAGTGTCCATGGAAGCCGAGAAATTCAACAATGCTTTGCGTTGGGGAAACCCACCAAGAGCTCCCTAACACTTGCAGAAACCAAGATACCACTCTAAGGACTACGTTGCATGTGACCCATGCTGCTGTCTTTTCCTTGACCTCGTGTGCAGAGAAAGAAAGCTGGATGGGAAGAGAAGGAAAGAGAAGAGGGATCTATACATTCGTATTGCGCTGTTAGCCAAGAATAGCAAGTGTTCTGCAGCCTGTCAGCAGAACAGACAAATCCGTTTTAAAGGAAAGACCACCAAAATCTTCCGCCCACTTAGCTGTAGACACATCAGCAGGAAAGACCAACTGCTGGAGAGGGACAGACAGCTGCTGGCCGCTGTGAACACCAGATCCAAAGCATGGCTGGTAGAAGGTCGAGAAAAGCCCGGGAAACTCAAAGATGCAAGAGCCACGTGAATAGACTCGGAGAGTCAGGAAGATGCCGGAGGACCAGGCCATGCTTTGCTCTGTGAGGCCGAAGGTGGCTGTGAGTCCCAGCTGACCCTGCGGCACCTCGCACTAACGATACATTTTAATATATAAATTAGGGCCTTATTGTTGTTGTTAAGTGCCGTCGAGTCATAGGCGACTCCTAGCGACCCTATGAAAGAAAGCCCTGGACACTTGTATAACTTTTGTCCTTTCTCCAGGTTCATAGAGTTTCCAGAGATAAGCTATTTCGGGAGTGGATGCCACTCCTGCTTCCAAGCTTGTTTTAACCAGGGAGCTCCACCAAACACTGTCCACCATGGGTAACCATTCTGCCATTTGACACGTCAATGTCACAGTGTTCAGCTTCACCACAATCATGAGTTACCTCTGTTACTGCAAGTGGACAGACCAGGGATATATGACATAGAAGAAAGTTTTCACCAAAATCTATTAAAGACAGGGTGAGGGCCACGGATCTGAGTCACCCACCTTTGGTTTGGTAGCATCACTTTCTGTCCACTAGGCCAACTGATCTCTCTCAATGCTGTTGTTGTTAAGTGTCGTTGAGTTGTAGGTGACTCATAGCGACCCTATGAATGAAATGTATTAAAATTATACATTTTAATATATAATTAGAGCCTCGTTAAGATGTAATTAATATACCATAACATTAATCTAGTGGTTTTTAGTAAATCCACAGAGTAGGGCAACCATCACCACTTATTTTAGGACAGCTTCATTGTCTTGTGAAAGAAAGAGAAAGAAAGGAAGGAAGGAAGGAAGGAAGGAAGGAAGGAAGGAAAGAAAGAAGGAAAGAAAGAAAGAAAGAGAGAGAGAGAGAAAGAGAGAAAGAGAGAAGGAGAGAAAGCAGGAAAGGAAGCAGGAGAGAGAGAGAGAGAGAGAGAGAGAGAGAAAGGGGGAGGGAGGAAGAAAGGAAGAAACCACACCCATTAGCAGTGACTCCCCATTTTTTCCGGCTCCTGGGCCCAGACAGGAGCTCTCGTAGCCTAGTGGTAACAAACTGCACTGCAGCCCCAAAGATTTACAGTTCAAATCCAGCAGCTACTCTGAGGGAGGAGGATGGGCGATCTCCTGTGTGGTTCCCTGCCTCTGAAAACCTGCGGGAGGGTCAGCTATGGGTCAGTTCCAACTTGACAGCCCCTGGCAACTCGTACTCCATTTTTCTGTGTCTGTGGATTTGCCCATGAACGTGACATATAAATGGAACCAAATACCATGTGGTCTTTCATGTTTAGTCTTTCACGTGGCATGTTTTCAGGGTTCATCCATGTATCGTTACCCCCCTTTTTTTAAACTAGTTTTAAAAAGTTCATATACATATGCTTCATACTGTTCATCATTCATATTGGTTTTTTTTATTTTTTATTTTATTATTTGTGTGTGCGTGTACCGTCAAATCAGATCTGACTGGTACAGTAGGAGATTGTCCCTCCTTCCCCGGCAGAGCATCTGGTGGATTCGAACCGTGCACCTCTGGGATTGTAGTTGCAGCTTCTTGCCACTAGGCCACCAGAGCTCCCCTCATCATTCATATTGTGTTCCATACAATCGTTCCTATGCATTGTTGTTGTTGTTATGTGCCATCGAGTCGCTTGTGACTCATAGCAACCCTATGTACAAACAGCCCGGAGCCCTGCTCTATCTAGAGCTAACCTTATTGTCTCTGGCACACCTGTTCCCCCTCCACTACCCCAGTCACTGAGTCAATCCATCTTATCCAGGGTCTTCTTCTCTTGTGCTGTCCTTTCACCCTTTCAAACATGATGTCCCTCCCCGAGGACTGGTCCTTCCTTGTAAAATGCCCGAAGTATGTAACATAGAGCTTCAGAATCGTTGCCTCCAAGGAGCAACCTGGTTTCACCCTCTCCAGGATGAATCTGTTTGTTCTCCTAGAAGTCCATGGTATATTCAATATTCTTGTCCCGCACTACAGCTCAAAGACATCAATTCTATCATCCTTAGTCATTGTCCAGCTTTCTGATGCACAGCAAGTAATTGAAAAGATCATGGCCTGGACCAGGTGTACTTTAGTCTCCTCCTCAGTACTCTGGAGAGGTTCCTGACAGCAGATTTTCCCAATGCAATTTGTCTTTTGATTTCCTGGCTGCTGGTACCAACATATTGATTGTGGAGCCAAACAAGAGCTGTGAACAATCTCAGTGTCTTCACTGTGTATTGTGATGCTGCTTACCGGCCCAGTGGTGAGAATCTTCGTTTATTTGATGTTGAACTTCAATCCATATTTAAGGCTACAGTCCTTAGCCTTCTGCAACAAATGCCACAGCTCCTCCTCAGTTTCGGCAAGCAAGGTTGTGTCATCTACATAACACAGTCGTGGATGAGTCTTCCTCCAATCCTGGTGCCACGGTCCTCCTCATAGAGCCCAGCCTTCTGGATGATCTGTTCTGTATATAGAATGAAAAGGTATAGAGATAGGACACATCCCTGGCATACACTTTTCCTGATTTTGAACCATGTAGTGTTTCTTTGCTTTGTTCTGACGACTACCTCCTGGTCCAAGTATAGGTTTTATGTAAGCATAGTCAAGGGTTCCAGGATTCCCATTCTTTTCCAAGTCAGCCACAGTTTGTTGTGATCCACACCGTCAAAAGCCTTTGCATAGTCAATGAACCACAGATAAACATTCCTCTGGTACTTTCTGCTTTCAGCCAAGATCCATTTAACATTAGCTATAATATCCCTAGTGCCACAGCCTCTTCAAAACCCAGCCTGCATTAGGATTTATAAAATTAATCGCCATTGGACTATGCCCATCTTTACTCTGTCTTTTGGGTCCCCACAGGATCCTTCCCGTTTCCTTTAACCCCCTCTCCACTCACCAAACTGTGCAACCCTGTAGTTTCGCCCCTGTCCCTCGTCCCCTTGGGTCCTTATACATATTTTACTAGTTATCCTTCTATTTTCACAATAATGGTTTTATGCAGTATTTTTGTTACGAACTTATAATGGACGTTTACCCACCCTACTGGCTTTCCATGTAATGAATTAGATGCATTCTATTTCCTGACCTTGACGACCATCTTCACATGGTAACGGCACCCCTCCCCCTGGGTTTCCTGCTTCCACTCAGCCTTCTTCCCGATCCCTGTTATCCCTGAGCAAATGCTACGCTTTGGATCTCGTGTGGTGGGGTGTTCTGAGGACTACTCTTCCCGCTTGTATTGCCATCACCTTCTGGGCCTGTTTATTGTCTGAATGAAAGCTGAGTCACAGGGTGATTTGCATTTCTTTTTATAAATGGCTGAATAACATGATTTCATTTGTTTATGCATTAGTCAATTGATGGATAATTGGGTTGTCTCCAGATTTGGGCTATTATGAGTTATGCCGTCATGAATATTCATGACTGTGTGTGTGTGTGTGTGTGTGTGTGTGTGTGTGTGCGCGCGCGCGCGTGCATATGCTTTTATTGATCCTGGGTTTCATTTCTAGAGATGAACTTGCTGGGTTATATGGAAATTCCATGCTTAACTTTTTTCAGGAACTGTTGGATTATTTTCCAAAATGATTGTATCATTTTACATTCCCCATAACAGTGTGTGAGGTCTCTACTTTCTCCAAACTCTTGCTAACATTAGTTCTATCAGTATATTTTTAATGACAGCCAGCCTAGCGGAGAGGAGCCAAGGAGGTGCAGTGAAGGGCTGCACTGACAGCTAACGAACGGCAGTTCTGCACAAGCTGCTGTGGTTACGTGCTTTCCAGGCCATGACAGCTCAGAGCTGCTCTCTAGCTAACCTCTCCGACCCTGGCCTCTCCTACACCATCCTCTCAGCCAGGCTCACGGCCATGGTTGCAGTCACTGTATCAATCTGTTCTGCTGAGAGTCTTCCTTTCTTTCACTCTACAGTTTCCAGTAGGATTTTTATTTCTTTTTAGAAATAATTTTATTCCTTTTTTTTTTAAATGTAGGGCATCATGCACACCCATGTTTATGGTGGCTTTGTTCATAATAGCAAAGTGTTAGAAACAGCCCAAGTCCCCATCAACAAACGAATGGATAGAGAAGCTTTGGTATATTCACACAATTGAATACTAGGCTGCATTGGAAAACAAGCAACTCATGAGATATTATACGAAATGGGTGACCCTGGAGGACATTCTGCTGAGTGAAATAGCTCAGTCACAATAGGACAAATACTGCATGGTACCACTGTTGTAAAACAGGACTGACATAAGGGTTGAGGGAAGATGGAGAAGGAGGGGATAAATAATGCATACTGCACTGAAACAGATGAGGGAGAGAACTATTTAAAAGGGATATGTGATTAGGTATTATTGTCATGACAGGAGTCCAGAATGAAGGCTGCACAGTGGAGTGAACTTGGTGGGGGGGGAGGGATTGTACAACAATGAAAGAATTTTTCTTTTACTTTTCAAAGAGAAGAGCGAACTGCGGGGAGAGCTTGGACAGGGAGAAAAGTGCAACAATGAATGAATGGAAATTCCAAGTCTCTGTAAACTTTCATTAAAATGAATTTTTTAAAAAGTAAATAAAAATAATTTAGGGCTTCATTCCTATTTATATCAGAAGGAGTAAAAACCTGAGATGTAGAACTTCATTTCAAGACCTGATTTTGCAACTCCAGATTATCCGTAGTATCATTCGGAGTAAAATCTCCCAAGTATGATGTCCTTCTCCTGACGACATGGCCATAGTATGTGAGATGAAAGGTCGCCGTCCTGGCCTCTGAGGAGCCCCCTGCCTGAACTTCCTCCAAGACACATTGGAGTGCTGGTGGCCTCGTGGGAAGCTGCCCTGCCATCCTAAAGCCACACCCTGTGACCCCACCAGCTGCCCCACGGGAGAAGGATGGGAAAGCTCCTGTGTGATTACCTGCCTCTGAGGGGTGTGCTGGAGGGTCAGCTATGAGTCAGTTCTGACTCAGTGGCACACAGCAACAGCAACAGCAACAAGGGGATATTCAGTGTTTCCCCAACACGACAGTTCGGAGACATCCATTCTTCTGTCATCCTTTTTCATTGTGTAGCTTTCAGAAGCCTAGGAAACATAGGAAAATACCAAGACTTGGATCAGGGGCTCCTTAGTCTTTTAACAGACATCCTTGCTCTTTAGCATGTTCTAGAGGTCCTGGACAGCAGATTTCCCCAAAGCAACACATCTTTTGATTTCTTGACTTCGCTTTCATGGGTGTTGGTTGTGGATCCAAGTAAAATGTAATCTTTGACAACATACCTTTTTATTTATTATTTTTTTATAATTACTATTTTTGGTGGGTTTGGGGTGTGTGTGTGTTTGTGTGTGTGTGTGTTTGTGTGTGTGTACTGTCAAATCAGATGTGACTGGTGCAGGAGGAGATTGCCCCTCCTCCAGCAGAGCATCTGGTGGATTTGAACCGCACACATCTGGGATTGCAGTGCAGCTTCTTGCCACCAGAGCTCCCAACAACATGAATCTTTTATCCATCTCTCTTGTTTCTTATTGGTCCCATGGTGAGAGTTTTTGTTTGCTTGAGGTTGGGATGTAATCCGTATTGAACGTTGTGTTGTTGTTGCTAGGTGACATCAAGTTGGGTACGACTCATGGCGTCCCTATGAACAACTGATGTTGTTGCTCTTCTCTGACCAGCAGGAAAGTGACAGGTGACAGAATTAATTACTCGAACTTTCCTTAGACAAGAGGAAAGTGGAGGGGAACTCATGCTGACTGTCCGCCTGCCTTGGACATCCTCATACTTTTATTGAGAAGTTTTCCACTATCTAAACCAAAAGAAAATATTAACAAAGATTGTGACATTTGCACAAGACATCCTGTTTTTTTACAATATTTCCTTTTTTAAAAAAATTATTTTTTATTATTTTTGTGTGTGTACCATTAAATCGGATCCGACTGGTTCAGGAGGAGAGTGCACCTCCTTCTCCAGCAGAGCATCTGGTGGATTCGAACTGCGTACCTCTGGGATTGCAGTGATTATTTCCTTTTTTTAATGACTGCATTCTTGGTCGTAGTTTTGAGTTAGCAAAAAACTGTTTTCTCTGAGACCTCTTACATACATATGTTCTCATAAAGCATGTTTTGACCTTACAGGAACATGTTGACATGTACTCACTAAGTCATACCTATGTTCATTGAACAATTCAACAGTTACTTAGGAATGTTCT
>NW_006399836.1:1686842-1689432 GCF_000299155.1 Elephantulus edwardii | reverse complement strand
TTTATCATCTTTGTCTCCACGGAGCACTCTGGCACCTTCTCCAAAGACACATCTATTCTTTTGTTGGTCCATAACATCTTCAGCACTCTTCTCCAACACCACAATTCAAACACATCATTTCTGCTCCTGTTATCCTGAGTCATTGTCCAGCTCTCAGATCCATAGTAAGTGACTGAAAGGCGCACCTTAATCCTCAAACCGACATCATTACTCTTCAATAATTTGAAGAGGTCCCCGACTACAGACTTTCCCAGTACCAATTTGTCTCCTGATCTCCTGACTTCTGATACCAAGTATTGACTGTGGTTAAAAGTTAAATATAATTATTGACAGTCTCAATCCATTCTCTGTCCATCATTATTGTGTTTATTGGTCGACAGAGAATTTTTGTTTCCTTGATATTGAGATGCAATGCATATTAAAGGCTTCAATGTTTAACCTTTTGCAGAAAGCGCTTCAGGTCCTCCTAATTTTTAGCAAGTAAGGTTGTCATTGCTATGTGGTGTCATACATGTTGTTGTTGTTGTTAAGTGCCCTCGAGTTGTAGACGACTCTTAGTGACCCTATGAACAAAAGATCTGAACACTTGTATAACTTTCATCATTTCTCCAAGTTCATAGGGTTTCCAGAGGCAAGCTATTTTGGAAGTGGATGCCCTCTGGCTTCCACGCCTGTTTTAATCAGGAGCTCCACCAAACACTGCCCCAGAAAGGTGCTTTTGGATGGTGAGAGCCAATGGGAATGCTTGATTATGGAGGAATGTGGAACGACGGGACCTTCAGTCATCCACATAGTGAAGGTTATTGATGAGTCTTCTTCATAGAGTTCAGCTTTATGAATAACTTGCTCAGCATACAGATTAAATAGGTTTGGAGAAAGGACACAACCCTCACATACATCTTTCCTAATTTTAAACTGTGCAGTGTTCCCTACATCTGTTGGGACAACATCTTCTTGGTGTAAGTATAGCTTTCACATGACACAATCAAGTATTCTGGAATTCCTATTCTTCTCAATGTTATCCACAATTTGTTATGATCCCCACAGTCGTATGTCTTTCACAATCAATAAAACATTTTTCTGGTGTTCTCTTGGCTTTTAGCCAAGAGCTATGTGACATCAACAATGCTATTACTCCCACCATGGCCTCTTCTGGTATGTGATAATTTCTACATCCTATTGGGTCACCTTTTTTTTTTGGAATGTCCACAAGTATGAATCTCTTCCAGTCAGTTAACCAGGCAGCTTTTTTCCAAAGTTCTTGGCATAGACTAGCAAACGCATCCAGGATTGCATCTGTTTGTTGAAACACCTCAGCGAGTATCCCATCAATTCCCAGGCCTTTACTTCTGTCAATACTGGCAAGACAGCTTGAGCTTCTTCCTTTATCACCATAGCTCCTGATCATGTGTTACATGCTGAGATGGTTCAGTGGTGACTAATTCTGTTACAGTAGCTCTTTGTATTCCTTCCATCTTCTTTGGATGCTTCCTGCTTAGTTCAAGATTTTGCCCATCGACCTCTTCTTCCATATTACAACTTGAGACTTGGATTTATTCTTCAGCTTTTAAAAAAAAGTTTTATTTTACTGTATTTTGTGTGTGTACCATCAAATCGGATCTGACTGGTACAGGAGGAGAAGATTGCCCTTCCTTTTCCCCCGCAGAGCATCTGGTGGATTTGAGCCATGTGCCTCCGGGAGTGCAGTGCAGCTTCTTGCCACTAGGCCACCAGAGCTCCCTTATTCTTCAGTTCTTACTTACACTTTGTTAAATACAGAGTGTGCGATTGTCAAACACTAGCTTTTTACATATTTTCTTACAATACTTAGTCTTCTTGAGCTGTCTTTTGATATCTTCTGTTCAGCTTTCCTCAGCATTTTCCCCATTTATCTGGCTTCTTTACGTTCTAGGGTATGTTTCAGAGTCTCCCTGACATCTATTTTTGTCTTTCCTGCCTTTGTAGTGACCTTTCGCTGTCTTCTTAGACAGTGTTCTTGATGTCATCCCATAACTCACCTGGTCATTGATCATTAGTGTTCAATGATCACACTTATTTTAGAGACAGTTTTAAATTTCAGTCGGGATAGACTCCAGGCTGTATTTTGGGTTCTCGTGGACTTGTTTTCATTTTTTTCACCTTCAATTTGAACTTGTCTAAGGATAGTCTATTTCACAGTTTTGACTGGTTTGGTTTTGACTCACCACTTCACAGGACATATACAGCTGGAAACAAGAGTCTCTCCTCTTCCTGCCCTCTGGGCTCTCAGGTACAATAGGTTGTGGTAGGTTTGCAGTAGCACCCCATTGTCATTTTAGTTTACCCTATTAATTAAGGTATCTTTCAAGTACATGTTAATTACTTGTTATTTTCATGGAGAAATGCCTATTCAGATTCCTTGTCCTTTATTTTTCTGTCTTTTTATTGTTGCACTGTTAAGAGTTCTCTTTTTTTAAAAAAATTATTATTTTTGTGTGTGTGTTTGTCAAATTGGCTCCACTGGTACAGGAGGAGATTGTCCCTCCTTCTCCAGCAGAGCATCTGGTGGATTTGAACCGCTCTCCTCTGGGATTGCAGTGCAGCTTCTTGC
>NW_006399836.1:1683508-1685767 GCF_000299155.1 Elephantulus edwardii | reverse complement strand
TTTGACCTTGAGTCTATCCCACCTGATTTTCAGAACCATCTCAGGAAGAGGTTTGAGGTCTTGAACACTAATGAGCGAAGACCAGATGAGCTGTGGGAGGATGTCAAGAATATAATCCAGAAGGGAGCTTTGGTGGCTTAGTGACAAGAAGCTGTGCTGCAATCTCAAAGACATGAGGTTCGAATCCACCCTATGCTCCACTGGAGAGGGAGGGACAATCTCCTTCTGTGCCAGTCGGATCTGATTCGACAATACACAGCAACAACAACAAAAACAAAACCAAGAAGATCATCCAGGAAGAATGCAAAAGATCATCATAAACACAGAGGAAGAAGAAAAGATCAAGATGGATATCAGAAGAGACTCTAGGCGAGCTCTGGTGGCCTAGTGGCAAGAAGCTGCAACTACAGTCTCAGAGGTGCACGGTTCAAATCCACCTGATGCTCTGCTGGAAAAGGAGGAACAATCTCCTCCTGTACCAGTCAGATCTGATTTGACGGTACACACAAAAAATAATGAAATAAAAATTACAGTGCAACAATGAATGAATGAAAACCCAAAATCTCGGTAAATGTTCATTAAAACGAATAAAATTTAATTAGAAAAAAAAAGAGACTCTGAATATTGTACTAGAGCATTGAGAAGCCAAAGCAAAGAGAAGAAGTCAAGAAATTAAGGAGCTGAACAGAAGATTTCAAAGGACAACAGTGGAGGACAATACTATAATGAAATGTGCAAAGAACTGAAGTCAGAAAAATAAGTCTGAACTCGCTCAGCATTTCTTAAGCTAAAGTAACTGAAGAAAAAATTCAATCCTTGAGTTGCAGTATTTAAGGATGCTTTGGGCAGAAAAACATTAAATGAAACAGAAAGCATTTAAAAAAGATGGAAAGAGTATGCAGAGTCTTTGTATCAAAAGGAATTGGCAGACACAGAAGAATTTTATGAAACAACATGTTAGCAAGAGCCTGTGGTGATAAAGGTAGAAGCTAAAAGAATTGGCAAAAAACAAGACCCAGGAACTGATGGCTACCAATTGACATATTTCAACAACCAGATGCTGTGCTTTATGTGCTCACCAAGCTGTGCCAAGAAACCTGGAGGACAATCACCTGGCCAACTGACTGGAAAAGATCTGTATTTGTTCCCATTCCGAAGAAAAGTGACTCAACAGAGTGGAGAAATTATTGAACAATATCGTTTATATCACATGCAAGCAAGATTCTGCTGAAAATCAGCCCAAAATGTCTGGAACAGCACATCAACAGAGAATTTCCAGAAGGGCAGGCTGGGTTTGGAAGAGGCTATGGTACTAGGGATATTGTAGCTAATGTTAGATGTGATCTTGGCTGAAAGCAGGGAGTACCAGAGGAATGTCTATCTGTGTTCCATTGACTGTGCAAATGTGTTTGACTGTGTGGATCATAAACTGTGGCTGACTCTGAGAAGAACGAGAATCCCATTACACCTGATTATGCTTTTGTGAAATGTATACTTGGACCAGGAGGGAGTCACCAGAGCAGAGCAAGGAAACACTGTATAGTTCAAAATTGGGAAGTGTGTATGTATGCCAGGGATGTGTCCTATCTCCATACCTTTTCAATCTACATACAGAATAGATCATCTGGGAGGCTGGGCTCTATGCAGAGAAATGTGGTATCAGAATTGGAGGAGGACTCATCAACAATCTGTGTTATGCAGATGACACAACCTTACTTGCTGAAACTGAGGGGGACCTGAAGTGCTTGCTGCAGAAGGTCAAGGACTGCAACCTTCAATGTAGATTGAAGTTCAACATTAAGAAAACAAAGAATTTCAGCACTAGTCCAATTGGCAGCATCATGACAGATGGTGAAAAGATTGAGATTGTTAACAGCTTCGGTTTCCTTGGCTCTACAATCAACACTCTTGGTATCAACAACCAGGAAATGAAAAGACAAATTGCATTGGGTAAGTCTGCTGTCAGAGACCTCTCCAAAGTACTGAAGAGCAACGATGTCAGTCTGGAGACTAAGCTGCATCTGATCCAGGTCATAGTCTTTGCAATTACTTGCTATTTGTCAGAAAGCTGATCAATGACTAGGGATGATAGAAGGAGAATTGATGCCTTTGAGCTATAGAGTTGGAGAGGAGTATTGAATATACCATGGACTGCCAGGAGAAAAAACAGGTTTCTCCAAGAGAAGGTGAAACCAGGCTGCTCCTTGGAGGCAAAAATTCTGAAGCTTCCTCTGACCTACTTTGGACATGTTGTAAGGA
>NW_006399836.1:1677182-1680030 GCF_000299155.1 Elephantulus edwardii | reverse complement strand
ACAAATACTGCATGGTGCCACTGTTGTAAAGCAGGACTGACCTTGGGGTTGGGAGGACACTGAGAAGGATGGGTTCAATAATGTATACTGCATTGAAACATGAGGGAGAAAACTGTTTAAAAGGGATATGTGATTAGGTATTTTTGTCATGACAGGAGTCCAGAGCGAAGGCTGTATAGTGGAGTGGACCTCAGGGGAGGGATTATAAAACAATGAAAGAATCTTTCTTTTACTTTTCCAGGAGGGGAATGTACTAGAGGGGAAGGTTGGGAGGGGAGAAAAGTGAAACAATGAATGAATGGGAAAAAAGTCTGTAAATTTTCATTGACATTAATAATAAATTTTAAAAACTAAATAAAAAGGCGAAAAAAACCCCACAAAAAAGAATTTAAATGCCCCAACACCCCCCCCCCAAAAAAAACCCAAAACAAAATAAAGATAAGTAAGAGTATGTCTCTGGAGTATCGGACAATTCTTAGGGAATCTCTTGGTACTATGATGAAAATAAATGAAACACTATAGCAATCAAATTCTGACATGACTACTAATTGTCGAGACTTTTTAACAATAAAGGTTTAGGTTACTCCACCAGGTGAAGAACCATGAACAGCTAAGGTGCTTGCTAAGGATAATGAAATATGGAATAGGTGGTAGAAAACCTTCTAAACACTAGATACAACCATGTGACTAGTTGCAGAGATGAAAACTATAACAAGTGATAATGGAAATACAATGTACCAAACCTCTGAGATGCAGCTAAGGTAGTCCTCAGGGAAAGTTCATAGCAATAAGCAAATATATAAAAAAAATGAAGAAAGAAGCAAAATTAATGATATAACTTAACACCTTCATCAAATAAAAAAAGAACAATCTAACTCCACAGCTTCTAGAAGAAAGGAAATTATAAGAACAGTGCTGCTTTTTGGCATTCCCAAAGTGCAGATGGTCCTGGACAGACTGCAATCCTTGAACCTCATTTCCCTGCCTCTTTTGCCCTTTCCCTAAAAGCTTTGAAGAAAACAGTATGATCCAAAATAAAGAAGAAGAGCTTAAATCTATGAGATAGAAAATAGCAAAACATTTGAAACCATCAACAAAACTATGAACTGGCTTTTTCAAAGGGTTGATAAAACTGGCCAACCACCATCAAACTTAACAAAAGGAAAAAGGAGAGGACACAGATAACTCGATTAAAGAATGATAAAGGTGATATCGCAACAAAACCAGAGGAAATGAAATCTCTAATATTGCAATATTATGAAAAGCTATCCTCTGATAAATTTGAAAACTTAGAGGAAACAGACAACTTTCTTGAAACTCATGCCCTACCCAGATTGACACAGACAGATGTAGAACACTTGAACAGACCCATCACAACAGAAGAAATTTAACAGGTCGTTAAAAGACTCCACTGCAAAAAAAGTCCTGGACCAGATGGCTTCATGGCTGAATTCTACTACACATTCAGAGAAGATTTATCACCAATGCTGCATAAATTATTTTTAAAAAATAGAAAAATCACGAACACTCCCAGAGACATTCTATGAAGCAAGCATAACCCTATAACCAAAACCAGGCAACGATATTACCAAAAAAGAAAACTACAGACCAATATAGCTCATGAATATAGATGCAAAAATCCTTAAAATCCTAGCCAATAAGATCCAAAAGTGCGCACACACACACACACACACACACACACACAATTTTTTTTAAAAATTCATCATGACCAAGTGGGATTCATAACAGGCATGTAACATAAATTCAACATAAGAAAAACAGTCAATGTAATTTATCACATTAACAAAGAAAATAACAAAACCCCCATGATGTTAGCAATTGATGCAGAAAAGGCATTTGACAAAATTCAACACCACTTCCTGATTAAGACAGTAAAATTAGAAGAGAAGGGAATTTTCTCAACATGGTGAAAAATATATATGAAAAATCAAAAGCCGAACTGACTGAACCTAACTAGAGACACAAAAGGATTATATAAAGAAAACTACACAACATTTCTGCAAGACACAATAAAAGACCTAAAGAAATGGAAAAGTGTTCTCTGTTCGTGGATAGGAAGACCCAATACTGTGAAAAATGACAATCCTATCAAAAGCAATGTGCATGTTCAATGCAATCCCAATCCAGAAACCAAAATAATTTTTCAAGGAACTCAAAAGGGGAATTGTTAAATTTATTTGGAGAGGAAAGAGACCCCAAATAAGCAAAGCAATTCTGAAAAACAAAAATGAAGTGAGCATAACTCTCCGACCTCAAAACATACTACACAGCAATCAATAGTAATCAAAACAGGTGGTACAATGACAGGCACATAGACCAACGGAACAGAATTGAGAACCCAGAAATAGGCCCATCTACCTACGGTTAACTAATATTTGACAAGGAAAGAAAACCCAACATATGGGAAAATGGCAACCTCTTCAACCAATGATGCTGGCAAAATTGGACTTCTACCTGCAGAAAGCTGAAACAGGATCCACATCTCACACTATACCCAAAAATCAACTCAAGGTGGATCAGAGACTAGGGAATAAAGCCCAAAACACGGCACTTAACAATAACACCAACATAGAGAGAGATCAGGTGGCCTACTGGAGAGAAAGTGATGCTACCAAGCCAAAGGTGGGTGACTTTTAATCCACGGCCCTCAGGCCTGTTTTTCCATTGTTTTTGTTCAAACATTCTTCTAGGTTGTATAACCCTGGTAAGTCCACTTACCATACAGAGGTAACTTGTGGTTGCTGTGAAGCTGAACACTGATGTGTCAAATGTGATAATGGTTACCCATGGTGGACAGAGTTTGGTGGAGCTCCCTGATTAAAACAAG
>NW_006399836.1:1674858-1676177 GCF_000299155.1 Elephantulus edwardii | reverse complement strand
AAAAAATACTGCATAACTTGGGAGCGACTGGAGAGCATTATACTAAGTGAACTAACTCAGTCTCAGTCTTATGAGATGCAAATACTACATCATAAGGCCATTATTACAAAAATAGAAGGATAACTAGTAAAACATGTATAGGGGCCCAAGGGGGGAAAGCCGTGGGAACAGAGGGGTGAGGAGGGGTAGGGGCGAAACCACAGGACTGCACAATTTGAGGGGTTGCAGGAGAGGGATGAAGGAAATGGGAAGGATCTGCAGGGACCTGAGAAGACAGGGTCATGATGGGCAAGGTCCAATGGTGATGGATTTTGCAAAACATGATGCATGGAAATGATTGTATGAAACACAGTATGAATGAGGAATAATGTGAAACAAAATGTATACAAACTTTGTGAACAAACCAATATAAAATAAAATTTTAAAAAAAGAAATAAAATTTAAAAAAAGAAATATTGGTAGCTCATAATGTTATGTGCCCTCTGATGGCACAAGAGTCCTAGCGACCCTTCGTACAATAGTTCTGAAGCCTGTCCTATCTTGAGCCAACGTCATTGACTCCAACACCCTTTACCCTCGTTGCCCCAGTTACTATGTCAATCCATATCACCCAGGGCCTTCCTCTCCTGTACTGACCCTTCACTCTTCCAAACATCATGTCCTTGTCCTTCTTCAAGGGCTTGTCCTTCTAGGCCACATGCCCAAAGTATTTGAGATGGAGCTCAAAATCCTTGCCTCCAAGGAGCAACTTGGTTTCACCCTCTCCAAGACAGACCTGTTTGTTTTCTTGGTGGTTCATTACTTCTCTGCAGCACCAAAACTCAAAGGCATCAGTTCTTCTCCTATCATCCTTAGTCATTGTCCAGCTCGCTCTAGCTCGTAAGAATAGTTAAAAACAGGAAATACTGGTGACATAATGTGGAACATATCTAGGTGCTGACCATTTTATTTTAGCCTTACTGTCAGTGACCATCTCTTTACATCATATTCTGTGCAGAGCACAGAGGGGGGAGCGTCACTGAATTTGAGAAGTGATTGATCTAATCAGAGATAAAACCACTGGAAGGTATGTTTAAGTCCCAGTTTGCAGCTCCTGCTGTCGGCTGTGTTATCACAAGAATACGAAGGGATGAACTAAAGGTAAAAGGAGAACGTTCTAGTCACTCTGATCTCTCAGCCCCAAACCCACCCTTTCACTCTGCCACATCTGGAGCCTGTGGTTGTTGTTGTTGTTATGTGCCGTCGAGTCGTTTGCGACTCATAGCGACCCTATGTACCTATGTACAACAGCCCTAAACCCTGCTCTGTCCTGTGCCAAT
>NW_006399836.1:1666762-1674633 GCF_000299155.1 Elephantulus edwardii | reverse complement strand
GTTGCTCTTGAGTACTTTAGAGAGGTCATTAACAGCAGTCTTTCCCATCTGGAGCCTGCAAACCACATTTTTCCTTTGCCAGTTGTTCCCTGTCTGGTTCTTTCAACAGGAAGTACTAGCAGGAGCCCAGAAGGCTGGGAGAGGGAGAAAGGAATTACTCCTTGTTCTGTGGCCCTGGCCCCAGCTGTGGCTCTTTAGTCAGAAGGTTTTCTCCCTGCCCTGTGGTCAGCTTCATCGCACCTGCTCAGAGCCTCTGACACTGGCTCCCGGTCTGACTCACGTCTGGCACTGGCTTCCCACCAGGAGCTGGTGCCTGGCTCCCAGGGGTCCCTGCTATAGGCTCTTGGGGCAACATGCCAGGGAAGCAGTGTCTCTTCCTCAGAACTGTGACTTCTTGATCCCTGGGTTCCTCATTCTCTTCTCGGGCCGCTGGTGGATTTGAACTGCCAGAGAAGCTCAGCTCTGGACTTGCAGTGTGTCTCTCTATGGATGGCGCCACTAGAGGGCTCTTTTCCCTGGGCCCATCCTCCAGATTTGAAGGTTCCAGCCATCCTACATCTTCTGGCTGTTTCTTTACCTACAGGCGTAGTGGTGGCTTCCTGGACTCTCTGCTTCTCAGTGCCTGCTGAACCAATGCTCTGTGCAGGAAAAGAACTGGGACAGTGTCTTCTCTCCTGACTAAGACCCCGGAGTCTGTGGGTCCATGGCGACTGCTTCATCTCACTCATTCATTCACTCTCTCAGTTGTTCATCTGTCATGGACTTTCTCACTCAGTCACGCCTTCATTCATCCCTCGGTCTCACTGCCATCACGTTGAAACCAACACACAGGCTCCCTTGGCTTTTGGAGCTTGTAAACCGAGAGGAGAGGGTTCCTCATTCTCTTCTCGGGCCGCTGGTGGATTTGAACTGCCAGAGAAGCTCAGCTCTGGACTTGCAGTGTGTCTCTCTATGGATGGCGCCACTAGAGGGCTCTTTCATTCAAGCAGCCCCCAGGCAGGATGATGGCGGAGCTCACAGATGGAACAGCGCTGACGCCAGAGGAGCATGCAGTCCAGAAGACACGCTGATGGGCACAGAGTGAAGACGCAAGAGGAAGGAAGGGCCATGCTGTGAGGTCTGTTAGGCTGGATTCTTCACTTCCTTCCTCTTCCAAATGCAGTTGAAACTGCCCCCCGGATGCTGCTGACATCAGCCAGGGCCCTCTGTGGGATGACAACGCATTCCGCTTTGAGCCAGCTCATCACAGGCCTATGGAATCAAGATGCCTCCCAATCTATGAATAATTGAATGAAAAGCCAAGATAATTGTAAACATTCATGCAAATAAAAAAGAAAGAAACAGAAAGGGAAAGATGCCTCTCCTGCTCCAAGAAGAACCAGGGACGATGCCCGGAGGAGAGCTGTAGGGCCAGGTCCTGTCCACAGGGGAGGTCTGGGGCCTCATTCCCCCAGGGCTGCGCTCCCTCTCCAGTCCCCCTTCCACAGGCTGTCCTCTGGCTTCGAGCAAATGCTGGTTCACCTGGTGGGATTACCTGGTGGGGTGGATGTGATGATGGGCTTGGCTGGCAGTGGAAGGAGGCAGCCTGTTACCTGGGCCTGTGTTCCTCCCGTGTCTGTCCAGCGTCGGTCAGGCAGCCCTGGGCCGATCCTGTTTTTGTCCTCCACTAGCCGTGGACTTTGGGCAAGGCTCTTTACTTCTCAGAGCACCAGTGTTCTCAGCAAGATGGGAGAACGCTATTTCCCCTCACAGTCAAAACCCAAACTGTTGCCTTCCAGCTGAATAATAACTCATGGTGACCAGAGTACAAATGTCCTGTAGGGCTTCCTGGGCAGTCACCTTTATGGATGCGCTCTCCTCTCTGTGTCAGGCAATCTGGAGGACAGTTACTTGCCTGACTGACAAGAAGAGATCCATGCTTATTCCCATTTTCAAGAAAGGGGATCCAACAGACCGTGGAAATTATAGAACGATATCATTAGTATCACATGCAAGCAACATACTGCTGAAGAGCATTAAAAAAATGGCTAGAACAGTACATTGACTGAAAATGACCAGAAGTTCAAGCTGGTTTTAGAAGAGGTTGTGACACCAAGGATATCATTGCTGACGTCAAATGGATCCTGGTTGAAAGCAGAGAGGACCAGAAGAATGTCTGTATTTTATTAACTATGCAAAGGCATCTGACTTTGTGGACCATAACAAATAGCTAATATTGAGAAAAATGGGAATCCCAGATCACTGACTTGTGCTCATGCAAAACCTACACCTAGATCAAGATGCAGTTTCCTGAATGGAGCAAGGGAACACTGCATGGTTGAAAACCAGGAAAGGTATGCATCGGGCAGGATGCTTTTCCCATACCTGTTCAAATTCGACACTGAGAAAATAATCCAAGAAGTTAGGCTCTAGGAAGAAGAATGTGGCATCAGGATCAAAAGAAGACTCATCAATAACCTGTGTTATGCAGATGACACAACTTTGCTTGCGGAAATTATGGAGGATTTAAAATATTTGCGGAAGAAGATCCCAGACTACAGCCTTCAATATCGATTGCATCTCAACATCAAGAAAACAAAAACTCTAACCACTGGACCAATAAGCAACATCAGAATTGTTGGAGAAAAGATTGAATTGTCACTGATTTCAACTCACTTGTATCCACAGTCAACATCTCGAGTCAGGAGATCAAGAGATGTGTTGCTTTTGGAAAGTCTGCTGTCAGGGACCTCTCAAAAGTATTGAAGACCACTGATGATAGTTTGAAGACCAGGTCTGATTCAGGCTATGGTCTTTTCAGTCACTTGGCTTTGCATGTGAAAGCTTAAGAATGAATAAGAATTACAGAAGAATAATTGATGCTTTGAGCAGTGGTGTTGGAGAAGAGTACTGATCATACCATGGAATGTCAAAAGAATAAACATCTCCATCGTGCAGAGGGTATAGGCAAAGACGACAAAGCTTCATCTCACTTTGGGCATGTTGCTAGGAGAGGCTATTCCTTGGAGAGGGACTCCTGCTTAGAAAGGTGGAGGGTCAGTGAAAGAGAGGAAAACCTTCAACAGGATAGATTGACACAGTGACTGCAGCAGTGGGCGTGAGTGTGTCAGAGACGATGAGGACGGCACAGGACAGGACAGAGTTCAGGTGTGTTGTTCCCAGGATCACTATGAGGAGTGTTCGACTTGACGACACAGCGACAATCTTTATAGAAGCAGATTGTCCTAATTCTCTCTTTCTGGGATCACTTCATGAGTTCAAATTACCAATCTTTTCATTAGTAATTGGGTGCTTGTTTGCCCCACAAGCTTCTATGAAATTAAAGATAGGAGAGCATTTCATGAAACTTTGTGCGACTTAAAATACGCAAATGACAATAGACACACATGCCCAGCAATAACCCACCCTTCCTGAGTGTGCCTGTGGGGTGTGTGTATGTATGTGTGTATACAAATGGAAAGGGGGTAGTGTGAGGCTGTCGGCCTGCTGCCCAGGCCCTCCAAACCTGCAATGACCATCCTGGTCCCAGTGCCAGGGTTGCATGGGGTTACAGGGCCCTGATTTTTCCATAATTAAAGCCAGTTTTTGTTACTCATTTTGTCCAGTGTAAGCTGCCACGTGTCTCTGTGTGAATACAGTCCGAGCACAAACCTGCAAAAAAAAAAATATACACATGAGAAGAGTGGTACTATGATCTTGACCTTGTCCTCAACTCCCACGGGGGGATAGGACATTGATCTGTGGATGAAGACTGGAGCAGACAGAGGACAGCCACGGTCTATTTGTCCAGGCGGGAGGGATATGCCTGTGCTCAGGATTGTGGTCTCCCGGGCAGCAGAAGCTGCCCCCCCAAAAATGGCCAGAAACCCCTGGCGACTGCAGGGTGCACTCAGCTCCCCTCTGGGCATGTTTTCCATTTGGCAAAGTGACAGCTGTGCCCTCCACGAGCGGGCTGCAGTGGCATGTAGTAGGCACTTTCTCCTGGGAGCGCCATGAGGCCTCCTGGACTTTGAGGCGTGGCTTTCTGGCATAGATGCTCTGTTGTGATTTTGAGCCACATCCCAGCCACTGATACAGGCACACTCAGGGCTGGATCCCCTGCACGCAGAGCTGTCCATGGTTACCAGCCAGTTCTGACCCTGGGGATCCTGGCAGGCCTCATCTCGGGGATTTTAGGGCTGGAAACCACCTGGCCCTGACACACTTTGCAAATTAAGAAGCTGAGTCTCAGAGAGGATGTGGCAGACTCAAGTCTCCCAGGAAATCGGAGGCCCAGGTCCACTAGCCACAAAACTGTCTTCCTTCTTTCTACAAAGATGGGACCGAAAGCGAAGAAGGAAGCCCCTGTCCCTCCTAAAACTGAAGCCAAAGCAAAGGCGTTAAAGGCCAAGAAGGCGTCCTGAAGGGCATCCACAGCCACAAATAAAAAGAAGATTTGCAAGTCACCCACCTTCTGGCGGCCTAAGATGCTGAGCCTCTGAAGGCAGCCCAAATACCCCCGGAAGAGCGCCCCCAGGAGAAACAAGCTTGACCACTCTGCCATCATCAAATTTCCCCTGACCACTGAGTCAGCCATGAAGAAGAGAGACAATAACAACACACTTGTGTCCATTGTGGATGTCAAGGCCAACAAGCACCAGAGCAAAAAAGCTATAAAGAAACTCTATGACACTGATGCGGCCAAGGTCAACACTTTGATTAGGCCTGATGTTCGACTTGCTCCTGGCTATGATGCTTTGGATGTTGCCAACAAAATAGGGATCATATAAACTGTTCATAGGGTTGCTATGAGTCGTCTACGATTCAACGGCATTAAACAACAACAACAACAAACTGAGTCCAGCCGGCTAACTAAAAATACAAATTTTTCTCATATGAAAAAAAGAACACCCCCAACAAAACTGTCTTCCCCTGGCCCTGCAGCCAGCCTCTGGGTGTCTCGCTCTTGATTCTGAAGCCATTGTGGCCTGAAGATTCCCCTGGTCCCCTCATCCCGTCTCTCCCCCCCTCCTGGCTGCTTCAGAGCCTCTCTCATCCCATCAGCCCCTGCTTTTGGCCAGTAGACGGGGAAGATGTGTGTGGGTTGAGGCTGAGGCCTTTCAGCAAAGCAAAGGGATTTGGGCAGTCCAGCGTCCAGCACAGGATCTTCAGCTCAAGGCGGATTCTGGGAGGGCGGGGCCAGCATCACTTGCTGAGTCTCTGGACTCCTGGGCAAAGAGTTGCTTATTGACTCACCATCAGCAGGCTTGCATGTCTTATCCAATCCAGGACTGGGCTGGAGGCCAAGTGGGAACATGCCCTGGGCTCCAGGAGATCACAGGCTGATGGCAGAAGCACTTAGAAGGAGGGAGGACATGAAGGGCCAGGAGGAGAAGTTTGTTTAGCTTCAGGACCCCACTAGGGTCACTGCTCCAGCACAGGTATGTCCTTAGTCACTCAGCCTGCCTGTGTCTGACCAGTTTGCCTCGCCCCTGCTGCCCTCTGTGGAGAGGGGCTGGGCTGGGCTTTCACTGTCCCTTGCCCACAAGATCCAAGCCCATACCCCCTTTTTTTCAAATTTTTTTTTATTACTCTTTTGTGTGCGTGTACCGTCAAATCAGATCTGACTGGTACAGGAGGAGATTGTCCCTCCTTCCCCGGCAGAGCATCTGGTGGGTTCGAACCATGAGCCTCTGGGATTGTAGTTGCAGTTCCTTGCCACTAGGCCACCAGAGCTCCCCTGCCCACACCCCTTTTATAAGTCAGCAGAGGTGGCCTGCTTGTCTCCTGTGCTGGAGGAGGGGAGAGTGTCTGGCTTTGCTGATTTGAGGGGACCCAGGAATTCTCTGTTGGTACCTATGGTGTCAAAGGTTTCTTGTTCAGAATATCTTTCCTAGCCATTAGTTAACTGTTTATTTTGTGAGAAAGTGTTTAGTGTGTTAAGGAGTTAGGATTAGGGTGGGATACATGTCCCACTGTACTGGAGGCCTGTAGACGCTCATAGGAGCCCAGCTAGCTCTCTTTTGGGACACTTGCTCCTGGGATATAGTATCCAGCTGCACCTGGCACATAGTTCACCAGTTTCTGCAAACCTGGCCTGCATTACCCTCAGTTATGTGAGTAAATCCCGTGATAGGTTTGAGTCTCTGTGAGACCTTACAGTGAAGGCAAGGGACATAGAGGAGTGGGAGAACTAAACAAAGGAGGCACCGTCAATGTTGGAAATCATGGAGTGGCAAAGCAGATCAAATATTCTGAACACTGTAGACTCCCTCCTTTTTGTAATTAGTCTGCTTCTAGTCTTAACAGAAGGGATTATTAATGCAATTGGTGTCAGAGAGCCGGGTTCACTGCAAAGGTCCAGACTTCCTGTAACATGTGGCTTTGGAGAAAAAGGGGTAAACAAAAGAATGGGAAACCTTTAGTCTCTGGATGAGATAAGGAACACCTGTGGATTAATACAGTGGTTAAGTTGCAGCCAGTCACCCAAAGCAAACATTACTCATGGGAAGTTATTGGACCTAGTTCCTAAGAAGCTGGTTAATTGGATGCATACAGAAATACAGAGTGATAGAAGAGTGGATTGTACAATTCCTTGGTTTCTGCTGTCAGTAGTGGCACCAAAATCAAGGGGAAAGAATGTAGGGACTAAGGTGGCTGATGACAATGCAGAAAAAAGTCCTATCAGTACAGAGTTATACCTCCTTGTCTCAGGGTCTACCTGGAAAGAAAAAAAACCCACGAGGGAGCAACTGGAAATACCCCTCCGACTTGTGGTTACCTGAGTTTGAGAGGCAGATGAGGAGGCTCAAGATACTATGGTAACCCCGGGAATATGACATTGAGTACATGCTAGGCTTGTAAATAATTTCTGGCAGCTTCCTGAGGAACCATCATGAAAACAGAGTCATAAACTTAGAGGCAGCATCTGTGGTTCTGAAGGCTGAAGAATGGGAGTTTATGTTTGGGTTAATGCAGGACTTACAAGTATATATAGAACAGTCATGAAAAATCCTACAAATTGAGTTACACAACAGATTGAACCTAGAGGCTACACTTAGCTTGCGGGTGTTGTGGTTGTTAGACATTGTCAAGCCAAGTATGACTCAGAAACCTTGTGACCCTGAACCCAGCTCTGTCCTCTGGCATCCTCGTCATCTCTGACACACTAGAAGCCCTAGCTGGAGTCATTGAGTCCGTCTATCTCACTGAGGATCTTTTCCTTCTTCACTGACCCTCCGTCTTTCCCAGCATGATGTCCCTTCCCAAAGAATAACCTCCCCATACTTGTCCAAAGTATGAAAGATAAAGCGTCACCATATTTGCCTCCAAGGAGCACTCTGGCTTCACTTTTTCCAAGATGGAACTGTTTATTCTTTTGGTTGGATAAACTCTATGATTTGGTTTGTTTGTTCTTCAAAAAGAAACTGCCCCTTTCTCCATCTAAGTAATAGATTGAATACTCCAGAGGAAGCAGGTGATGTTCTGGATATGCAAGCCATCCTAGAATGACTTTATGGCACGGAGGACATTGCTCTAATGAGCCTGCCCCTTGTAAAGGCCATGACAAAGATGGTATTCATGGGAGCTCCTCCAACATAGGCACTTTATGTAGCTTTGCTACTTGAGAATTAGGCAACTATCCGAGAAGCTGTGTCAGCTCTAGTGAAATGGCTTTCTCTTTTCTGTTTTAGGGATACAAGTAACGTCAGAGTGATATAGAGGCAAATAGGAGGAGACTATGAAGAAAAGGTTGACCTTTCCCCTGTTGTTGTTGTTGTTGTTGTTGTTTAATGCCATCGAGTCGTAGACGACTCATAGCGACCCTATGAACGAGCAGCCTGAGCACTGTTCGTACATAGAGTTTCCAGATGCAAGCCATTGTGGAAGTG
>NW_006399836.1:1665130-1666337 GCF_000299155.1 Elephantulus edwardii | reverse complement strand
GCTCCTGCCTTCTGGCAAGGAGAGCTTCCCATGAGCCTGTGAAGACACCAGCTAAACCAGGAACAACATGGCCACTTCCTTCCCGGCTTCCTTCGGCTTAAGGCCGCCTCCTGGTTCAAACCCTAGGCCCAGGCGGCTAGCCTCACTCCAGGGACAGAGCAAGCCTGCACATCCCCTAGGGTAGAAATTTTTAGATGATTAGTTAGGAATGCGATGAATACAGAGGACATTGATGGAGCAGAGATGAAGGTCCTAAAGCAGCGCGACAGGAGGTTGGGTGCGTCAGTGAAGGCTCCCTCTGTTACCCCAACATCAAGAAGGCCTAAGCAAGTCTGTTCAATTCATCCCCACCATGAGATAATTAATGATGGGAGGTCCCACCCAGAATCACTTGAAGCAGAAGATCAGCTAGTTGATCAAGATATTAATTACTAGAAGGCCAGGGTCTTCTGGTCCAACTCCCAGCAGGGAACTTGAGGCCATATGTGCATGTGTGGGTCAAATGGTCTGGAGATGGAGAAGAAACCTTCTTGTGGCTTCTGGACATAGAAGTCCAATATACTGTAATCCTCAAGTCTGTAGATAAAATCTTGAAGAGACCTAAAGTAATAATAGGAGGAAATGGGAATGCAGCAATTGATGGAACTAACGTGAAAGTCTGGATGAGAACTGGAAAATATAAGCAGATGGGGAGCTCTGGTAGCCTAGTGGCAAGAAGCTGCACTGCAATCCCAGAGGGACATGGTTTGAATCCACCAGATGCCCTGCTGGAGAAGGAGGGTCAATCTCAAATCTGTACCAGTCAGATCCGATTTGACGGTACACATAAAAAAAAAATTTAAAAAGATATACAGATTTGCATGAAGTAGTTGCATCTCCTTTATCTGAATATGTTATTGATATGGATATTATGTTTAATTGGAGAATACTATATCTTCCAGAAATTGTAAAACTGAGGGCATTTAAGTCTACCCTGAGGCCAGTGTTGGTTTGACATACTAAATAGGTACCATTAGCATTACTTGAGTCCACTCAGGTTGTTCCTTTGTACACCTGGTGGACAAAAAGTACTAACTGCTTTGGTTAAAGACACAACACTCTTGGTACCAGCAGCCAGGAAATCAAAAGACTAATTGCATTGGGAAAGTTTGCTGTCAGGGACCTCTCCAGAGTACTGAAGAGCAGTACTTAGTCTGGAGACTAAGGT
>NW_006399836.1:1656964-1660895 GCF_000299155.1 Elephantulus edwardii | reverse complement strand
TTAGGGCTGTTATACATAGGGCCACTATGAATTGCAAGTGACTTGATGGCACATAACAACAACAACAACAGTCTAATCGGTTTCTTGTAGTAGTGCTTTGTAGTGTTTTTTTTGTGTAGGTCTTTTGTATCTCTGGTTAGATGTAATTATAAATATTTCTCCTTTGAGGTGGCAGTTGTAAATGGTATTGTTTTCTTTATTTCTTTTTCAGAATTCTCTTCGTTCTTGTAGATGAATAGGACCAACTTTTGTTTTATATGTTGATTTTGTACCCTGCCACTTTGCTGAATCACTCAATTAAATACAGTGGTTTTCTTGTGGAATCTTTGGCATTTTCTGTATATAGGATCACATTGCCTTTTTGTTTGGGTGCGTGAAATGTAATGTTCAGAGCAGTGATGATCTCTTTGAGGCCACGAGGGGACACACCTGAGAACAACATCAGCACACTGAGTCCTTGAGGATGTTGGGGGCAAAGATAAAAAGGGGGAAGATGTGGAAATGCTAGTATGCTCTGAATTAACCTATCTTGGAGCCACTCTGGTCCCAAGCCTCTGGTGATGGACATGCCTAAGTGTCCTCTCATGTTCATTCTTGCCATTGTCCTTTTTGTAACAGAATACACTGAGATTTTTAAACTTTTTAAAAATTTTATTATTTTTTTTGTGTGTGTACCGTGAAATCAGATCTGACTGGTACAGAAGGAGATGGTCCCGCCTTCTCAAACAGAGCATCTGGTGGATTCGAACAGCACACCGCTGGGATTGCAGTGCAGCTTCTTGCCACTAGGCCACCAGAGTATAGTGAGTTTTAGCTGGATATATTGTCTCTTAGAGGAGGCTTCCTAATTTGTGGCAACTGGGTGTAGCCAATGCTGGAAAATCATGGTTCTGCTGCTGCTGCAGGAAAAAGCAATCTTGTAAACAAGGGTTGGAACAGAAAAACCTAATTTACCATCAACATCTCGCATTATGCAGATGACACAACCTTGCTTGCTGAAAGTGAGGAGGGCCTGAAACACTTGCTACAGAAGAGCAAAGACAACAGCCTTCTCTATAGATTACATCTCAACATTAAGAAAACTAATATCCTCACCTCTGGACAAATAGTTAAAATCGTAATAGATGGAGAAGACTGAATTGTCAACCAGTTGGCTGTAAGGGATCTTTTCATATTATTGAAGAGCAATGATGCCAGTTTCGAGGCTGACTCGGGTCATGGTCTTTTCAGTCACTTGCTATGCTGAATAATGAATAAGGATTGCAGAAGAATTGAAGCCTTTGAGCTGTGGTGTTAGAGAAAAGTACTGAATAGCCCATGGACTCCTAAAAGTACAAACAAGTCTGTCTTGGAGAAATTTCAGCCAGAATACCCCTTAGAAACAAAGATGAAGAAGCTTCTTCTCACCTACACATGGTATGTTGTTGGGAGAGGCTATTCCTCAGAAACAAGCACCCTGATTTCCTAAGGTAGAGGGATTGCAGCACAGTTTCTTACCTCCAGGGGTCCAGAGCTCCCTTGAGCATCATGCTTTGAAAAAGTGGAGGGACTACGAAAGAGAGGAAGACACAAGACAGGTTGACACAGTGACTGCTGCACCCGGCTCAAGTATGTCAGAAATAATGCGGATGCCACAGGATAGGACCGAGTGCAGATCTGTAGTTCACAGGCCGTCACGAGTTGTTCTGAACTCGATGGAACCTAACAACAACGGTTAGGAGACAAGCGGAATGGGCTTCCCAAATCTGTCTCTGGTAGGTACACTTTGAAGGAGTCCTTGTAGGTTAGGTTAAGGAAGTGGGGTTAGTAGGTTAAGTACTTAACACTTTGAGGGGAAAGCAAGGTTGTCTTAGAAAATGAGGTATTACTGAATCAGGAGTGGTGCACAAGTGGTCCTTAGGATAGCACCTCTCTGGTCAGGTGCTCAGTCACCAGGGGACAGATGATGCTGGAGTTGCTCTCCTCCTCCTCCTCCTTTCTTCTTCATTTTCTTTTCTCCAGACCATCAGAGCTTGCTATTTTTCTTTTAGATTTTATTGTAAGTTTATAAAGAACTTAGATTTCCACTCTTTCATTGTTGCACATATTCCTCCCTGTCTTCCCTCCCTCCTCCCCCGTTCGCTTTTTTCTTTGGAAGAAAGTTCTTTCATTATTATACAGTCCCCCAACCACCACCACTTTACTATGCAGCTCTTATTCTGGACTCTTGTCATGCCAATAAAACCTAATCATATATTCCTTTTATACAGTTCTCTCCCTCGTCTGTTTCAATGCAGTGTACATTATTTATCCCCTTTTTTCCTTAATTTCCCCTAACCCCCACGTCAGTGGTATTATGCAGTATTTGTCTTTTTGTGACTGAGATATTTCACTCAGCATAATGTCCTCCAAAGTCACCCATTTTGTTGATTATTTTATGAGGTCCTTGGTTTTCAGTGCAGCATAGTATTCCATTGTGTGAATATACCACAACTTCTCTATCCATTCATTTGTTGACAGACTCTTGGGTTGTTTCCAGCTCTTAGCTATTGTGAATAAAGCATCAATAAACATGAGCGTGCATAGAGCCGCCCTTTAGAAGGTCATGCTGAGCTCAGTCTTTTGACCACTGCAAATGCACAGCTCCTCAAAGCTCTTTCAGACAATCCGAAGCAGGAATTATGAACAAAGTTCAAGGTTGTGAGGAGGCCCCTCAGGCTGCCTGTAATAGCTGAACCCCAGGAACTTATGTCGGATACGTTTCTGTGCTTTGTGATGAAGGAAGATCCAAGACTTCTTGTATTACCTGAATGACAGTCTTCCTCATCTGAACAGCTTTGTTAGTGGGTTTGGTGTGTGTGTTTTTTTTTTAATATAAACGTTTAGTTTTATACTGGTTTACTTACACTATTTGAATACATTGTTTTCACACCAGATCTCTCCCATTTCCTTAGCCCGCTCCTCCCTCCACCAATCAAGTTGTGTGACCCTATGATTATGGCCTCCACCCATCATCCCCCCTCTGCTCCCTCCCTCCCCCCTCTAGATCCTCATACATGTTTTACTAGTTATCTATTTCTACAGTAATGGTCTTACACAGTATTTTTCCTTATGGGTCTGAGTTAGTTCACTTAGCCTAATGCTTTCCAGTCTCTCCCAAGTTAGAAAGTGATTTACAAAATCATTGTTCCTGCGTGCTGCGTAGTATTCCATCATGTGACTATACCCTAATTTCTCAATCCATTCGATTGTGGTTGGATATTTGGGCTGTTGCCATGTTCTTGCAATGGTGAACAGCACTCCATGAACATTGGTGTACTGCTCTGAACAGTTTGTTGTTGTTAAGTGCCATCAAGTTGTAGCAGCTATACAGCTCATAGTGACCGTGTGAACAATGGATCTGAATCTTGCCCTACGCTGTGCCGTCCTCCTCATCTCTGCTGTACGTGAGCCCATTGTTATGTCACTATGTCAGTTCCTGAGGGTCTTCCTCTCTCTAGCTGACCCTCCCTCTCTGTAAGCATGATGTCTTTTTCCAAGGAACGGCCCCTCCACGACCAAAGTATGTGAGACTAAGTTATGCTTTCTTTGCCTCGAAGGAGCGCCTTGGACAGCACTTTCTTTAAGGCATATCTATTATTTTGGCAGGTAACGGGATATTCAGTACTCTTTTCCAATACCACAACTCAAAGGCAGAGAGTCTCCTGTCATCTTTAGTTGTTGTCCCACCACTTTCAGATGCATAGGAAAGGATTGAAAAGACTGTGGTTTAAGTCAGGTTCACTTAGTCTTTAAACTGACATCATTGGAGAGGCCTTTGACAGCACACTTTCCAAACGCAGCATGACTTTCCATTTCTTGACTGCTGGTATCAAGAGTGTTGATTGTGGATCCAAGTAGGATGAAATTGTTCACAGTTTCAATCTTTTCTCTATCTACCATGATGTTGCCT